>NW_018397258.1:2052249-2174286 GCF_002168275.2 Theobroma umbraticum
GGAAACTGGGTTGGAAACGGTTGAAATGAAAGGTGATTGGTTGGAGGGTTCCTGCAAATTATTTGTTTGATTGTTTCCTTTCGTTTTACTTGAAGAATATAGAGATAAATTTTATATTAAAACAAGCAAAAACGTGAAGAGTTTGTAGTCTTTGATTGTCTACATTTATTTAATTAAACTTTGTTGAGTTCTCATCTGTAGGGCTGTGACCACATCTACATTTAGTCGACTAGGAAAAGGTGAGAGAGTCAAAAAAAGAGAAAAGTCATAATTCTAATTAATTAAGCTTCCTTTGTAGGATGGTCTCACTGGAAGAGAAAGATCTGGCTAAGAGATGCCATTGCCAGCTAGAGAATCTCATATTCTTAGTAAAAAACCAGCTGGGGTTTACGGGGAATGGTTCAAGGGAAATGTACAAATTAAAGCAAGTCATAAATGATGCAATTAAGGAGAATTTTGGGGATTTGGATCATTTTGGTAAGTAAAAAAGTGAAAACCCCTTTCCAAGCTATCTATGACCAGCCAAACCCCAATCTCAAACTTCTCCCTTTCACCCATGAATATGGTTTTTTTAGGAGTTTTTCTGGTAGATTTTCAAGTTGGTTCGGAAAGTCTTCAGTTTCAAGTAAAGTGGTTCACCAAGAACAATAATTTGTTTATGGACCTCATCATCTAGCTGGGGCAAAAGGGTTGCATCAGAATAATTTCTTATCCTAAAATTAACTATATGAATCATAATTAAGAAGTCTCCAATGCAGAAGCTTAAGTTCAACGCACTTGGTCATTAAGTGTAGTATCTTTATTGTGCTTTGAATTTGTATTAATTGTCAGGCTGGTGTCGAACAAGGTATATATAGATGTTACCAGAATAAACCTTCCCCAGGATTTATTCCACTTTTTCTAACCACCGCCGCTCACTCCCTTCATCTAAAAGAATCACACTATTCCCGTAATTATATTAATAAAAACTCGAATAATATCTTTCTTCCTGCACGAAATTCTATCCAAAAACGACCGTTCACTATATTATCAATTTTGTACTGTTTTTTCCAAGGTTTTCTGATCTTTGAATGGATTCAGGTTGCGAGTTGGGGAGCTTACCTTCTATCAAGGAACATCCTAGCAGTGTCATTTGCACCAAGAGACACCCATGAAGCTCAGGTGCAGTTTGCTCTTGAAAGAGGAGTGCCTGCATTGATCGGAGTTCTTGCCTCTATTAGGCTCCCTTACCCGTCAAGAGCTTTCGACATGGCTCATTGCTCTCGATGCCTCATCCCTTGGGGGCAGTATGGTAAAACCTTGGCCCTTCAATTTAACGCTCTGCTGGTTATTATTATTTCATTGTCTTCGCTTGAGTACTTCGAACTGCTTTATTAATTTTTATTTATGTTCGGTGCAGATGGGCTTTACTTAATTGAAGTTGATAGAATTCTACGTCCTGGTGGTTATTGGATTCTATCTGGACCACCAATTAACTGGGAAAGTCATTGGAAAGGTTGGAATAGGACACGGGATGACCTGAGAGCAGAACAAAACCTGATCGAGACTGTGGCTAGAAGCCTCTGCTGGAAAAAACTTGTACAGAAGGATGACCTTGCCATTTGGCAAAAACCCACTAATCATATCCATTGTAGAGCTAACAGGAAGGTTTTCAAGCAGCCACGCTTTTGCCAGACTCAAAATCCTGACATGGCATGGTGAGATAATTGTCTTCAATTTTTGCAATGCAACATTTTTTGAAAAATTTTAGTTCAGGAATCTTTCACACTATCCAAACTTTTGCTTAGAGATTGACTTCTGATTGGAGAAAAGAATTACTTTCCAACATCAGAAAGCAAATTCTTCCCACTGCCACAGACCACTTTGGCAGTGATACCAAAACCAATTGAATGATAAAGCGATTGTCCACTTGAATCATCTCTGAAGCATAACCCTTTTCGCTGGTTAAAGTGTTCAACTGCTTAAATTTCAAAAAAAAAAAAAAAACCTATTCAACGACTTTTTTGTTTCCTGCCCAGCATCAATCTTTTTCAGTTCATTTTTTTCTAACCACCATCCACCAAAAGCTTTTACCTAAAAAATCTTATATTTTTCTGGCGCAGGTACACAAAATTAGAGACTTGTTTAACCCCACTGCCTGAAGTATCCAATATTAAGGAAATAGCTGGTAGGCAACTAGCAAAATGGCCCGAGAGGCTGAATGCAATCCCTCCAAGGATCAGCAGTGGAAGCTTGACAGGAATCACAGAAAAAACGTTTGTAGAAAACACAGAACTATGGAAGAAGAGGGTAGAATATTATAAGAGAGTAGACCATCAGCTGGCAGAGACGGGGAGGTACCGGAACTTGTTGGATATGAATGCTCATCTGGGAGGCTTCGCCGCAGCTCTTGTCGATGATCCTGTCTGGACCATGAACGTTGTCCCCATCGAGGCTGAGATCAACACTCTTGGAGCCGTCTATGAACGTGGATTGATCGGAACATATCAAAGCTGGTGCCAGGCAATGTCCACTTATCCTAGGACCTACGATTTTATTCACGCTGATTCTATCTTCAGCCTCTACCAAGACAGGTGCACATATATAAATAAAAGTCAAAACCCACTTTATTATTTCATTAATTAATCATTATGAGGCACTAATTGGTTTTATATGACAGATGTGAAATGGAGGATATACTTCTAGAAATGGATAGGATTTTACGACCAGAAGGCAGTGTGATCATCAGAGACGACGTGGATGTCTTGGTGAAGATCAAGAACATCATAGATGTTATGCAATGGGATGGAAGAATTGTAGACCATGAGGACGGACCCCATGAGAGAGAGAAGATTCTTTTTGCAGTTAAGCAATATTGGACCGCTCCTGCACCTGAACAAAGCCAACAAGGAATTAAAACAATTTCATAGAGATAATTGTTACTATTTTTTGGGCTTACACCTCATTTTTTTTCCCTACCGCAACATGTCGGTTGAATAGGTTTATTTTTACAAAAGAAAAAACTTTATGGCTCTATTCTTGTCCCTTCTACAGTTGGATATATGATAATTTTCCATTGTCTAAGGTGTGCGACGGATGGTTCTTGTAATATATATATATATATATGTATATATATTGGTTTATGTTTGTCCTTTCCCCTCGGTTCATGGCTTGTTTCTAACTGAGATCAAACCAAACCAAAGATTTAAGGAATTGGGGGTTCTTATTCAACATGTCAGACGTAAGAATATAAGAAGATAAATTCAAGGCTACCTTGATAACTTTCTTGTTCAATCCCCGGTATCAATTTCAACAGGACAAGGTAAATTTCTCGAAGTCAGGGTATCTGGGCAAACGCTACATTCTCACAGAAAAAATAAAAGTCGAACAGTCAACGCTATATGAACTCCAGAAACAAAGCTTCCTGTTTGCCTGTCAGGCCAAGTTGATTCAAACTTAAAGAGCAGTCATTCAAACTTAAAGCATGGCGAGGGTATGGCCTTACCTGTTCATCAAACAGAAGCGAGCAACAAAGTAAGAATATATACAATTAGTAGCTCAGCATCACAGGGTAAAATCCATTCCATGCTGAGCAACGGGTTGTTATTATTTAGTTTGACAGCAACTCTAGTTGAGCTTCTGGTTAGTCGGCCACCTTTCCAAAGATCTTTCATGTATTTGTTATTATTATTTACTAATTTAAAATAACAACTAAATGGAGATGAATTAAAAAGGGAACTTCATGGATGAAGAATAAGATAATTGTCTCGAATCACCACGTAAAGAAATTGACAGAATAAGATACAATCATTTATCAAAATAATTTTTAAAAAAAAAAGTCATCATCATCACATAACTATGAAAGATACAGCAAATAATTCAAGATGACGAGGGCTGCAGGTCTTACTTGGGATACTAGAAGAAAGGAAATTTAGGTAGCACTCACCAGTCTGTAAGTGACGGGCTTCACTACTTTACTAATATCTATGAAGTCAAAAAGAAGCTACAAAGGAATAAAACCAGAATCAGCATAGCAAATTAATGTATCTTAAACTTTTAAATGTAAAAAAATTTACCTGGAGCTTGTCTGACTTGAGAAAGCGACGTCCATGGCAGGTGCCATCTGGCAGCCTAACAAGTATAGTTACTGCATCCTCATCATTTACAGCTGGCTCAGGTGGAAGTGAAGTCTCCTTTGCAGACATTTCAGATTCCTGCCCTCAGTGAAATACAGAAGTCAGGAGCCTAATTATGTAATTCACAATCCAAAACGAGGTCAATCTGTAACCAGGATAATCTTTTTAAATTTAAACAGAAGGAGATTATCCATGTTTAGAGCAGCATTTCATTTCCTTGACTGCAAAAATCATGTAAACAGACCATTTCATCCGGCACCAAACTACTAAATGACATGCAATTCTAAGAACTTCACTATCTAAACAATTCATGTCTTTAAAACAAACGAAAAAAAAAAAAAAGCATCAACATTATCTGAATTCCTATCGCTCTTTACACTGTTTATTCAGATACAATCCTATTAAATTTCTCAATGATAGACACAGCAATAATTCATTTGAAAAACAGATGCATTAAATTAGTTGTAAAATGAAGTCAATCACAAAGCAGATAACACAAAGGCGAAACAGCTCAAATAACCTTTCAACTTTAAGTTAATCGCAAATTGATTTGCGTTGAGAGACAGCCCCACTGTCAGTAAATCAGCAGGCGCATAAAATATATCCAAATCATTTTTGTGGTTGACTAATTGTTAACTTCAGTTGCAGGTCAGCTGATTGGAATAAACGTGTAGATAATCTAGGAAGAGTAAAGTCAATCTTTGGATAAAGTTTTTATTGTGAATTGAAAATGTTTCTTCTTGCAGGCATCTATCTCATACAAGAATCACAAATAACAAATAGAATTTAAAAAACCAAGGAGTAATCAAGAATATTAAATACCACTGTACTGTGCATAAGGAGGTGAAATAAAAAATTTCAATATAAAATGAAAGAACAGAGCTTTGCAAAAATTGGCCATGTCACTCAGAAACACCAATAATAAAAAATATATAACCTTTCCTCCAAGCTTCCTTTTGGATGATTTTTCTTCTTTCAAACTATGACTTTCAGCTTTCTTGAGAGAATTCATTTCCTTTTCTTTATCAGCCAAAAGGGACGCCAGATACTCATCATCCTGCAAGGGAAATGTTACCAATTCGTCAGAGGTAATACAATCATCATACAGGGTATAGAAGGAGTCATCTTAAACCTGCTGTTGCCGCAATAAATGCCGTTCCATTAACGAGAATGATTGTGGATGAGATAGAGCCTGTGGACCAGGATCAACACTTGCACCTGGACTACTTTGCTCATGGGATAGATTGGAAGAACGATATGAAGCACCTTCAGGAATCTGGCTAAAAAGTTGGGTCTCCAGCATAATTGCTTGATCAAGTTCTTCTGATGAAATACCTCCCCACTTCAATGTTCACAGAAAAGATGCAATGAATGTAATTAGTAAAACAGGAACATGGTCCTTTGCTTCAGAAGCAGAAAATTTTATGTTATTACCAGTTAATAATACCTCTATAGAATTAAAGGAATCTTTACTGTGCCGTACACGATTAAGAGGAGTATCATGGCTGGAATCATGATTCGCTGGTAGTTGTCTAAGTGATGAGTTTCCTGCCTTCAATTGGGAACAGCCTCTTATTAAGGAGGAAAAGATGCTTTATGAGAAACCAGAAGCACAAAAGACAATTGTCTGGAGAATTTGAAACTTTTCTTTTCTTATCGCCCCAAAGAGTCATGATATTCACTTTAGGCCCAATCAGCTAAAATTCAGCCCCAAAAGTCTGAGGAAAGCTTCCACTAAATGTCAACATTAGTTTCAATAAATACATTCTACTGCATTCTCAACAGCCACAGATCAATGTGCTTCTGAGAATGTGCTTGTTTATGCAGCAATTTTATTTGTAACAAACAAAAACAGAAACAGAAAAAAGAAACCTTCAAGCTGTTATTGGTTGTTGCCTGAGTCCTTGCACTTGAATCATATATTCCCACTTGCTCATAATGATCCTTCATGACACGTACGGCTTTCTCTTCATCTGCTGTCTGAACTAAATTCATGTTAGAGAGAACCCAGGACCAAAAGACAAGGAAATCAAATCATGAAAACAAAGGAAAGATGCACGAACCTTCAAAGACAATGAAATTGCACGAGCAAGCTCATCATCTTCTTGCTGAAGTCGGCTCTGTTGAAGCCCAGCTCTAGATGAATTCTGCATCAAAGAAAAATGGGAAGTAAGAATCTAAGAAAACCATAGGAAGAACCGGATATTTTGTCCATATGGGTGTGTACATAGGAAGAACCATGTTGCTCATTCATATGAGTCTGTTCAAACTCCCGCTTAGAAGCCTCAATTGCAGCTTGCATCATTTCACATTCTATATCATTCGGATGTTGATGATCATCACTAGAGACATTCCCATAAATTCCCCCTCCATAATACGATGGTGGTCCTGTTGAATCTGTGATGGCTGGTCTTACTCCCGAATGCAGAGGATGCTCATTTCCGCTGTTGAACCCTACAGGGACCCCTGTCACCTCTCCCATATGAGGAGATGTCACATGGTGATTGAAGTTAGAAGCACCACTCCCGTTAAGCAAATTCCTCCTGTAATTGGCGTCAAGCAGTAACGAAGGCCTAAATCTTCTGACAGCAGAGATGAATGGAACAATTCCACGCATTCCAACTCCATTCTGATTGTTCATATCAACAGAATTATTTTGAGAAGGCACGGCATATGTCGGGTTTGTACTGAACATGAGTGCACCAGATCAAGAAAAAAGAAAAAGAAAGAAAAGTTATCGAAAGAAAGACCAAACAGCACAAAAAAAAAAGTTAATACTTATAGAATAATTATAAATGAAAAGAAAGAGGCTTGTGAAACAAAGGAACAAAGCATACATGCTTCTTTCCAATTCAAGAAAATGTGCACTAACAGCTGCATTTAAATTGCCTCCATACTCCTGTTTACCAATCAAAACATTTAGTCAGTATAAATTGAACTTAGCAATTTCAGGCTCAAATTTATGCAGGATTATAATTATAAAAAATCAGAATAATTATGAAACCATACCTATCACATTGAAAAACATACTAATACATAATTCCTACTTTCAAATAAACTGGAAAACCCTAGAAATGGCATTCGAAAGCTTTATTTTCCACATTACGCATTGCATTACGAAACTGAGTTGCTTGATTATCAGGACGCCTAGTTAAAATGTAAAAGTCCTAAAAAGATGGTGATTCTTGATCTCGAAAATCAGTAAAGTGAAAATTGGAATTTACAGAAACATACCTCTAATTTTCGTAAAGCGACTGAATCAGACGCGCCGGTTATGCTCTTGAAACTCTCGATCGAATCTCGCGTCGGCGTCGACATTGCTGTCGATTTGTCAATCTTCTTTTCAAAGTAAATTGAACAGAGAAAAAGAAAAAGAGAGAGAGAGCGAAAAAAGAAAAAGAAGACAAAAGGACAGCGAATGGGAAAGGGCGGATGCGATCCGCAAACATTTTTTTTTTAATTTTATACATATTTCGGTGGGTGAATGATTGACATTCGCGCCTTTCTTCAACATTTGTTTGAATGATTTCACATTGGTCCACGTAGATATATTTTTTTACACGTGTACGTTCTTGTGTACAGGCCTACAGGCCCAGTTAGGAGAGATCTGGGCTTCACTTTCGTTATTGTGGGCCACTATTGCAGAGAAAAAACATGGGCCATGCTTTGAAGTTTTTGATTTAGAGTCGGCCCAACCTATTTTAAACTATATATATATATATATTCTTTTAATTATTTAACAACATTTTATTGTTGGCTAATTTGAATTAATAAGAGAGTGAATGAAATTTGATTTGATATTTTCTTGTATAATATAGTTGGAGACTTTAATAATAATAATAACTCTTTTTAAAAAATTATTGAACGGGAAAGAAAGGAAAAAGTCAGCTTTCTATGTTGCAAATTAAATCGAGTATGAATTGAAAATAAAAGGACGTCGTACCAATGAAATTAGGGGGCAATGGTTGAGTTTTGTTAAAATTGTACCGATATTAGAACTTGGTCAAGATATAAAGATAACTTGCATTAAAGAGTTTGGGCCTTTGTGTTAATATCTTCTCGGAGTCAATAAGATTTCTGGGCTAACATTTCTTATATATTTAATTATGAGATTAGTATTAATTGGGTTCTACTTAATTAATATGTTGGGAACAAAAGAAATCTTCTTGAAACTACCTATTTTTTATTTTCTTTTATTCCTTGTTCTGACAAAAGCATCCTTTTCTTGAATTTTTACCGGTCAAAGGAGAAGAACCGAGAGAGTATGCTATGCGCTCACTGACTTGCTGCTTGCTTTCTTTGATGAGCGAAGGGCAATGCCAGTCAATAGATACCCAGACTCGTACAGATCTGAGTTCAATCAATCATACATGATAGGAGAGAAACCGTCTGATTTAGAAGGAAGGGTTGCGGTAGATATTATGTCTTCTAAAATAAAACAAAATAAACATTTGTAATTTGGCATCACCAATTGAATATAAATCAGATTTTAGAATTGGTAATTTAATGTGATTTATGTTGTTTGTTTTATTTTCTTTATGAAAAAGAATAAAATAAGACATTTATATCATGAGAATAAAAATCTTATAACATCATTTAATAAAATTGAAGAATCATTGTAAAGAGAATTTTTGAAAAGTATCATAACAATAAGATATTGAACAGTGATATTTGTAAAAAAATCTATCAAATAATAATATTTATGATACACATGAACGAAACTATCTTATTATTTATTCTTTAATATATCTTTAAAAGTTAAAATTAAATCTAACATTTTGATTCATCTAATTCCATTTGAATTATCTATGTAACAATTTTATTATTTATAATTAATATCATCTTATGACATCCCTCATCTCATGTCATCAACAAACACCCATAAACATTTCATAATTCTGTTTAATATGTAGAATAGTTTCTGAATTTGATCAAAAAATTACGTTTTCGATTCCTAAAATGATCATGAAAAAACACCTCCTATAGTGAATTGATGTGATAAAACTCAATGACTTCTATCAATGATGAGTAGCACCCAATCTTAAGGTGGCAAAGACAATGCAATCAAGGAGATCTATTGACACCAACATTTGTAGGAATAAAGTTTGACTAAAAAAGAACAGTATTTCAAGAAACTTTTTAATCAGGATAATTTTTTATAATAATTTTATAAATTTTTATTTATATATTATATAAAAACAATAAAAAATGAACCTTCGAATATTTTAAAAAATTTTCTTATATTCTATACAAAACTTGTCTAACTCAATTGTGCAGATTAAAAGTGTGTACAAAACTTTTTTTTTTTTTGTTTGTTGTATTATATTCCGGGACAGATCTACATATTAGCCGTAGGTGGGTCCTTTGGGTTAACATCTATACGATTTGTTAGGTTAATCTCATTAAATAAAAGGAAACTTACCTAACTTGCTTTTTTTTTTCAAAAAAAAAGTTAATACTATTAATAGAATTAATCAAAATATTATTAAGCTTTACTTTGGGTCACTATTCTAAATTAAAAAGGGAGAAAATAAATACGGGTGAGGCAATATTGCCCCTACTGGAATTTTAAAAGAAACTTAATACTATAGATAGAGCGGTCCCAAAATTTATTAAATTAATGTTTGTATTTATTATTAAATTGAAACATTTCGAAGATAATTTGCTAAAGATATTTTTATTATCAATTACAATAAAAAAAGAGATTGTTGATAATCATGTTTGTTTACCTATATAAGATTATGAGGAGGCACTTATGGTTGCATGTGAATAGAATAGACAGCAACATCTAAAGATGTTGGAGCTGGTTGTTCTTTGCCTTGTATCTTTGCTTGTTGTTTGGTTTTGCATTTGGCAAAATCCCAAGTGCAATGGAAAACTCCCACCGGGATCCATGGGCTTCCCCATCATCGGTGAGACCGTGGAGTACTTCTCTCCTTATTCATTACTTGAGATTTCGCCATTTATGAAGAAAAGAATTGCCAGGTTACGTACCATGTTTACTCTTTCATCTATAGTAATAAAGAATATCGATAATTGAATTGATATCACGAATTAACCGGCACTGATTGAATTAGTATAATCTTTGTCTCCAGATATGGGCCAATGTTCCGAACAAGTCTTGCCGGCCAGAAGGTGGTTATGGTAACTGATCCCGAGTTAATCTCTAGCATGCTCAAACAAGAAATTATGCCCCCTATTCAATGGTTTACTCAGTATAGTGTCAAAGCCAGTGGAGAAGACCAATTTGTTCTCAGTGCCAGTTTTCACAGGTATCTCAGGAGCTTTTTCATGCACCAACTTAGCCCCGAAAGCCTCATGACTGGTGAGTCGATTCGCGAGATAGAGCAGGCGACTCGCAGACATCTAAATTGGTGGGCTACCCAAGGCGCCATTGATGCCAGACAAGTTGCAAAAAAAGTAGACGTATCAATTATTTCAAGTTCTACTAGAAAAACAAAAGGTTGACAGTACTGTACAAGTTTTAGCTAATCCTTTTTACTTTGATTAACATTGGCAGATGGTAACCGAATACGTCGCTAAGAAAATCGGTTATGATGAACCAGATGCCGCAGAGAGACTTGGTGAGAATGTCAGAGCGTTCGTGGATAAGAGGACATCATTAATTCCTTTGAACATCCCAGGAACTGCTTATCATGCAGGATTAAAGGTTTACTTTCCCTGATATAAACCATCTGAATTGGTCATCCTACTTAGTAAGTTTCCCTAACATTCGAATTCAATTCAATCAGGCAAGTAAAAATCTTATGAAGCTGATTGATGAAACCTTTGAGAAGAGGAAAGCATCAAAGATAAATCATCATCAGACTTTTGTGGATCATTTACTTGAGGAATTGAACAAAGGAGACACCGGTTTGGATGAAGCAATGGCCAGAGACTTGGTCCTTGTATTTATAATAACAACCTCTGAAGCTATCACTTTGTCCATCACATTAGCGATGAAGCTAATTGCCGATCATCCCAAAGTGCTAGCTGAATTAACGGTATGCATACATTATTATAAATGGTTTAGGCATTACACTGGAAAAACAGGGCTGCACCCAGCCTCACTGCATCAAAATCAAAAGCACAGAGCTTACAGAACTTGAAGCAAAGAAAACTAAGTCCCTTTAACATAGTCAAGAATATGAATAATAATTTTCCTTGTTCATTCCACCACTTTAAACAACAATTGTGTAATTCAGAAAGAGCACGAGGCTGTTATTGAGAGCCGGGTCGAAGACAATAAGGAGCTTGAAATCACGTGGGAAGAATATAAATCCATGGAGTTCACTCACATGGTAAAACTAACTTCTTTTAATTAAGCTTTTTGAAATCCGTGTAACGTTCTCATAGCAATTCCTTGGTTGGCGTTCTCAGGTTATCAATGAAATGCTTAGGGTAGGAAATCTGCTCCCAATTCTTTCCAGAAAACTTCCAAAGGACGTCGACATAAATGGTAAGTTCGAATATATATCTGCTTTGCAACTTGCAGGATGGATCATCTCTCTATAAAATGAAAAGGAAGCATACATATATATATATATATATATATATATTCCTTAATTAATTGTTTAATTGGAATTGATTGTGCCTTTTTTGCAGGGTATACAATTCCAGCAGGTTGGTTTTTAGTAGCTGATCAAACTGTACTTCATTTTGATCCTAATTATTTTCATGAGCCGTTTGCCTTTAATCCATGGAGATGGGAGGTAATCCAATTGAAATATGGCCTTTATTGCTTCTCGGCAGCTTAATTAATTTTGTTAATTTAATTATAGAAGGAATGATTGTTAATTATAAAATTTTCATATAAGACAAATTAGGAGTATTTTGAAAATTTAAATATAACAGGAATTTCTTCATTTATACTCATTTTAAAAATTCAACATGACTCGAACAAGTAATAAAAAACATTCACATCTCTTACAGCAGTAATATCTTGAAAACTTAAATATAATAAAAAAAATTATCTATTATCTATTAAATATCTGTCTTCAGAATTCAAGAAATGACGGCATCTTAACCTTTCTTTCCTTTAAAAATAAAATGGAGATGGGAACAGGGAAAAAAGGGGCATGCGGGAACTAAAACCTTCATGCCTTTTGGTGGAGGAGCAGGATTCTGCGTTGGAGCCACATTTGGAAAGCTTCAGATTGCAATTTTTCTGCATCACCTGGTCACCAAATACAAGTATGGAAACCATATGCTACCCATTTGATCAATATCCGGTTCCTCCCAATTTTATGTCTCTGAAATTTCAGGTGGTCGGAGATAAAAGGAAATGACATCATTCGGCGTCCAGTTTTAAGCTTTCCGAATGGATTCCTCCTAGAGTTTTCAAAACGAAAATGAAAATGATAGTTGAAGACCTTGGAGCAAGATGCCATATACTATAAAGGCTCATTCGTGGGAGAATAACAATGTAATATTGCTTTTCGACTTTGATTTCCAAGTTCAAGGACCTTTTTCCATGGTTTGGGACATCGGAACTTGGAAGAAAAATATCATGAACATGAAATGGCATGTAATTTAGAAAATAAAAAATAGTATTGTCTATCTCAACAATCAGGATTACACCGTCAATTTTATATAGTAAAATTATAATAATAATTTAAAAATTTGCATATATATATATATTAATTTTCGAATGAAAGTCATTTTGATAATTTATACTCAGTGGAGTGCCGACGTGAGTACTGGAGAAGACCAATTTGTTCTCCGTGCCAGTTTTCACAAGTTTCTCAGGAGCTTTTTCCTGCACCAACTTAGCCCCAAAAGACTCATGAATGGTGAGTCGATTCGCGAAATAGACCAGGCGACTCGCAGACATCTAGATTTGTGGGCTGCCCAAGGTGCCATTGATGCCAGACAAGTTGCTGGAAAGGTATACGTATCAATTACTTCAAGTTCTAAGCAAAAAACACACGGTTGGGAAGAGGAAGGCGTCAAAGATAAATCGTCACCATAGTTTTGTGGATCATTTACTTGAGGAACTGAAGAAAGAAAACACAGTTTTGGATGAAGCATTTGCCAGAGACTTGGTCCTTTTGTTCATAACAACCGCCTCTGAAAGTACCATTTTGGCCATCTCATTAGCGATGAAGATCATTGCCGATCATCCCAAAGTGCTAGCTGTATAATAAAAGGGGAATATACATTTTATTAATCTTGAAACTTACTTTCTTATATCAATCTCACCTCTTAAGTCTTAATTAATATACCTATTTAGGGCGTGACAAAATAAAAATGAAGTTTTAGTTACTTATTTTTTCATAAAACGAAGATTGAATCATGAAACGACGTCGTTGAATATGGGAGCAAACGCTATAAGAGGTCACGTGCCAACCCAGTCCCTGTCTTCAGCTACTCCATCACTTCTACTGTGAAACGCTAAAGCAGTTCACAACGAGACAAACCCTAACCCTAAAATCCCTAAAATTCCCATCTCCTTCCTCTTCTTTTTTTTATTTCATTTTTTTCTTTCGTAATGGATGGTGAAGACGACGCTTCAAATCCAATGATGGAGGAGATGTACGCCAACGGCATCGGCGGCGTCGACGAAACGCCGTCGTCTTCATCATCAACAACCACGCGGAAGAACCGGCCCATCATAAGCGGCGAACAGCTGGATGTCGAGGCGTACGCTGGGCTTTATACGGGCCGCACGAAGATCATGCGGCTCATATTCATCGCCGACCACTGCGACAATCCCGGGATGCAATTGGAAGCCCTCAGGATGGCTTACGAAGAAATCAAGAAGGGGGAGAACACGCAGCTTTTCCGTGAAGCGGTTCAGAAGATCGACGGTCGATTAGGCCCCAACTATATGATGGATGCTGCGTGGTGTACTATGATTGATAAAAAAGCCGAGCAGAGGAAGGAAAAGCTCGAAAACGAACTCAATGCTTATAGGGTAATTTACTTTATTTTACTTAAATTATGTTGCAAAAACTGTTAACGGTTTGTTTGTTCTTTGTTTGATTTTCATTTAGTTTTTTTTTAAAATTTTCAGACGAATTTAATTAAAGAAAGTATAAGAATGGGATACAATGATTTTGGAGATTTTTACTATGCTCATGGTGCATTGGGTGACGCTTTTAAAAGCTATGTTCGAACTCGCGATTATTGTACTACGTCAAAGCATATAATTCAGATGTGTTTGAGTGCAATTCTTGTGAGCATTGAGATGGGTCAATTTACTCATGTGACAAGCTACGTTAGTAAGGCTGAGCAAACACCCGAGGCTCTTGACCCTCCCACTGTTGCTAAGCTACGGTGTGCTGCTGGGTTGGCTCATTTGGAAGCTAAAAAGTACAAGCTTGCTGCTCGTAAGGTTTGTCTGCTTATATAATGTAATTATGGATAACTCAGATGCTGCTTGTTTGTCTTTTATTTCTGTGTGCTTTAGGATTATATCACGCACTATCTTTTATTTGCAAGGTGTGATGAATTTGATATGGGTGATATGTGTAGAAGTTAACTGTAGTTACTTATGATTTATTTGGCTATGGTATGGGCGTGTATCTCTAAATAGGGGTGGTTATTCTTGAAAGTCTGTTGACAGGGTGAAGGATCCTTTATGCTACATATAATGGATCTTGTTCCATTTCTTGTCCTTTACCAAGTCATTGTGTAATACTCAAGCTCCAAGGCTAGTCAAGCCACACAATCTTGTTTTGCGTCTCATCCTTTGAGCTCCAAAATAAGCTTGAGTTGAGCTTGAGCCCAGTAAGTTTTTTACGAGCCAAGTTCAAGAAATCTACAATTCACACTGCACTTCTAAAAGGAAAGCATGAGATCTTCCTGTAGGTTGTGTTGGGGTAGTATATTATGGTAGAAAACTTATGTCATTTAGCTATTTGAATACACTCGAAAGAAAATGGTAATGGAGTATAATTGTTGTGTTCATCGATGGTTTATCTGAAGCAGTCCTAAAATTATGCTGGTTTAATTAATATAGAGTTTGCTTGTACTGCTTGTTAATGAGGGTTTCTTTCATTGGTTAATTTGAGAATGATTCTCTCTATACTGCTGCATTTTGAAAAATTACCATTTCATTGCGGGATTGATTGTCTTTTCTGTGGATGCAGTTTTTGGAAGTGGGTCCAGAATTGGGAAATACATACAGTGAGGTGATTGCTCCTCAAGATGTTGCTACTTATGGTGGGCTTTGTGCACTTGCAAGCTTTGATCGAACTGAGCTGAAGGCATCTATTCTGCCCCTATTTCCCTCCCTCATCCTTTATCTGCCAGTCATGTCTTACGGTTGTTTGATAGATTTCTTAGTCATTGACTGCTTTCACTTTGCAGAACAAAGTTATAGACAATATCAACTTCCGGAATTTCTTGGAGTTGGTACCTGAAGTAAGGGAGCTTATTAATGATTTTTACTCAAGGTATTTTATCTTCATGTTATTGTCTGTCTACAATCATGAGAATGAATTCTGTGACATTATTGGATTTTGTTAGACCTGTTTGGTTTATGATTTGGCTTCTTGCTTGATGCAAAAAATAGAAGGAAATAGTACGAGGGAGGATTTCAAGTGTGTTTTGTGCTGTCATTAATAGCTATGAGCAATAACATGCATTTATCCGTATTCTTTAATTTTCTTGTATTCAATTTTCTTTGGTTAATAGTAGCCAACATCAAACCTGAAAACTTGTGACTCGGGATTTCAGAAAGTTCTTATGTGTGATCTTTCTCATTTAATGAGAAGCACATATTCTTGGTCTGGTGGGTTACATTTTAACTCTATTTATTTCCTCCTTTATTGCAGCCATTATGCTTCCTGCTTAGAATATCTTGGAAACCTCAAATCAAACCTGTTGCTTGACATCCATTTACATGACCATGTTGGGACCCTCTATGATCAAATTCGGAACAAGGCCCTCATCCAGTATACCCACCCATTTGTGTCTGTTGATATGCGAATGATGGCTGATGCCTTTAAAACAAGTGTTGCAGGACTAGAGAAAGAACTGGAAGCCTTGATTACTGACAACCAGATACAGGTATTGTTTTGCACTAGTAGTTTGCTTTCATAAGTTTTGACTGTGTGCGGGCACATGTTTTTGTGTCTAGTTTTTTAAGTGCCTGTTTGGCTTAGTATTTTTTCAGCTTATCTGCTTCTTCAAAGTAGAAGCTAGGTCAAATAGTGATTTTGAGAAGTTCTTTAAAAAAAATAATAATAATTTTTTTTAAGACAATTTTAAAAAATAGAGCTTGAATTTTCTTTTCTATTTTTTTTTTAAAAACATGCCTTCTTTTCAAAAGAATTTTTCTTTTGTTTCAAAAAATCCTCTTCTATTAAAAATAGTTCCAACATTATCCATTCTCATTTTTATATGATTTATTATTAATTATAAAGTTTATGTTATATAAAAAATACTTTTTTATATTTATGATTTTTTTTTAAATAAATAAAAAAATAAAGTTTACTTTTTTCTATTGTGAGCAAAGGAATTTGCAATTAATAAAAAGTTATTTATTAAATTCTCTTTATGGTAATTTTAACTAAAATTAGAATTTATATAAATTCTTTTACCAAACAAATTATCTATAAAAAAGAGCTTATAAAGTAAATTTATCAAATAAATTTAACTTAATTTTAGAGGTTATTATTTTTCATAATAGTTTCGTAATAGCTTTTAAGCTAAAAAAAATCAGGCCAAACAGGCTCTAAATATTAGTCCCAAACCCAAATTGATTTGTTAATTAATCTATATTGTCTCAAGCGACCAATGAGTACAATTTGCCTATTTAGATTGAAAATGGTTTTTGACCTTTGGAATATGATCTATTTGTTAATTGAGAGGAAATAAAGTGAATTACCTAATGTCTCCACCAGAACCTTCCCAAACAACGAGAATGGCTAGATGGGGAGAGTAAGAGTTAATCCTCGTTCATGCAGTAAATTCTTTGGGGGTGAAGTTAGCCATTTCTAATGTAGACAATTGGACTCATGCTAAAGTTCATAATGGGGTTTAGGTCTGAGTGTAGGCTACTTCATCTTTTCTTATGAAAATTATAACATTTCTGCAGGCTCGGATTGACTCGCACAACAAAATTCTTTATGCACGACATGCAGATCAAAGAAATGCAACTTTCCAGCGGGTTTTGCAGACTGGCAATGAATTTGATAAGGATGTTAGGGCAATGCTGCTGAGAGCAAATCTTCTCAAGCATGACTACAATGTTAGGGCTTCCAGGAAACTCTAAATTCTGGACTGAAGCATGACCAAGATTGTTTTGATAAGGTCTCTTATATTCCTGCGCCTGGATTCCTAATGTGCTGAAGTGCTATTGTGAGGTGTTTAAGGAAGATTGGCTATCCATGGTGGTGGATTGCATTTTGAGGATTTCAGGATACACTGTTTGTATATACTCAAAATTTATCTCATGAGTTTCAATTATTTGTTTTTCTTTACATTTTTTAAAAATTTATGTTCATGGTCCCTGTTCTTTTATTCGATTTAGATCGCTACCGTAACTCTTATATACAAACTGAATGGTGCAGTCTGATTGAAGCAAGCGTCTTTAGATTCTCTGAAGAGTATCTCATACTTGTTTTACCACTTGTGTTGCATTCATTGTTGATAAATTCCCAGCCGTTTTAGATTAATGCCTACATAGCATAGGCTGGGGATATGGGGGCTTGATTGTCTCTGATAAAGGCATGGCAAGAAACTCAAGACTCAAGAAGCCTCCCTCGTAGCTGCACTGCACATAACATCACTAGGCGGGCCTTCTCATTTATTTTGCCCTTGTTTCTCTGGTGTTATTCTCAAATCTTCTTAATCATTGAATGCCCTGAAGGCTTAAGGACAACCATTTCATGTTTGCATTATTGCACAGTCTTAGCCTTTTGCTGCTACAATAATAGAAGTTGGTAGCAGAATGAAGTAATGAAGCTACGTGAAGCTTGCTTTCATCTCTCACAATTAGCACCTGCAGCATAACACCAGAGAACACAGGTGGAAAGAAAAGCATATTTGCACCGTCCGGCGTCCATCATTGGTTGATCTCATTAATTAGACTAGTTTCTTCAGTCTGATCTTATGAATGCGTTTATATGGATTGACGCTTCTTGGTTTAGATAGTAAAAGCCCGAACCTGCGATGGCACCAATGAATCCAGATCGAAATATATTTGCAAATGTTCCTATAAATTGCCACTCTTTGTTCCCCGACAACGTTCCACGCAACCAAGTATTACAATTGTTCCCAAGGTTTCGGTTCCACCGGTGAGGCTACGCATTCGACCGCGTACGCCACGCCACTGGCTCCCACTGGCCACACCCATACACACTTACTTCCCCAAAGTTTTCCCCTACTTCTAGCACACTTCCTCTCCCTCCACGTTCCTCTCTGCAACGAAAGCTAAATCTACTCCACTCCCCAATCCGATAAAATCAACCCTTCATCCCAAAACTCATTTTCCACAAACCCTCCAACCCAATATTAGATCCACAACCAAAACCTTGGATGAACCACTAAAATTGAAATTTATGCATCAAAAGAAAGATCTCAGGAAAAAAAAAGATCTACATGGGCCATTTAAATCTCCAGCATCAAACGAAACCCAACGATGGAGCTTTTAGACATCATATCCACCATATTTTTCGGCCTGGTACCTTGTTCTTCCTGTTAGTGTTCACCCCTCTTGGGTTCTTGGCTGCCTCTGTAGGCAAGCCCTGCTGCTTTCCACATCGGCTCCAGGGCACGGCATCGGTTGTGGCCCTGGTGGAACTGGGCCACCACCACCAGCCCATCGAAGGCCTGCCCTGCTGATTCCGTTGATCATATGCCGTGTAGGACCGCCCGCGTAATAGCCAGCTGAGAGGAGATGAACTTTTACAGGGAAGGCAATGTCCTTTGCCTGATGAATGCCACTTTGCTTGATCCCTCCTCCTCTTGCTATAAGATTCCGTTCGGTGCCTGAAAGCTTGCACATGGTAGCCTTTTTTCTGTCTCTCTTTTTTTTTTTATTATTCAGAAACTGTGGTTTGTTGTGGGTTTTTCTTTAGAGATTATTAAACACAAAATTTGCTTAAAATTGCTCCTCATTGTTTGTTTCCACAATTATCTCCTTTTAGGAATGGAAGTAAATTATTAATTTTCTTAAAGAGTTTTTAATTTGTAATGGTTAGATATGGCTTCCAATATGCCACACACAAAATTGCTGATAGGAAAGGTCACCAGGATGGATGAAAGAGCAAGTCCTTACTTTATTTTCCCTGGTGGTGGAACAATGTTCCCTGATGGAGCAGCACCATATATCGAGAAACTTGGACAGTACATTCCAATAAGTGGTGGAACTCTAAGGACTGCCCTGGATATGGGATGCGGGGTAACTTGATATGTTACATACTAGAATTCTGTTATATGCTCATAGTTTCGTTTGTACTGTTTGAATACCATGCTTATTAATTCTTTTCCAGGTTGCAAGTTTTGGGGTTCATTGTTATCGGAAGGCCTTTTGACTCTCTCATTTGCTCCAAGAGTTCTCACAAGCACAATACAATTCGCATTGGAAAGGGGATACCTGCCTTTGTTCTAATGCTTGGCACTCGCAGACTCCCATTTCCTGCATTTGCATTTGACTTCATTCACTGCTCTCGATGCCTGATCCCTTTTTACCTTATAGTGGTTCTCTCTTTTTGTGTGTGTGTGTGTGGAGTGCCCTTGATATATTCTTATTTATATCTACCCTTTTTGTTTGGTCCTAATGTGAAGAAAATCGCTTTTGCAGATGCAACTTACTTTATTGAAGTGGACCGGTTACTTCGCCCAGGTGGATATTGGTCATCTCTGGACCCCCTGTACAGTGGCCTAAGCAAGATTAAGGAGTGGGCTGACCTCCAGGCTGTGGCAAGAGCATTGTGTTATGAGTTGATTGCTGTGGATGGAAACACAGTCATTTGGAAAAAGCCTGATGGAGATTCGTGTCTACCAAACCAAAACGAATTTGGGCTTGAGTTATGTGATGAATCAAATGACCCAAGTAATGCATGGTAATTGTCCTGGAAATCCTTAGTTTCATAGAGTCAAGAATTCTGACAAGGGTTTCCTTCTTTTTTCCTAAGAAATTTTCAGCCAAAATTGTCATGATTTTGCATCTAATTTAGCTTAGTTTCTGGTTGGCTATTGGTTTATTTATTGTTTCTAGAACATAAAATGTTATGTTGTTCTAAGGGGGTTTTTTTTTTTTTTGTTGGTAGGTACTTCAAGTTAAAAAGATGTGTGACTACAACGTCTTCTGTGAATGGAGAATATGCTGTTGGGACAATTCCGAAGTGGCCAGACAGGCTAAAAAGGGCTCCTTCAAGGGCCTTGGTCATGAAAAACGGGATTGATTTGTTTGAGGCAGACACAAGGCGTTGGGCAAGGAGAGTTGCCTATTATAAAAATACTTTGAACGTGAAGCTTGGGACTCCGGCAATACGCAATGTCATGGACATGAATGCATTTTTTGGAGGTTTTGCAGCAGCCCTCATATCTGATCCAGTGTGGGTGATGAATGTTGTTCCTGCTCGAAAGCCATTAACTCTTAGTGTTATATATGACAGAGGCCTTATTGGAGTATACCATGATTGGTGAGTAACTGTGGCATTTGTAGCCTTATTTACTGAAAATTCAAACAATTGTAAGTTTGAAAGCACAATTACACCTATGTGAATGGGACTACACGTGAAGGATGAAACACTCCCCATCCATATTGGTAGTTGGACCTACTCAGGGAGCTGATGGTAACTAAGAATTTGTTACCCATTTGATAAACAAGAGTATGCTGTAGCTCCTAGTCTTCTAATTTCTATGACAAACTTCTTTCCCGTGGAAATTCCATGTTCAGTCTTTTCTGCTCAAAGCAACAGCCCTGCTATCGCTTATTCCCTGTTGATTGAATATCCCATGGAAACTGTACAGGCATGTGATTTAGGTAGCTTTGTTAGATGAGTGATATTCAACTGGAGCAATGATTTTGTACAGGAGTGTTTTAACTTTCTAAGTAGATCCATGTTTAATCCTTATCCTCTAATCATTGTCATTTTTGCTTGTCTTTTTCTGGTGATGGTGAAATATACAGTGGTCTTATAGGGTTCTGATTAACTGATGTTCTAGAATTTTGTTTTCAGGTGTGAGCCTTTCTCAACATACCCCCGTACTTATGATCTCATCCACGTAGCTGGCATTGAATCACTAATAAAGCTTCCAGGTTCAAGCAAGAGCAGGTAGATATAACCTTTGACTTCATCCTTCAATTCTCTGTCCTTAGCTTTTCTTGAATTCTCTTAGTATGTGTATGAGCAATACAAGTTTCTTCCTCCTTTTGTTTTTGGAATGGGAGAACTTCACCAGTTACTTGAAAGTGGAAATATTTTAGTTGCATCTTCATTAAAATATTGCTTATCACAATAATTTCTGTGCTTAAACAAACCTTTTTATTTTTTTCTTTGTTTTTTTTCTTCTTTGAAGCTTCAACAGCGAAAGGCAATGCAAAAACGAAGCATAGAAAAGCAATCTTTGCACCTTTATATCCTATGATAGACTTTGCATGTATTGTCGCTATTGAATGGATTCATGCACCGTTACTGCATGGACCATACTCTGATTTTACTCTTTTGAGTAGTTTATCAACTCCGCTTTTGAGATCAAGCACCTTTAATCATCAACTCTAATGTTCCTGCAGGTGTACCCTTGTGGATCTAATGGTAGAGATAGACCGGATGTTGCGTCCAGAAGGAACAGTTGTGATCCGAGATTCTCCTGAAGTTTTAGACAAAGTGACTCGCATAGCTCATGCAGTAAGGTGGAAAGCTATCATGTATGACAAGGAACCTGAATCACACGGTAGAGAGAAAATTCTGGTTGCAACCAAAATCTTTTGGCAGCTAACTTCAGCATCCCATTGAGCGCCTTTGTTCTTTTTAATGTAGGTATTTTTCCTTTTCATTTCTTTTTTGATTATTATTTGAAGCCAAGTTGTCTTCTCCATGCATCAAGTAGGTGCAATCTTGTTACTTATTTGGTATATTTATATCAAGAAACTGTAGATTTAGAAAAGTATAAGAGACAAAATACTGCAGCTTTATGGTAGTACACACGTGTCAGTGGCAATGACAATTTCTGTTAGCAGTAAGAATCAATTGTAATTTGATGCCATTGATTGCCACTAACTTGGTGGTGCTCTGCATTAACCTCATCACTATGTCTAGTCCGTCCTGTGTGGTTTTGATTATTCATCCAAGGGAATATTATCCAGGAACCCTTTGGCAACTAGAACGCATGTTATTATAATAGGCCATGAATAATGATAATCTTTCCTGTCAAAGGACCATAGCCCTATACTTTTTCTTGCTCTGCCTCTCTAACTACTTAACCACATGGATGGCTGGAGATGCAGGAACAAGAGAGGGTTTAAGTTTTGGGAATAGAAGTATCATTTTCTACCACATGTTCATTACCCGAAACTAATTGTTCATGCGAGTCTTTTAACAGATGAGTAACTTTGTGAGCGTGTGGTTTATCCCCCTGTTCCCCTGGTCAAAATCAACATGCCAGATTTTGTGACATTGAACATGGATGTGACTTGTCTTAAATGGATTCTCTTGGTTTTGGCTTCAAGGAATGAATTTATTGTCCTGGGTATTCCTATCCGCACGCACTTTTATTTATTCACGTCACTTTTTTTTGGCCTCTTTTAATTATTCTTTAAATACTCCCCCATCAAATGGGGTTTCTCAATTATGGCTTATAAATTATAATTATGATGTGCTTGTTTCGCCCAAAAAACCAGTTTCTTGGTAATCTTCTTCTAAATTTTTAAGTTTTACTTGATCAAAAAGCACCATAAATTCACGAGATTGGTATAAGCCTTATACAATCATATGGGGATGGAATCACTTTGCCAGGCAATAACCAAAGAATTCGGTCAGAGAACAGTTGAAAGAAGAAAGGGGCCAAGATTTTCAATCCTTGAATCTTTGAAAAGTGAGCCGGTTGGCAAAAGAAATGCCTGTGGAAGTAGTCAACTAGAGAAGGCTGTTCCATTGATGTACCCAAAAAGTTTGAAGTCACGTTTCAATCTTCAATGGTTCAATTCAACATAATTGATTTTCTTCTTGTAACCTAGTCATTGAAAAACCAAAAAGGAGGGGGGTGGATATGAGGGCTAATATAAGTTAAAAAGGCCAATGGATCCCACATGAAGCTGCCAGTTGAAGAAACCGGGGGTGTGTGGGAGTGGGGGTGAAGGGGGACTGGAAACATAAATGCGAATGCTAATACAATTGCCCATCATTAGATTAATGCCTCCCCACTCTCAGGCAAATCAAGATCCAACTCCCACTATCTCCTAATACATTAATAATTCTGAATCAGACTGCAATTACGAACTTCTTGACAAGTGATAAAATTTTTATCCTAGTATATCCATTAATTGTAAGCATGTGTCCTTTAACTACCTCCTATAGTGTTTGAGCTTTCCTGTCAGTTGTGGCTTCATGGAAAACTTGGTTGAAGGATTAGTTCCTGCTATGAGCTCATAAATGTTGTTGTCAGCTGCCGATATTGCCATAACTCCATAGACAACTAAGCTTGGGAAGCCTGTCTTCATCAGGAATCCTGCAGCTTTCTGGAGCAACAAGTTAAAGCATGGGAGCAATGCTAGCTTCAACAATTATCCAACTTTAAAGCCCCATCTTCCCACTTCCACGTAGCACAAAAAATTTCTAGGCTCGTGCCCCCCCCCCCCAACCCCCCTCTCTCCCTCCCCCTAACGCCCCAAAGGAAAAAAGGAGAAGAGGGTCAAAGTTGTTGGCTAGCTAGGCTTACGTTAATGGAGTTGAATTCCAAAATGGGGGAAGGGACGTAATCTCAAGAGAAGTATGCATTGACCAAACTTTAATGAAGAAAAGCATAAGCATGAAACATATGTACGTAGATCCCTTGTCTCACAGTCTCAAAATCTAAGACGCGTATATATGTAATAATGCGTGTATCAGAAATACGCGTGAGTCGTGACAAAAATCTATTGAAAAGATACAAGGATATATATCTTTTCCAGGCAGATAAGAGACAGGATTACTCAGCTTGGAAGCTTTTCAAAGTTGGAAAATGAAAGGGTTATAAATATTTCAACTCTGGAAGGGCTTTTTCAGCTAAGGATAATTGTGGGGATCTGAGGGAGGAGGTGTTATAGCAACTGTTACTTTCTTTCCCGATAGCCTTTCTTATGTGGAAAGGAAAAGAGGCTCTCAAAAAGATCAAATGCTTTAAATGTAAACTTGAATGGTGATAGGCTGGAAAATGGGAGTAGCATTAATGCAGCGGTAAAAGAAGATAAGAGTGGAGAGGGGGGGGTGCTACTGTTTCCTGTGGACCTTTTGCCTAACTGTTGAAACAATAATATATATATATATATATATATATATAATATGAAAGAAATATGATAGCTTGATAGCTTTCTCCAAGTCTCTCAGGACTCTACTGCTGCTCTAAAATAATATTATAATAATTATATATATATATGGGCTCGTGGAATTGGTCTGATCTGAAGGACTTTAGATGGACAGGAAAATTAAAGATGTTACAACCTAATGAGAGTGAAAGGTCATGTGGGATGTGGGTCTGCCGATAGTAACACCCCTCCCCTCCCCTCCCCTCCCCTCCCTTACCCACCTCCATTCTCATCTGCCCTTTCCATATTTACTCCCTCTCTTCAATTTGCACCATTGCTTTTCGTCAACACTTTAAAACCAAATAACCTTGTTTGCCTTTTTGTGGGGGATTCAATTTTGCTGTACACTACTTTCCGTAGTTCTCCATTTCATTCGTCCTGGTCACAACAAATTCACTCCTAGTACTGTTCTTTTTCTGATACAAGACATCAATATTACTGTTCAAAACTTTTAAAAGAATTTTATCCAAATCTTTGCCTTGTATGAACGGAATTCCAATTTTTTGTGGTTTACAACAACAGATTCTTTTCTAAGTAGACTTAAAAACTGTTGTCAGACCCTACACACACGTATTAATTTATTCATCGAATAAAATTATTTTTTGTATTGTGTAATCTAACGTCATAACACGTCTACGTATGTTGTTTCGAAATTTAATACAGAGATTGTGTTGATGGGCATGAAATGATGTAAGAAGGGAATGGGTGCCGGTCGTTCGAGACTGTTTGAGGAGGACTAAGATGTAAGAGAATCTCTTAAGGGAGAGGGAGAGGTGATGTCTTTGTTTGTGCAGTTGTGCCTTGCGATTTTGGTTTGTGTCGGCAAAACATAGCATGTGGCCATCTAGACCAAGTCACGTAAAAGCGTGCAGGTACAACAACTAAGCCAGAAGCATTTAGCTTCAATCACTGGTTTGCTGAGCAATCTCTCCACCCTCCCCCTCCCCTACCCTTTTTAATTCTTCTCCACTCCTCTCCCTGCATCCTCCTTTGTCTCTCATCAAACCTTCCCAACCTTATCGGTAATGGAGGAAACTTAATGAAAACGACTAACATTAACAACTCATATTGTCTCCCTAGCAAGGGAGATCATCTGAACATGTCAAAAAAAGATAGTATACTCGAGTAATTACTCGTTGTCGGTATAATTATAAATTACTCGACTTCAAACCCTGATTATTGCTTAGTTATTTGTCCTATCGATAATCATAGGAAAGATTAAGCTTGAATTACGTTTCATCCAGTGGGTGAAGGAGAGTTTCTCTGTGGTGGGGGCATTTCTTTAGATAATTGATGAAAATAGGGCATTCAAGCTAACATTCAAGTCTCTTTATTGCCAAAATTTTGTTGCACAGTTGGCTATTTTTATTGAACCACCTCATGTGTACAATTAAATACCCCCCTCTAGGTTGTATCTTAATGAAGCCTATTAACTTGTTTGTTTAATTAATATTAAGCCATATGCATCAAAACCATATGGTAAGAAATAATGGTAAACATATTTTGTGGTTTATTTATCAACAAAATTTCCAAACAATAACATTCTTTTCATAAGTGCATGATTCCAATCCCAGACAGATTATCCTTATGATTTGAAAATGAGAAAGCATTTCAATTGGGCTTTGATGATCCAAACTTTTTTTTTTTTCAAATTGATTTGAATGGCTTAAGTTCATAGTATTAATTTTGGGCAAATATGTTTAATTAATTATACATAAATACTTAATGGCTTTGATTACAAATACAGGAAAGTTAAATCCAGCTATTTAAGTACCCAAAAAAAAATATTCCATGGGTTTGTTAATCTAATTTTAATGATGAAAGAGCTTGTTTAATTAAGTACGTAGAAGCTACATCACACATGTACATAATTAAGGGTATTAATTAGAGTGTTCATGCTTTTTTCCCAATTTCCTATTTTTCCATGATTTAAAATCACTATCAAATTATTTAGTAGTATATTAATTATAGAATTTATATTTAATAAATTGTTATATTCTATAATATGTATACGTTGTCACTTAATCATAGAATATCATTTCATAAATGTACAAAGATAAAAATTCACAAATCCTTTTAAAATAAATAATTTTAAAATTATGAATATTTAATTTTAAATATTTTTAATGATAACATTTGATTCACTCATAATGTATAATATCTATGCATTAATAATGTATCAAATATAAATCCCATTAACGTATTCATGCAACACAAATGGGGGAAACAAAAATATAAATTATCAATGTCATAAACAAAAGGATCATAGGGTATATAATAATTATTGAACAAAGTAAATGAAATTAAAAAATATTGGATGTTGCCCTTTCAACTTTGGTCTTCATGACCTTAACTAAACAAAATTTAATTAATAGTAATTAACAAAATGGGTATTTATTTTCAGTGCATAAAGGCCAGGCTTTATTCTTATAAAATTAAAACATTTAATATAACTATAAAGATTCTACAAAGCTTTTGGAGTGAAAATCTTTTATGGATGTCTAAAAGAAAATTAAAGGAATAACAAATTAATTCTAATAATAATGCTTAAGATGCATTTCCTTTTCCCAGGTACTTCATAATTTATGAAACACAAATGATTAATAAACAATTTAAGCTACCTAACCTATGAGCTAGGATGTAAATGTAGAATGTTTTTTCACTAGTCATTTTCCTTGACAGTACAAGTACCATAGTGAAATTTATAAATTACTTACCATACTAAATTTATTTGACAAAGCATTTGATATATATTTAAATATTAACTTAAATTAATACAAATTTATATTCGATACATCATCGATGTATAATTAATCATCAAGCGACATTTTATAAATATGGTATTTTTAAGATTTTAAATTCTTAAAAATTTATTTACTAAACGACAATAAAATTAGATTTACTAATCATGTATAAAATCTATATACCGATAAAACATCAAATATAAATCGATCGATACATTTTTCATTGTAAAATAATCGAAGATGATACTCTCTTACTGAGCAAGCATTTATTTATATAATCGCTTAATGGCATTAAATTTGAGTGAGTAAATACTATTCTTTGACAACAAACTATTAAGAGGAGTAAAAAAGATTAGAAGAAAGGGTGGATTATTACTATAAAACTTCAAAGTATTGCATCAATGCACAATAATTCCGTACAACTTTAACCTAAAGTCCGTTTCTTTTTCCACAAAAAAATTATACGCAATTGACAAAAGTAAAAACAGCCAGAGTGACGGTAAAATCACGCCGATTTCTCCGTCTGCGACTGTAAATTTATGTTCTTGCTTGGTTTTATCCATGAATTTGGTGTATTTACAGATCCCAATGCCTTGATATTTCTATGGAGAGAGAGAGAGAAGGGGGGCAGCAGCAGCAGCAAATCTGAAACTCTGTACCATGTCGATGTAAAAAATAGAGTTCAGACTTTGCTTTTCTTACAGTCCAAAAAACAGGTTAAAAGGTAAAAAACAATTTACTGTCATTCAGAGACTTTTCTTTTTATTTTTTTACTTTTGGTTTGTATGGAGAGGAAAAGAGAAGGGGAGAGAGTCAACCGACCTCTTTTTGGTTGTATGCGTATGTAAGGCTTCGAAGAGTCCACATAGTGCGTTTTATCTTCACCTTTGTTGTTTATTTTTCTTTTCTTTCTGTGCAAATCTTTTTTAAAAAGGCTTTGGTTTTTTCTTCCTTTTTTTTTTTTTTGCTTTCTTAATTTTTCGTTGTTGGGAGAGAAGACTTTCATTGAGAAAGCTTTATTAGTAGTAATAGTCAAGCATGCAGAGAACGAGAAGATAACATAACACTCTCCGCCAAAACTAGGGTTCCCATTTATTGTCTTTGAAACCGCCCATCCAACTGATTTTAAGGCCTCCTTCTTCTCTTTTTCAGACCTAGACCCCACCCAAAAAAAACAAAGACAGGGTTTTTTTGGCTTTCTTCTTCTTCTTCTTCTTCTTCTTCTTCTTCTTTCTTAAAGAGAAAGACAGAGAGAGAGAGAGAGAGAGGGATAGAGAACGAAGAGCTAAGCAGGAATAAAACATTAAAGGGTTTTTTTGCTTGCCTTCTTTCTCTTTCTTTCTCTCCACTATATCAGTAGTTTTGTAGAGAGGGAGTTGGAGACATTTGGAGTTTGTTTATCCTTTTGTCTCCTCTATCCTCTCTCTTTGTTTTACTTTTATTTTATTGGGTTGGGTCTTGCACAAATACTGTTTTTTTGGTTCATAGATTTTTTTTTTATATGTATATGTTAGTCTGCAAATTTGGGTTCTATTCCCTGAGAGTTGTTAATTTACTAATTTCGTGGTCAAAGGCGAGTCATGATTCGGAAACGGAGCAAATCAGTCAAATGGGAGTGTAGTTAAGAGAGAGTTGCTTGTAAATTTGTAGAAAGAAAGAAGAAAGGAACCAAAATCAAAAAGTTGATAATAGAGAGAGAAAAAAAACAAGAAAAAGGGACCTTCTTTGATGAGTTTTGGGGGTTTTCTCGATAACAGCTCTGGTGGCGGGGGTGCAAGAATAGTCGCGGACATCCCTTATAGCAACAACATGCCCACCGGTGCTATTGCTCAACCTCGCCTTGTCTCCCCTTCTCTTGCTAAGAACATGTTCAACTCCCCAGGCCTCTCTCTTGCTCTTGTAATGATGACAACCTTCTCCTTTAACAACAGACTTTGGCTTTTGGTTTTATTCTTGTTGCTTTTGCGATAGGACGACTGATCTGGGTTATTTTTGTGATGTTTGCAGCAGCAACCGAATATAGATAATCAAGGGGATGGAACTAGAATGGGTGAGAATTTTGAGGTAAGTGTTGGGAGAAGAAGCAGAGAAGAGGAACATGAGAGCAGATCTGGAAGTGATAATATGGACGGAGCTTCAGGTGATGATCAAGACGCAGCCGACAACCCTCCGAGGAAGAAGCGATACCACCGACACACTCCTCAGCAAATCCAAGAGCTTGAAGCGTATGATTTCATGTTTCAAAGCAAACTTCTTTTTCTTATTTCAGTTGGTTCAAATTTTTCCTATGGAACATCGCCTTACAAGTTTTCTGT
The DNA here is from genome assembly GCF_002168275.2 of Theobroma umbraticum. NCBI lineage: Eukaryota > Viridiplantae > Streptophyta > Magnoliopsida > Malvales > Malvaceae > Theobroma > Theobroma umbraticum. The sequence goes on from NW_018397258.1 coordinate 2,081,885, forward strand.
CTTTTTTTACTTTTCTTGGTTTTGGTTTAGTCTCTTCAAGGAGTGCCCTCATCCCGATGAGAAACAGAGGTTGGAGCTTAGCAAAAGGCTTTGCTTAGAAACCAGGCAGGTCAAGTTTTGGTTTCAGAACCGCCGTACTCAAATGAAGGTATATGCCAAGAACCAAACCATTCAGGGTTAAAAAATCTCTTCTTCTCTTGTTCTTCTCGCGTTTTGAATATCGTACGGTAATCTTTAAATTTTGATCATTTTTCCAGACCCAATTGGAACGCCATGAGAACTCTTTGCTGCGGCAAGAGAACGATAAGCTTCGAGCTGAGAACATGTCTATTAGGGATGCTATGAGGAACCCAATCTGTACTAACTGTGGGGGTCCGGCAATTATCGGAGATATATCTCTTGAAGAGCAACATCTGAGGATTGAGAACGCGCGGTTAAAGGATGAGTTAGATCGTGTTTGTGCACTTGCTGGCAAGTTTTTGGGGCGTCCTATTTCAGCACTAGCTACTTCAATTGCACCTCCAATGCCAAACTCAAGTTTGGAACTTGGAGTTGGTAGCAATGGTTTTGGAGGTTTAAGCACCGTGCCTACAACATTGCCTTTGGGGCCTGATTTTGGAGGTGGGATAACAAATGCTTTGCCAGTGGCTCCACCTAACAGACCGACAACTGGAGTAACTGGACTTGATAGATCGGTGGAAAGATCGATGTTTTTGGAGCTTGCCTTGGCTGCAATGGATGAATTGGTTAAGATGGCACAGACTGATGAACCACTTTGGATTAGGAGCTTGGAAGGTGGACGAGAAATACTGAACCATGATGAATACTTGAGGACATTCACTCCTTGCATTGGCTTGAAACCAGGCGGCTTTGTCACTGAGGCTTCTAGAGAGACTGGGGTTGTGATTATCAACAGTTTGGCCCTCGTTGAAACTTTGATGGACTCGGTGAGCCATTTAACTCCATCATCTACTCCTCCAATTAGTCAGTTTCACTTTAATTTAAGGGTTTTGAAGTCATTTTCAAAGCATTTTCTCACCAAGATTTCTAGATTTGCAATTAGCAACCTCCTCTTGTCTTTTCTTTTTTTTTTAACCCTTTTCTTAGTGGAGAGTAGAGACTGTTCTAGTGGTGGTATATGCTTGAGAAATCTAGTCTTCTCTTCTCTTCTCTCTTTTCTGGAGGTTTGTGCCATGGGAATTGACTTTCAATTTTCTTTTTTCCCTTCTTTTTCCATAGACTCGTTGGGCGGAGATGTTTCCTTGTATGATTGCCAGAACATCAACTACCGATGTGATATCTAGTGGCATGGGAGGAACCAGAAATGGTGCACTTCAACTGGTAACTTGAATTTCCTGCGACAATTAATGCTTAATCTATATATCTCATCCCTATATTCCCTCATCTACTCTCTTAAATTTTTATACTAACTAGTTTTGCTTCATCTTCTTCTTGTGGGTTCTTCAGATGCATGCTGAGCTCCAAGTCCTTTCTCCTTTGGTTCCAGTTCGTGAGGTCAATTTCCTAAGGTTTTGCAAGCAGCATGCAGAAGGGGTTTGGGCAGTGGTTGATGTGTCTATTGACACTATCCGAGAAACTTCAGGTGCACCGACATTTGTGAACTGCAGGAGGCTTCCTTCCGGTTGTGTTGTGCAAGATATGCCCAATGGATACTCCAAGGTAAAATTTTGGTAAATTGGAAGCATACCTAATTACTATTGACTTACATCTTACTTCATCATGTTTTTCTTTTACATTTAATTGTGTCTTTCCCAAGTGGTTGTTCTTCCTCCCTTTAAGTCTTTAGTGAGTTTTGCTGAAATAACTGCAACATTGGAGCTTAGTTGCGAGAGACATTTAATTTTGGGAAAACACTAGGTCAAGAAATCAAGGACATTTGCATTACCAAGCCAACATTAAGAGCTCATGCATCTAAGAATTTTGTTTTGTCTAGTGATTACTTGCTGTAACCCCACACTGTCACTGCCTGCTTTGCTTCCGAACGAATACATTTAACTCCACCCACTCTCAAAGAATCTGAACCTTCCTAAACACCTTTTAGAGGGGAGTTTTTTATTGATTTGGATGCTTCTTCTCAATGTCAAATTATAGTTTAAATTCCAAGTTTCAACAGCTTGGGTTTGCTTACCCACAATAAAATAAAAACCCCCCCGCTGCACCAGCAGCAAATCGAGGCTTACTAGCATTATTATATGAATTGGAAGCCTCTATTACCCTTTCTTTTTTGTGCCTTGAACACATTAATTTCATATCCTTTAGTAATCCTGAGTCTCTTGATGAATAAACTATTCATTTGATGTTTCTATTCCAATCTTTGATGCTGCCTCGGTTTCTCCCATTTTAGCTACATTTAAGGGCATGTAACTGCGTGTGACCTGGTTCCAGCCCCGCTTTGATGGGCTTGTTTTTCCTACTAGAAACGAGGACCCTTTAGTCAAAATGCCATAGACTAGCTCTTTTGTTTGTATCTGAGTATCTGAGCTTTTGAGGCGACATCAGTACACATCTCGATGTCACAACTCGCGGTATACTTTGTTCCTTCAAACAATCTTTAAAAAGTTTATCTTCTCCATTATTCAATTCGCTTTCCTCTACCCCCCTCCCTTTTTTTTAAATGTCTCAGTACAAGGGACAACCTCCACCACGAGAGATAATGAGATACCATTTCTTTCATTGAGCCCAATCTTTGAGTCATTTCCAAGATTTGCCTTGTATTTTTCTATTCCAAAAATCAATATCATTTGTCAATAACGATATTATCCAAATCCTTTTATTGACCATGAAAAGTTTCACTCATTTGTTTCCCTCCAAAGATTGATTGACTAGTAGCTTCTGTTCATACCACATTTTTATTATTGTTTTTCTATAAAAAAAAGATATACTTTTTATAATTTATATGGGAAATTTGAGAAATCATTGTTATACCAATGATTGTAATGGAGATAGTCAAAAGTCTGCATGGAATGGCCACTGACGATGTTCTAAAAAAAAATGGCAGGTTACATGGGTTGAACATGCAGAATATGAGGAGAGCCAAGTTCATCAACTCTACCGCCCTTTACTAAACTCTGGCATGGGCTTTGGTGCGCAACGCTGGGTGGCCACCCTCCAACGCCAATGCGAATGCCTCGCCATCCTCATGTCCTCCACTGTTTCCACTAGAGATCATACTGGTAGCCAATGATTAATATTAGAACACCCTATAGAAAATAATAATAATAATAATAATAATAATGATGTGTCTAATTTATGTTGCCAGCTATAACTGCAAGTGGCAGACGAAGCATGTTAAAGCTGGCGCAAAGGATGACCGATAATTTCTGCGCTGGAGTCTGTGCATCGACGCTTCACAAGTGGAACAAGCTCAACGCCGGGAACGTGGATGAAGACGTTAGGGTCATGACTCGGAAGAGCGTGGATGACCCTGGCGAGCCACCGGGCATCGTGTTGAGCGCGGCTACCTCGGTTTGGTTGCCGGTTTCACCTCAAAGACTGTTCGATTTTCTACGTGATGAACGGCTGAGGAGCGAGTGGGACATACTGTCGAATGGTGGACCCATGCAAGAGATGGCCCACATCGCCAAAGGCCAAGATCATGGCAACTGCGTCTCCCTCCTCCGTGCCAGCGTAAGTATACTCTCTCTCTCTCTCTCTCTCTTTCCTGTTTGACGTATAAAATGAAATTAATAGCAATAAAAGCAAAAAGAAAAAAGAAAAATCTGGTGGCACAGGGGGAAGGGTAAGAATTTAGGGGTGGAAATGACATTGGATGGAGTGAATCAAATGGGTTTGTCGTGTAAGGATGAAAGGTGAATTTGAAAGGACGAGTCTGGATTTTGGAAGTATCTATGAAGACAGTTTCATATGCAGTACATGAGAACAGGTTTTGATTTGTAAGCTTTACAAAGTCAAAGTATTGGACATTTGTAACCTTTCCCACTTTCCTTCTCAGTCTTTTCTGACCCAAACTTTTTTTCCCCTTTTCTTTATGAATAAAGCTTCGACTTCCCATTTTGACTCTTCCTCTTTCTCGCGCTGCTGTAATCAGACTGACACTTCAACTTTTGGGACCATATATTTTTTTATATTATAAAAAAAGATTTGGAGTGGTAGATTTGTAAATTTTGGAGAACATGAGTGGTTGATTAGAATTGTCTTCTGTTTTGGGGAGCGTTGCAGGCCATGAACGCAAGCCAGAGCAGCATGTTGATATTGCAGGAGACATGCATAGACGCGGCCGGGTCGCTTGTGGTGTACGCGCCCGTTGACATTCCAGCCATGCACGTGGTTATGAACGGTGGTGATTCTGCTTACGTGGCACTCCTACCCTCGGGTTTTGCCATCGTACCTGATGGTCCAGGCTCTCGTGGGCCCACTCGAATGGACATGTTAACGGGAATGGCGGTGGTGGCGTGGCGGGTCGCAGAGAGTGGGTGGGTCCCTTCTACGGTGGCTTTCCAAATATTGGTGAACAGTTTACCAACGGCCAAGCTTACGGTAGAATCGGTGGAGACAGTCAATAACCTCATTTCATGCACCGTCCAGAAGATCAAAGCCGCCCTTCAGTGCGAAAGCTGAGGAGGGAAAAAGCACTCACGTGATCCCGACGGCAGTTCCTCTAATAGTTTTTAATTTTGTACTAGCCCTTTCTTTTCCCTTTTTTCCTTCTTCTGCCTCCTTTTTTTAAAATTTTAACATGGAAGTCTTTTGTGTATTTAGTCATTTATAGGGTTGGTTGTGAAGACTGAAGAGAGCTTTTGCGTTTGTGTTGTGTGAGATAAAGAGAGAAGAGTGAGTGTGTGTGTGTGTGTGTGTGGTGGTGGTGTGCGACTAGTGAATTGGGGGTGTTTGAGTCAAGAACGAACCGCGCGTGGAGACTCCTTGCATGGTGATGATCAGGCAGTGACTCGGTGCAAAGAAAAAGGACTGTTCTCAGCACAAGGCAAGGGTGGTGGTTCGGGTATTGACTCAGGTCGACCCTCGAAATGGCTCAAGTGGGGGGAAAAGGGGAAAAAACAAAGGAAAGGTCAAAACCCAAAAACAAGAAATCTTCCTAGACAGTGCCTCTGTCGTTGTAGTAAATCAAAATCTCTTTTCCAGGGGGTTGAATTTTCCAACTCTATTATTTTGTGGAGAAGATTTGCATGGAACATGTAATTGGTATTGAGTTGTCATTGTCTTTAAAAGGGGATTGGCCCTGGAAACTTACTAATTTAATGTATTAATTCAATACTTCATCTTTATCCAAATTATCCAAGTATATGCCTAACTTCTCACGAAACTACATTCGAAGAGGCGGCTCAGCACGTAAAACAAACGCGCCCGCGAAGATAGTGAGATAGGGAGTTTTGGGTGAGATCGCGATGGAGAGGGATCTAGGCTGTAAGTTGCAAACGGGCATTAAATGAGCGAGCAGACGCTGTTGGGAGAAAGCGTTGCTGTCATTTAATGCTGAGGGTTTGGCATTGTCCCCGGGATTGCGTGGACAAGCCAATCAAAGAGCGCCACATATTTGGAAGGTATTTGACAGGCATTAGGAAGGGGAGACTGACAGAAACGCCGTTCTTTTGGATTATGGTGTGCGAAGTGGATATGTATGGTTTGGTTTGTGTGCCAGCTTTGCTTGGCTGGCTTAGCTAAGAGCCTTGATGCTGAATCTGTTGACGGATTGTGGGTAACAGGCTAAGCGTTAAATCTTTCACATTACGACGTGAGGAATATGAGTTTGGAAGTTTTGGGGTGATATGATTGCGGGTCGTCTTGATGCAATGATATCATATCAGAGCTACCTTTGTCTTTACCAAACCCAAAATATAAGGAACAAAGAAAAGATAAAAACTCAATATTTATATAGGTCAAGATTCAAGGTGAGACCATGTTTGATTTTTTTGGTAAATTATAAAATTAAAAAAAAAAAAGAATTCCTTGCGGTTAAAGTTCAAATAGATTTATCCCTTAGTGACACGTCACCATCTGGAAGATTTTCTTTAAAATATTTTTACTCACACCGTTAGGCATTAACCTACTTATTTTTTCCTATTTACCGTTTCTCTTACCAATATGCTCTTCCTTCATCCGTACCAAACATCGTGGGCTAGACGATAAAGGGTCATGTGCAGCGTCTATATTGAAAATACTTAATTAACATGAAATTGAAACATTTTACTTATTGAAGTACTTGAGATAACATTTTTTTTCTTAATCTCATAATAATTTTATCATTATTAACCACCTTACTTATCTTCTCTGAAAATAAATTTAAATTAAGTCAATTCTGATATTATTTTTTCATAAATTTTTTTTCCAAAATACTTATCTAATAAGCTGTGCAGCGTAATGTTTATAAACTTTTCGAAATTCCTTTTTTTATTTAATTAGAAATACAAACGCCTTACTTATTTTCTTTGACGGGACATAGTATTTTTAACTCCGACGAGTGTCATACCATTTTAAGTGTTTTGCAATTTAGAATAATGAATAACTTAACATTGTCATGGATGACGTATTTACACATGTCACACCGTCAAGCTGTTTCATGGCGATTCCATTACACTTTACGGTAACCCCTGCCACACCCAATCCCATTTTCGTTTGAGCCTCAACGTTCTGTGGTAAATTCTTGCTTCGATACCGAGCCTGAAGCCTCATCCCCAACCCCATCATCCACCAGCTTCTTGCTGACCTTTTGTCTCCACTTTCAAGCTCACCTCCTACTTCCTCAGAGTGAGCTCGGGAACTGTCGTCGTTCCCCACTCACTTTCATCCCCGACGCTGACGTCTAATAATAAGTCATCTTTCCGTTAGGGTCCTTCACTTCGAGTCTTGTCGTCATTTGGGGGGGTCAAGGTAGGTTCCATCATGTTATTGGTGTTGGGTGCCGCCGGCGTTGGGTGTCGAGGAAGGAGGAGTATAGTGGTGAGAGAAATGGCTGTCAAAAAGTTTTAGAGTGAGGCTGAGAATTAATGAAGAAAAAGAAACAGAAAAAGAAAGAGGCTAACGGTGTCGTTTTTCAAATTTGAGAGGGCAATTTTGCCTTAGGAGACAATATTAATTCTATGTTTGAATCTGAGATGCAAGCTTTTTCGGTTCTAAAATTAATTAAGTTTTTTTAAAATACTATAAATCAATTGAGTTATAATAAAACATCGAAAATAATTAAAATTAACTTTTATCCTGATTGTTTAGGTCGATTGTTTCTATTAAATAAAATATTTTTAAGTATGTTTAAAAAATTTTAATCATAAATAATATATTTAAAAAATATATTATTAATGACCAATTTTTCAAGGAATTCAATTTTAAAATTTTTACAATAAAAATCGATTAAAATAGTGAAATAAATTATCTCTCTTAATCGACTAAAAGAAATTTTTAAAAAATTAAATTAAATTAATTAAATTCAATGGATTTCGTCCTTCACTCTCTACCGCTGTCACCATGTTTAGTTTCAGCCCTATTCGAAAAAGAAATTAAAAGGTGAAAACGCAAAGATTTGCTCCTCAAACCTAAAAAAAGAACATCATTCCCCTTTCAGAAGAAATTTCAACGACTTTTTGAGTAAAGATTAATCATGCATAAGGATTAGCTAACAAAGCACTGTTAAGGGTCAAATCATGCCCCTCCAATAAATTGTGACATGCACTCATACCTAAACCAGCAAACCATCAAATACCAATTTCGGAACACATTAAACACATCTTAATTCTCTTGATAATTATAAAGAAAGTGGAGAAGAGCTTTCAAGTTAATCTATGGGGCATATTTGTATGCATATATATATATATATATATGCTACTAATAAAGAAACTAAATCAAGCTGTCAATCAGCTTCACATAAATCCTAAACTACATTTGGATGTTGTATCTGCTATGGGTAATGGCCATTCCCCATTATTGCTAAGGTTTTGACCTGTACGAAAGTTTCTGGGTTGGATGCATGATGTGGAAGGTTTTATTCTGAGCAATTTTTTTTTGGTTTTTGAGCTGTATCAGCTCTGTATTAATGGAAAGTGGGGGAATGCGTACGTGATCAAAGCCAATATATGTTGCCTGATCTTGGTAATAGTTGTGTGGATTTGTAAGCCTCACTCAGAGCCCCTGAATTAGGTTAAATTCTAAACAGCTAGAACCAAAATCAGAAACTAGAGCAATTAATTCATCCCAAATTCTCTTTACCAAAATGGCTTCTGGACAGGATCAAAATTTTAAGCATTTCTTACTGCAGTGAAATTTATCTATAGTATTGTTATAGTGTTTCAAATTTTAAATTTATAAAATTACTCGATTTAAAAGTTTAAAGGGTTTATATCTGATATAAAATTAATATATAATATGTATACACTATCATTTAATACTAAAACATTATTATATAAATGTGTAAAAGTAAAAGTTCAACATTGGATTCATTAATATTCATAATTTTTAAATATATTTATTAACAAAGTGATGAAATTTGATTTATTAATAATGTATAAAATCTAAATAGTAATAGTGAATTAAATATAAATTGAATTATAAATTAGAAAATGAAAGGTCAAAATAGGTTTCGATATCTAATAATGTAAATAAATCAAAATAGACTTTTTTTTATTTGAGGGAAAAAAAATTTAATTTAATTTTTGAACAAAAAAATATTATTGAAATACATGCTTGAGTGTATGGAAATAGGAATATTAGCTCGAAGGTTTTGGTGTTTAATAAGTGTATAAAAGCAACAAAAATAGGAGCCAATGAGTAGATTATGACTGAATCGGGAAAAAGATGAGACGGCGAGTACGGCGGCAGTCGTGGCGGTGATAATTTTTGTTACCGCCCCACTAATGAGTTAGCAAAATTGCAATGGAATCTAGATCCCATTCTCATGCATGCACAGAGGAAGACGCACGTGAGGGTTCACAGGTAACGTGGATACAGGTGGGTGAGGACGAAGGCAATAAAGTCAAGAAAACGATATGCTATCCGAAAGAAGGAATAGCAGTTGGCCTTATGAAGCGCAGCTTCTTTGGACATTGTTTTTGGACCTTCTACTTCTCAATCTCCTAGTCATTAGTCCCATTTATCCAAAAGCTTCCCCCTCCCCCTGTGACAGATCCTTCCCCACCCCATCACATGCTTGTGGGTTCCACCCCCCCTCCCCCTCCTACCTTCGAGACCGTATCAAGATCAACTTGGGATTCATATGCCTCTGTTGATCTTCCTCTTTTCAGTGTTCACTTCTCTCTCTTTTTCTTCTTCTTTGTGGGCCATTTCTTCCTTCCTTTTGCATCTAATATTATGTAATTGCTACTGCTACTGTTCGTTTTCTCACTTTTCCTCTTTCCTCATTTTACCTGCGATTTTTGTTTTTTCTCTGCATCTACCTCAAAACAAACTTATCGATTTAATTGTAAAATAAATAAATAAATTGATTCTTATTTTTACCTTTTTTAAATAAAAACTTAAAATTAAAAAAATAAAGATAAAATAAAAAAAAAATATCAATCGAACCGAATTCAAATTTTTAAATTTATTTAAATTGTAAAACAAACCACTAATACGTATTCAATATGGATATATAGTCCTATGGTTTCTGCTACCATTCAGCATATTCTTTCCTCTCTCAGCAAACGATATTTGATTTCATAATTGTGTGACATGTATACAGCGAATGAATGATGGAGAGGCGTAGGGGCAAGTGTTGGGATTAGACATCCCCACTCCTTTTCGTTTGTTTTCCTTTTGATGTGGGCTCTTTCGTTTTGTCTTGTTTTCGACACAAGAAACCTTTCCTCATTAATAATCAACTTTCTTTTGTGCATTCAATTATTGATCAGTTGAAAAGGCAAAAACTGCCACTGACTTTATCAATAATGACATTAATGTTCTAAATGCATACCAACAAGCTTCAATTCTAGTCTTTCATATAAAGGATATAAATCTAACGTATAAATAATTTCAATATTCTAAGTTATCAACCTTTTGATTTGATGTAGATTGCTAGATTAGTATAACATGTACATAAAATGTTCAATCATTCAACACCCCTCCATACTTCCCATACAGTCTCCTAAAACGATCCGATGTCATCGTAAAATTAAAAGTCATAAACTTCGGCAATTAGAGTTTTATATTTAATATACTGTCAATATATAGAATCTGTACATAAACATTACATTTTTTTTAAAAAAAAAGTACAACTTACACACCGAGTCGAGCAATAATTTATACCCAAAGTCAGGAATTGTGTATAAATTTAGACAAGACAGGAGTTGATGTCCGGGGTCAGTCAAATAATGTTGATAAGGGTAGGGCATCAAAGATCATGCTTATGCCTCCCTCATGCTGGGCTAGAAGGGGCGAAATTTCAAAAAGTGATGCTTAAGATTTTTCCTGGGCTTATAGCCCAGTTCATGAACTGACTCTTGGGCCTCTACAAACCGACATTTTCACCTGCTTGTTTCCCTTTCACACTCGGAAACATTTCTTTCCTATTTTTTCTTTTTTTTAAAAAATAAAAAGTTGGCATTTTAAATGAGAGGCAAATGGAAATTGTGGCGAAATACCCAGTAATCAAGCCTTGGGAAGTTGGAAAACAAAGACTTTTTGTCCTGAAAGGGAGAAGGAGAAAAACCTGGAGAAGTGACAAATTTTCGAAGAATTTGAACAGGGTTTTTCTCTTTGTTGACACTCACGAAACATTTAATGCTTTGATTGCAGCAGGGGAGGGAGGGGATGAATGCTTTGAGCTTCGAATTGAATTCAATACAATTAAAAATTGAAAGAGAGGTTGGTGCAGCATTAAATACCAGCCTGGATGCTTAAGATTGCAACACCTCGGTGCAATAAATGAGTAGGACCATTTCACCAAAGCCAGATTGGGAGACTTTTCTTCCTTTCTTTTCTCCACCTCCTTCGCAAATAAAACAGTCAAGCCCTCCCAAGTGACCAAATATGAACATAGTACAAAGAATATCCTGTTTTTCCAAACCAAAGCCTCGACCCATCCATCGGCAGAGCATTCAAATTAATTTTGCATGAAAAAACAACAGACGTCATGACGTACTATGACGTTTAGTCATTTAATTAGGCTATTTTTCCTAATTTATTAGATTAAAATTTGGGGAATTTTTTTATTATAAGAAAAAAAATGTAATAATCAAGCTCAATTGCTTATTAGAATAAACAAGGTATTAAATGTTGGATTGCATAAAGCTACCACTATCCAACAACCGGGGGGTTGTGGGGGGTTGGAGACTTGGGAGTTGGGGGTTCTGATCTCCTTGTCATCCTCTTCATTTTTTCCAACAACAAATTTAATGTCTGTTGAAGTTTGAATACAGAAATTGCAAGATACTATATATAGTAATGTTAGTGTATTAATTTATTATTTATTAATACGATGAATTTCAATGTATCGAGAGAAAATATGACTTAATATGGTAAGTTAATAATCTTAAAGAGTATCCTTAAAATACTCATTAGCAAAATCTTTATTAATTAATGATTTTAAATTTTGTTTTGGAATTAAAAAAAATAGAACAAAAAGAGCTTCAATTAATGAATTGTGGCATAAACTTTGTATTCTAATTATGGAAGTACTAATTATCCGTGCTGGTCATTAATTATTAAACATAATTAATTAGACTGTATTTATTGCTATTAACAACTTTATCATGGCCTATATTCAATAGAAGCATGCCAATCATTAATATATAATAAAAAAATTAAAATTATTGTTATAAATTCAGCTATATTAGATCATTAGTTTGCTGAAAATTAAAAAATTGGTAGCCTAAAAATTTTGTTTTTTGAACCTTAATGAAAGAAAAAAAAATTGTATTTGGGTTTTTTACGTTGAGAAGGTCCATAGGCCCTCATATAAAGCAACACCTCCGAACATAAAAAGTTATATTTATGATCCGTTTGGTAATAAAAAAATAATTTATTGAGCAATTTTTTTATGTTAAACTATTTAGATAAATTGTTAAAAACATTTTTTGTTATTCAGATAAAAAATATTACTATCACTCTAATTTGTAAAAGTTTAAACACAAAAATACCTTATAAGAAACCATGAATTGTTAGACCTAAATCATTATTTGAATATTTAGATCTAAATAATTCTCCATGTTCTTTGGGTTTAAATCGGATTTCTTTTATCCACTCATAAAACGTTTTACATTTGAAATAAATTTTCAGTCTTCTAAATATTTTAATTGACATCAAAACAAACGGATCATTAATCTGAAAAATAAAAACTTTTTTCTTTTAGACAAAATAGTCTGTGAAGTTAATTATGAATTATAATAACTTTTTAATGGTTGAAGCTTAATTTGAAGAAGTCACCCTCAAAAAGTCTGAAATGTAAGAAATTTCAGGTGACTAGTGGCGAGAATGGGAATGGTGGCCATACCGTCTTCTTTTGAAATTTGTGTTGAAAAGTGGTAACAACACGACATGTGAGGGTGTTGGCTCTCTCTCTCTCTCTATTTTATATTTCCAAACATATTCATTTAGTGGGTGCAAAAAGAAGGGCGACCTCTTTTTTTTTGCCCCTTTCATTGAACGTACGATAATAATTCACATGCACCCATGTCCTTAATGGAGTATCAAAACCATCTTAGATCTACTTCTTTACCATTTAAAGCCATACATTGGTGCTCATATTTTTGTGATATAACCAATACAAATGCATCCACAAAAGGAAAAGAATTATGGTTTTGTTCCAAAAAAAAAATTAAAAAAGTAAAAATAAATTCGCTTTCACTGCCTCCGAAATTCGATTTCGTGTAACTAAATTTAGTTCACGTTGTCTCCGACATGCTCTCGTGACATTTACTTTTGTTTTCCTCAGGTAGCTCATAAACAAAATTTTCTCTCATTTCCACATATTTTAATAAGAGAAAAAAATGATGACATAATGTTTTAAAAAATTAAATAATTTATTATTCTGTTGTATTAAATCAAAATTTTATATTTTTATTTTTAATCAAATAAATTTTTATAATTAATGATTGATTAATCGTTATTAGTCAAAAAATTTATTTCATTTTATATCATTTGACATTAATATATATAATAAAAAATATCAAATAATCATCCACTGCAACATATCAGTATTATATCACATAAAATAAATAAGTAGTTTTTTTATTAACAATAGTTAATAAATTGATAGCTAAAATAATGTATTTAATTAAAAATAAAAATATAAAAATTTAATTAAACGTAATAAATAAATAAAAATTTAATCGAATTTTTTCGAGTAGTTGATGAGTTTTTTTTTTTTTAAGTATTATATGAGAAATGATTTATTTTTAGATTCTTTCTCCTTGTTATTTTTGTCTCTCTCTCTCTCTTAAGCTGGACCGAAGGGGCCACCACCATGGGTCCTGTCCAGGAATCAAAATCTGCCCCAACAAACCCTTGGTAGTGGATTTGTAGATTGGCCCATTTAAGGTTTAAGAATGTATCCAAATTGGGCTAAGCATTGGCTGGGCCCAAGTAAAGTTTTTCCTACGAAAAGCTCATGGAAAGGGAAAAGAGGAATCATGTGGGGTGTAGCGAATGGTACAGACAAAGATGGTGGGCTACCAACAATGCTCCCAGATTTTTAGTTAAAAATGGATACTAAGATCTTCTATGTGATTTGCATCATGGCACCGTATCTTTATAACGGGGCCCTTTTTATGTTTTGCGGTGGAAGTCATGCTTTTCTATTTATGAATTTGTTTAATTTTTAACGTGGAAGAAGAGAAGCAATAAAGATTTTTCATGCTATGAACGATAAAGAACACGATTTATAACAAGGAAAAACGCATGCTCCAAATGTTTAATTTAATAATAAATATATTTATCATATTAGTCTGTTATTGTAATATTATAGTTATATCAATTAAAAACTAAACCTCGACTTAGATATTATTTTTATGAATTAAAATGATAAAAGTTTTGAAAATGACAATAATATATATATGTTACGAACTCATATTTTTAATTCAAAAAATATATTTAATAAGTAATGAAAAGTTTTTTTTAAAATTGAGAGAATGAGATTCAAACTCTACTTTTTGTATAAGAGATTATGCATCAACTAATAAACAAAATACTCAAGTGTAAATAATAAGTAAGGAAATGTTCATCTTTATATACTTAAAATTTTTTTTTATCTTTTATTGATGTGAGATCCGTAATATTAATATTACTCCACTCAATTATATAATGTCTTTGTTGCATAGGTTCATTATTTATAGAGAAAAAAACTCTTACACTAGTTCGACACTACTTTGACTCTTGTATCTTTTATAAAAGCTTCATATTAGTGAAATTCGAATATACTTTAATGCTATTTGTTATAAATTTATATTTTTCATTTTAAAAATATGTCTGATATATGGTGAAAGACTCATTTTTATATATTTAATATTTATATCATATTTTACTGTTGTAAGATCTGTACATGATAGTATTTAAAAAGTTTAAAATTTATAAATATATTTTTACGTGCATCATTTATGATTTTAACTTTTCTCATATAACATCTTATAACTTTTATATTTATGAATTTGTTCAATTTTTCACGTGGAAGAAGAGAAGCAATAAAGATTTTTCATGCCATGAACGATAAAGAACACGATTTATAACTAGGAAAAACGCATGCTCCAAATGTTTAATTTAATAATAAATGTATTTATCATATTAGTCTATTATTGTAATATTATAGTTATATCAATTAAAAACTAAACCTCGATTTAGATATTATTTCTATGGATTAAAATGATAAAAGTTTTGAAAATGACAATAACATATATATATATGTTGCAAACTCATATTTTTAATTCAAAAAATATATTTAATAAGTAGTGAAAAGTTTTTTTTTAAAAATTGAGAGAAGGGGATTCAAACTGTACTGAGATTATGCATCAACTAATGAACAAAATACTCAATAGTAAATAATAAGTAGGGAAAGATTCATCTTTATATATTTAAATTTTTTATTTTTTATTGATGTGAAATCCGTAATATTTTATTCCACTCAATTATATAATGTCTTTGTTGCATAGGTTCATTATTTATAGAAAAAAAAAACTCTTACACTAGTTCGACACTACTTTGACTCTTGTATCTTTTATGAAAGCTTCACATTAGTGAAATTCGAATATGCTTTAATGCTATTTGTTATAAATTTATATTTTTAATTTAAAAAATATATCTGATATATGGTGGAAGACTCATTTTTATATATTTAATATATATATATATATATATATCATATTTTACTGATGTGAGATCCGTATATGATAGTATTTAAAAAGTTTAAAGTTTATAAATATATTTTTACCTGCATCATTTATAATTTTAACTTTTCTCATATAACATCTTATAATTTTTTTTCTAATTAACAACTTATGAATAATTTTTTAATCAACACCATGTAGATAATTTTTATTTTTATAAAAAATTTTACTGTTAATTTTACTAAATAAAATTATTAAAATATTCTCAATTCAAAAAATGTAAATAAAATTTACCTAAAGTTAAATCTCCAACATAAAAATTTAAATGTAAACGATGTTTAGGATTCAAACTCATTTTCTCTAATAAAAGTTTGAACGCTATTCTGTTTTTTTTTTTTTTGTAAAAAATAAAAAAGTATCAAAGTTTATAGCGATGGTCAGGCCCAAAAAATTGCATAATTTAAACATAAGCTATTTGGCGTTTATCTCTACGCCAATAAAATAGAGATCACGCGTTATTAATATATATAAATAATGAAGATCGGTCCGCACGCAGACCCAGACCTAAACTTAATTAAGGTTTCATTAAGAAAGAAAAACTAATTTGAGCTATTGATTAAAAATAAGAACGAAAGGGCTAATTAGGGTCTAATTTCTCATTTAAAAAAGTTAATACATTTTAATTTAACCGCCAAAAGAACCGTCAAAGATTGGTCAAAGCTCCCCGAATATTCCGTGAGGGTCAGTCTCTGTCTTAAAAATACCATCATCCCGTAAATACCCTTCACCAAGAGCGGATATTTTAGTCCAAACGATAAAAACAAGAGCTGGAATGCTGATCGTTGGATCTCTAATAATGAAGTATCAACGGGTCACGCTTCTTGTTTGACTGAAGTACAAAAAATGGGGCTGGTATGATTGGGTTTCATCCAGCTTTGACCAACGAAAAATCAAATCAGGAAAGACACCTGGTGGCCTTTATGGAAGAGAAAATATTCTAGAGAGAGAAAGTTTTCTTTTTCTTTTTAATTTTGTTTTCTTTGTGTTTTGTTTGGATACAGAGAAATTGAAGAATTTTTTTCCCCAATAACATAATTTTTTTTTTATTTTGAATCTCTATTAGGTTATATATTTGAGCAATTATATTAATTTTTTGGGTTAGGATTGGTATTTGGTTTCCATTGTCTTGTGATTCTGGTTATAGAATTGCAGGAGGAGGAGAAGAAGAGAGAAAGCGGGTTTTCTCTCTTCTCTTCTCTTGTTTGTGGTGGAGGCGAATTTCGTCGTTTGCGTTCGAAGAAATTAGGGCTTGGTTCTGTGAAATCTAAAACCATGAATGTGATGCGTCGTCTCAAGAGCATTGCTTCCGGTCGCTCTTCTATTTCTTCTGAACCCGTAAGTCTTCTCTTTTTTTCCCTTTATTTTTTCGTGGATTTAATCGGCTTTGTTAAGAGAATGGACTAAAAGAAAGAAAGGAAGAAGGAATTTTTGGATTATCTTTAAGGTTTGCTCATTGAAGACAAATCCTTTTTTTTTATTCTATTTTTTTAATTTTCCTGCTTTTTTTTTCTTCCATGAGTAGCTAAATAGGGAAAATATTTTCTTTTTTCTTTTTTGTTTTTGTGAGTTCTGGTATTCATGTCTAGATTTAGCTGGATTATTAATTATTTTAGATGCAATATTGATATATTTTTTCCTACGGTTATTCTCGTAGCGATTAATTATCGGCTTATAGCTGGAGTTTTAAGCAATATTCTTTTTTTTATTATATATAAAAATCTGCATTTTGAGATAGTTTTTGAAGTCTTCCTTTTCGTTGAAACGCATTTTGAGGTAGAGAGGAATGGCATTGTTAGCTAAAGTTTTTTCCTTTTTTGGTTCATTTCTTTTCTTTCGATTCAAAAAGGTTATTTGCCATACTTTTTGGATTCTCTGTTGCTTGGTTTGTTTCAACATTGAATGTGTTCTAATTCATTCACTGATCGTAGTTGGTGGATCTTTTCTTTGATTTTCTAATTGAGGAAATCTTAATTTCAATTACTGTTTCTTGTGAGAACAATTTCTTGTTTGTACTATTGTGAATGTAATTGTCATAGGTTAAGCTGTAGTTTTAGATTATATTTTTACTAGGGGTGGTTGATGGTAAGCTGTGTTTTAGTGGTTGGATTTTATGTAGAGGATTGTTGCTAGGTTGGCAATGGGTCAAATCGCCATTATTGGTTTTTCCTGAGAATGGGTAATGTTTTAGACAAACTTCTTTTCCTTGGTAGGGGCTGATTATAGAGGTAAAATGCTACAGATATGTTACTTACCTAAATTGCTGGGTCCTTGTGATGTTGACCATAGTATGTAATCATGGACTGAAGTCTAGAGAGGAAAGGAACTTGGATAATTACATTTGACCCTCTAAATTGTTTTCTTTCTTTTCTTTTTTCCCACCTTTACACCTACTGGACAGAGTATTGATAAAATAACGAAGACTACAATTTACATGCCGTGTAGTTTGAGCTATGACGCAAAGTATCAAGCTGGTCTGTTCTCATTTTTTTTAAGTTTATCAACCTATCCTCAGCTGAACTCCCGAGCTTAATCAGGGATGCCTTTTAGATAACAGGATGAGCCACATAATTTTATGCAAGTAGCACAAGGGGTTTGAAGGAGGAGGCTGAACTGATTGTTGATTAATTAATGAGCTACCTGCCTGTGCCTGTGTCTGTTTGTGTAATATTTATGCAATCTGGATTGCTTCTTGATTGTTGAAAGTTAGTACCTGTTGTATATACTAAATTCGATTGTTTTGAAAAGAACACAATGTAAGATTTACACTGGGAATAGTAAATATAAATATATGCAATATACAAGGCACTCTATTACTATGAGGATGCTTGTCTTCATTAATCTTTTGTTTTCATTTATTGATTTCTTTTGGAAAATTATAATTGTTTCATCAGGGTGGGGATAGTGGCACTAAGAGGGCAAAGGTTGATCAAGATGCAGAATGTAAGGTACATGGGGAATCACATTTAGTTGAGAGGAGTACCACTGGTCTAGAGCAGCATATGGCTTCTACGTCACTGGAAACTGTAGCAAGCACATCCAATGTAACTTCTGTTGCTAGAACGGAGAAATCAGGTGTTGATCAGCTTCCTAATGAAATGCATGAAATGAGAATTAGAGATGAGAAAACTGCCAACCATGATGAGAAGGTAAATTTTTTTGTCTTATACTCTTCAAGATGTATCTGTATATGCATGTTGATATTTTTCCTCTTAAATGTTGTCTTCATTTCTGTCTTGTTTTAAAATGATAACCAGGTTTGTGACCAGCTTTCTGGATAATGTTATTTGATTTTATGAAATGATTTAATTGCTGTCCACAATTTATCTATCTTCATAATCCTTGATTATTTCTAAATTACCATTTTGTAACTTGTATTGCTCAGGATGTGGAGGCTACTGTTATTAATGGAAATGGAACAGAGACAGGTCAGATAATTTCAACAATTGTTGGTGGTCGAAATGGGCAACCAAAACAGGTGATTTGATTTTTGGTGGACTTTTTGTTGCACATTATTAATTGCTCATCTGGATTGTAAACTATGTTTAGCAGTCTATGAGTGAGCTAAAGGTACTTTGTTCCTTTTCTTATCCTTGAATTTTTTCCCACTCCCTTTTCCTTCGTGATGGAGTGGGAATAAGTCTTTTTCTGTTGCGGCTGTGTGCTGCAGTTGATATTTAAAAAATGAGCCCAGGTCAATAGTTTGCTAAAGCCATCATCATGTTAGAATCTTGGTTTACATGGATGGTATTTATTTCTATTTGGGCTAGCCTGCAACAAACACTTAAAAATGCATTTTTTTCTTGGGCCTCAGACAATCTCATATATGGCGGAACGTGTGGTTGGCACAGGTTCATTTGGTGTTGTTTTTCAGGTACAATTTTATCGGCATGTAGCCATCTTCTTGGCTGTAAGCTTTTTCTCTTAGTGTTTGCATTTATTCAGAATTATCCTTTGTCTCTTCTAGGTTTATGGAATACTTTATGTTATGATGTAGGCTAAGTGCTTGGAGAGAGGTGAATCTGTTGCTATAAAGAAGGTTCTGCAGGATAAAAGATACAAGAATAGGGAACTCCAGATTATGCGTATACTTAACCATCCTAATGTGGTCCAACTGAAGCACTGTTTCTTTTCAACCACTGACAAAGATGAGCTCTATCTTAACCTTGTTTTGGAGTATGTACCAGAAACTGTTTACCGAGTTTCAAAACACTACAGCAGAATGAATCAGCATATGCCCATTATTTATGTGCAGCTGTATACATACCAGGTGAACCTTGTCTCTACCTTACAAAATTGTACTGTTAGAATTTTAATTTAACCATTTTGAGTTCATATTCTCAGTGCTTGTCGTGACAAGCTATATTGCTTTCTTTTTGTAGATTTGTCGTGCTCTAAATTATTTACATCATGTGGTTGGTGTATGTCATCGTGATATTAAGCCGCAAAATTTACTGGTAAGACATTTTTGCACTTGTATTATCAGCTGGAGGTTGATGTTAAGAAATATTTTAGTTCTTGTGTGTATAGGATGTTACTTTTTCGTCGACAAATTTGTTAACAACTTGAATGCACTATAATGTGTGACACTTTTATGTTTACTGGTGGTCAGTCATACTGCGTGTCAGTTGGATTTCTTTGTGTATGCTCATGAGATAATATGGTTCTTGTCTGTGGAATTTGGTTGGCTTTAACATGTTATTGCTTTTGTTATTCTTCTGATAATTGTTTGTATTGTTAAAAGCTATAGCATATAGGAGCTAATGTTGTGATGTATTCGCAGGTCAATCCCCACTCTCACCAGCTGAAGATATGTGATTTTGGCAGTGCAAAGATGTTGGTATGTTCAATTTTTGGGAAGTTTGAAAGTCTTTTTCGTTGTTTGTAAAACTTATGGGATTTACTCTGCAATCGTTAGGTGCCAGGTGAGCCCAACATATCATATATATGTTCACGATATTATAGGGCTCCGGAGCTTATATTTGGGGCAACAGAGTATACAACTGCTATTGATATGTGGTCCGTTGGTTGTGTCATGGCTGAGCTTCTACTTGGACAGGTGAGTGTGAAAATAGTACTTCCTTTTAGATACACTTTGTCTGAGTTTTGATGTCAATTTATGTTTTATTTACCTCTCTAATGCTTGCATGGCTTTATAATGCTTTAATAGCGTTCATGGTTTTCATCTATGTTCTCATGATTGTGTGTTGTGGGTTTTGCATTTAACATTGTTATGTTTTGCTTTGACATCTGGTTGTGCACGTCAGTGATGCAGTCATCCTTTTGAGCTCTTGTTCCTTGTTTGTAAGCTATAGAGGCTTTTGACATCCTGAAATTCTACTTTGCAGCACATTTTAGGAAATTATTCTTTCATCTACCTACCATCTGCCTGCTTTTGAGTTCTTATCCCAAGCATCCATTTGTAGTATGTAAAAGTTATATATTTTGATAAAACTCTGTATAGAACAATAATAATATATACATTGTAATATGCACTAATGCATTCTGGTTATTACCCCATTTGCAGCCACTGTTTCCTGGTGAAAGTGGTGTCGATCAGTTAGTGGAAATTATTAAGGTTTGCATCTATGGCCTTTCGTTTGTGTAGTTTCACTTCTACTCCCCTTTTTCTGCATTTCTGATCGTTTTACTTCCTTTTGCTTTATCAGATACTGGGAACACCAACCAGAGAGGAAATTAAATGCATGAATCCAAATTACACTGAATTCAAATTCCCTCAGATCAAAGCTCATCCATGGCATAAGGTGTGCTGATTGGATCTATCTTCCTGTTATTTTATTTATACAGTACATAAAAGTGGAAATCTTACTCTTCAGTTATAATTTTCAGATATTTCACAAGCGAATGCCTCCTGAAGCGGTGGATCTTGTGTCAAGGCTGCTTCAGTATTCACCAAACCTACGTTGCACTGCCGTAAGGATTTCATATGATATTGTTGTTGTTTTCTTTTGTGTGTGCAATTTTCCCTTGGCTACTCGAATCTTGATAGGAAGTTTAGTTGTGTAACTTGTCACCAAACCTTCATGACCAAGTTGTAGCAATTTAAGTAGTAGAGACATTTCACATGTGCACAAGAAGTTGTCAGAATGGATTGTGTGTTAGTTTCATGTCTTTCACAAAGTTTTACCTGTGTTCTTTGTCTTGCAATTTAATGAATGTTTCACTTCCTGGATTTCAGTTGGAGGCATGTGCACACCCCTTCTTTGATGATTTGAGAGACCCAAATGCATGCTTGCCTAATGGCCGAGCCCTACCTCCACTATTCAATTTTACAGCACAAGGTAACCTAGTTTAATCTTTTAGCCTTTTATTTTTCTCTTAAAAGTTGCTAGTGTTCTCATGTCAGCGGTTATGCAGAACTGGGTGTTGCATCTGCTGAACTACGCCAACGTCTTATCCCAGAACATGCAAGGACATAAAATCAAATGAGATGGCATCTGTAGGCATTGTAAATTGGTTTTGTATGCTGCTTAGTTGCCCAGACAAGCTACGCTGCTCCACCTCCTGCTTGTTCAGAGCTGACCATCTTTGTTCCTTAGCCTGGCAAGACCAAAAAGGGTAGTCGGGAGGCTATCCATCCAAGGACTTGAATGATGGTGCTTTGAGGTGGATGGAAAGGACTGCCATGCCACGAGGTTTTGGCATTTCCTTTTTCTTTTTCCATTTTGTTCATTTACAATGTGATGTGTTACGTGCCTCGACTAATGATAAAGATGACTCGTTAAAACAGTGCTGTTGCTGTCATATATAGTTTATTAGCATTCATTGTTCAAAGAGCCTAAAATGTTCAACCGGAGGAATCAGGACGTCTTCCACTGTATAATTTTCCTACTACTACTTCTACAGAGATTCATATTTCCAAGAAATCCATGTTTTGTATCCCTTTCATCTGAACTGCAGCTACCTTCAACTTGTGAGCCACCCCAGTCTAAGGTATTACCTGGATGAGAAATGGTCAGAAAATAAATTTAAATTGTGAACTTAATATGCTTCTTAATTTTTAAAAAAAAAAAATTGTAAAAGAAAAAAATAATTGAAATAAATATCTGAAAAGGGCAGCCAACTGAATTGATGAACTCAGTTCGATTTGATCGATTTTTCTGCTTGAATCTGGTTGATTTTGCTCAACCCTAAACGTATATGTATTGGATCTTTGTTGCCATTAATCCTTGAAATGCATGTGTGAAGTACAAGTCAGCATAACTGCTGATCGCAGTTATTGTTAGTTATATCACAGAAGAAAAGTGTTTGAAGAAACAATATGCTATATGATTCCGACAGAAGACTTTCTACCAATAGTCTCCGCAAGAACATTGTCCTTCCTTGTAGTGATGAAAACAGTTAGAATCCCTCAAGATAATGTGACGATGGAAAACTCTGGATATATATTTCATAGCAGTGTGACAATCCCCGCAAAACCCGGAGATTCTTGAAAATTCGAATTGGGGCTCCGGGTGGCACTGTCAGAAGTCCAAAAGCGATGGCCAGCTTTTCACTGTGATAGGCCAGACCAAGCTCCTTGCCCCCTTCATCGGTGTTATGGAGAGCAAAACTGATGTCTGGCACGTAACCAGCTTCCTTGATCAGGAGCATCATCTCTTGATCTTGGAATAGATCTCACCAGTTCTGGGATGGCCTCTGTCCTCAGACATAAATCTGTGAACTCTGCTGTTTACCTCAATCCAACTACAACCAGGCTCTTTATTGATCCCCCTGAATTTCATCGTTCTTCGATTCCTTGCAGCCTCTTCCCATTTTCCGGAAGCAGAATACATGTTGGACAACATGATGTATGGCACCGCATTCCAGGGCTCTAATTCAAAGAGGTTCTTTGCTGCTCTTTCCCCCAGTTCCAAGTTGCCATGTACTCTACATGCAGCAAGAAGCGCCTTCCATACAGTTGCATCTGGTTCAACATCCATCTGGTTTAATAATGTCTCAGCTTCAACAAGTTTTCCGGAGCGACCCAAGAGGTCAATCATACAAGCATAGTGTTCAGGACCTGGTTTAATTCCATAAACCTTCTCCATAGATGCAAAATAGGAGCGGCCACTTTCCAAAAGACCAGCATGGCTGCAAGCAAATAGTAGGCCTATAAAGGTAATGAAGTCTGGTTTTGTGCCACTAGCAATCATCTGATCATAGAACCTTACCGAGTCCTTTCCTTTACCATTCTGGGCATAACCAACTATAAGAGCGGTCCAAGTTATCACATCCTGAATTTGCATAGAATCGAATACTCTGCTTGCATCTTCAATACACCCACACTTAGCATACATTGTTACCAGGGAATTATCCACTGATAGTGATGATTGGAGGCCAGATTTAACAAAGTTTGCATGAACTTGTTGCCCAAATTCCAGAACTGTTAGTTCTGCACAAGCACTCAAAATACTTGCAAGAATAATATGGTCGGGGTAAATGCCTGCCGTTCTCATGTCACAAAACAACATGAGAGCTTCTTCATGAAGACCATTATGAGCATATCCGGTTGCCAGGGAGGTCCATGAGATCACATCCTTGTTGGGCATGTGGTTGAACACCTGAAAAGCACAATCCAGGTTTCCTTGTTTAGCATACATGTCGACCAAAGCATTGTTCACAAGCTTGCAAGCCTCAAATCCTGTTCTAACAATCAAACAGTGAACAGACATTGCATGTTTCGAGTCCGTCATGGAAGCAAAGCAGTTTAAAACAGACGGGTACGTGAAACTATCCATCTTCATATCTCTAGCATGCATCTTCTGAAACAATGAGAGAGCTTCCTCTTCAAAACCCTGCCTCACACACCCTACTATCATGGAGTTCCAAGAAACCACATCATCAACCTCCATGTTCTCTAACACTCTCATGGCATTATCCAAATCCCTGCATTTTGCATACATATCAACCAATGCACTTTGAACATAAACATTAGTTTCAAAACCACTCCTAATGATGCAACCGTGCACTTGTGCGCCAACAGGACCAGCTTTAACCGCAGCACAAGCTGTTAAGACACTGGGGAAAGTGAACTGATTGGACTCAACTCCTTCAACAAGCATATCTCGAAAACACTCAATCGCTTTCGATGCTTCACCATTTTGAGAATAACCTGCAACTATGGCGGTCCACATCACATGATTTCTCTTATCAGGCATCATTTTAAACAAACATTCAGCATCCAAAATGCAATTGCACTTTGCGTACATATCAACAAGACCAGTAACAACATAGTCATTCGACTCGAATTGTGTCTTTATTACATAACCATGCACCTGTTTTCCTCTTTGAAGCAAACCCAACGTGGAACACAACCTTAAAATACTTCCCATCGTGTACTGGTTAGGCCTTTGTCCCTCAAATTGCATTCCCCAAAACAGATCAAAAGCTTCAATTTCCATCCCACCTCTACAATACCCAGAAATTAGTGTATTCCAAGTGATGGAACTCTTCATTGGGGTTTCTTTAAAAAGCTCTATAGCTTCCGTTAATTTCCCAGAATTTGCATAAGCAGCTATCATTGTATTCCAAGTGAACTCATCACGTTCAGGCATTTCGTCAAATAGCTCGCGAGCTTCATTAATCCGACCCGATTTGGATAATTCGTTTAAGACCCGATTGGAATCAAGCTTTAATTGACTGGAATTCGTAAAATGAAAAAGAATTGACCCTAAATGAATGTATAGTCGACGTGCCTTGAAAGAAAAGTTTAGATTTTTCAAACATAATTTTATCATTGAAGCCGCTTCCTATTGTTGTTTTTTTCAAATCTGAAATCAAAAAAATTTTCAATAAATCTGCTAAAATCTTGAAACTTGAACAGAAATGTAAGTAGTAGTAGCAGTAGTTAGTACAAAACAGACAAAAAGAAGATTAAAGAAAGGGGTAAATTTGGTACGGAATTAACAGTAGAAAAGTAAATGATTTGGAAAAAGAAGACGAGGTGGGTTCATTTGAGTTACACGGAGCACATAATTTTCAGGCTACATGGCGGGAACTTCCATGGAAACAGAAGGAGCTGAGCTCTGTATCAGGGAACGCGTTGGTCTTGTTTGCATGGGTAGTTGTATTCTGCTTTCAAAACCGTTTTGGCACTTTTCTCCTTGGAATTGTTAACAATACAAAAAACGCAATTCACACTTCCACACCAAATTCCAAAATCTCGTCTCCGAGTTCGAGTGAAAGATTTTTTTCTATTTCTTTTCTTTTCTTAAAGTTAATATGGTGAAAACAGGGCTTTCCCATTGAAGTGCAATGATACCATGACATGACACGCGTCCTTTTTTAACACAACCAAGTAAGAAATCTAGGTTGATCCATTGATGGGTATTTATCAAATTTAATTTTTATTCAAAATGAAATCTATATGCTTTCTCTCTCATCATCATCGTCCGTCGTCTTTGAAACCGATACCACTGGCCCCCATCCTAATAATGGCAGTCCTTTGTACCAAAGTTATTACCTTTTTGTAATTAGGAGTACCATCGCCTTTTTGCATTTTTATTATCCAAATTTAAAGTTTCAAATTTTATGTGCATAAATCCAAAAAAACCCACCAAAATTCGAATTCCTACCAAATTAAATTAGTCATTTTTATTTTTTTTTTACAATTTTGTAGTCCCTTTATAATCATTCCAAAATAATTGATCCTCAATCCAACCCTTCTTACAAGTTTTCTTTCTTACAACCTTAAACTCAACAAAGATTTTCTCTTTTTCTTTTTTTTTTGTGGAAAAAGATGCACCCAGCAAATGCGCCAGCTCCGACATCACTTACATCAGATGAGGTGGACACGTCACCCCTCCTGACCCATTCCATGGCCGATCACCTCCTCCGTAGCCGCCGTCTCCTCCGTCGCCAACCCCCACCTTTAAGCGGTGCGGCTGCTAGGCTCCTTCGCCGCGCCAGTAGTCGTCGCTTGATGCTCCGTGAGCCGTCGGTTCGTGTACGAGAAACCGCGGCCGAGCAACTGGAAGAGCGTCAAAGCGATTGGGCCTATTCGAAGCCCATTATAGTGCTTGACATTCTCTGGAATATGGCGTTTGTGGTCATCGCGGTTGTCGTCCTGGGACTCAGCCTTGAAGAAAAGCCCACCGTCCCTTTAAGGTTCTGGATTTCGGGTTACGGGTTACAGTGTTTATTTCACGTTGCTTGCGTAGTCGTAGAATACAAAAGAAGAAATGGAAGGAGGGATTCGGATTCGGAGAACATCGAGGATCAGAATTCTGACCCGAATTCTCAGTCCGGGAGTGAAACGGGGGATTCTGAGGATTATGAAACAGAGCAGCTGAATAGTGGCAATGAAAACAGGTAGATAATTTTATTTAAGATTAATTAGAAATACAATCAAGATTACTTAAGCCAAATCTTCATGATTTTTGCAGTGTTGCCAAAAACTTGGAGTCTGCAAATACAATGTTTTCATTTCTTTGGTGGATCATTGGATTTTATTGGATAATGGCTGATGGACAAGCTTTGGCACGTCATTCACCTCAACTTTACTGGTATCATATCATTTCAATACACATTTTTTGTCTGTTTCCTTATATATTTAATTACAAACCATTGCTAACTCACTAGATGGGTTCTTAATCCCCAGGCTTTGTGTCACATTTCTTGCATTCGATGTAGTCTTTGTGATGATCTGTGCTGCTGTTGCCTGTCTTATTGGTATTGCTGTTTGCTGCTGTCTTCCTTGCATCATAGCAATTCTGTATGCTCTCACAGACAGGGTACGTGAAGTTTTTTTCACTTTCTGTGCAGATTACTATATTAGAACACTGCATTCAGTGAATCTACCGTTTGGTGCCTTTCAGTGGACTATATTTTAATCATGATTGAGACAAAGATAGCTTTTTTTACTATATGTTTTGTTGAAGTGGTACACAAAATCAAATAATAAAATGTTGCTACATGATTAATTAATTCTATAATGAGCTGGGTGATTCGACATTCACTAAGGAAACCTGTATTTTTGGACTGTATTGGGTATGATCTATGTGGACCCCTTGGAGGTTTGAAGAGCTAAGGTACCATAGTGAGATACACCTGTGATCTTTCTTTCTTCTTCCCTTTTTCTTCCTTTTTTCATTTTAACGGAGGCGACGGGTCGGGGTGGGCGGGCATTAATGTTTTATTCATATAGACTTCTGCACCTGACAGACTTGGGATATATTTTCGCCCTCAAATTACGAATCTGGTTAATCTGGTTTCTTACTTATACTGTTGAAAAGAATGTACTTGGAATAAACAATTTAATTTCAGAAACAACATTCCTTAAGATGGTCATTGCTTCTTTAATTTTCCTGTTCTTGGGTGATGGAAAGGCTCTGGATGTTCTGTTGTTCCCAGTCCTACAAGGAAAACTTTATCTGTGAGTAATGTTAAAATTAATCCCCATGAAAATACATTATACTGAAAATGAAGAGCATGTGACTGATTCTTGCTGAATAGAAACATGACTTGAATATGTTACCTAGGCTGCTGCATCATTTCACTAGAATATGTAACTTTCTCCATCTAGCCTCCATTCTTGAATAATCCTGCCTTATTTTACATAACCTTGAATCTGTAAAACAGGAAGGAGCAACAGAGGAAGAAATTGATAGATTGCCAAAGTACAAATTTCACAGGGTTGGTGATTTCGAAAAAGTAAATGGTGAAATTCAAGAATCTCGTGAGGGGATAATGACCGAATGTAACACTGATACACCTGCTGAACAAATTCTTTCACACGAGGATGCTGTAAGTACCCTATATTGTTGTGCATTTGTATTTGCCTTCATAAAATCATTGAACATTTTAGGAAGCTACAATTGGAAACATATCATTATTTCTGATGGAACCAATTTGTGTTTGTAGCAGAGGTTAGAATTTGCTATTACACATTGAATCAATTGCTGGTAGCTCACAAACACCATAATTAAATCCACATACGCACTTCTCAATGCGATGTTGATATCGAGTTTGAGCACTAGCTATGTTATTTTCCATTCTAAATCCAATCTTCTCTGGACTTTCTTTGGATGACCTACTTTCCTTCTTTCATTATAAAATCTATAAAATGGAGTGGTAAAATCAGGCAGTTTAAAGTTGTTATTCATGTGTATAACCGAGAGTGGTGGCCATCCATTCTTGGGTCTTCATGTTTGCTCCCCTGGCCTCTTGAAGAATGAACACACCATTTTAACCCAAATTTATGTTCCGATCACAGGAATGCTGCATCTGCCTTTGTGCTTATGAAGATGGGAGTGAATTGCGCGAACTCCCTTGCCGTCACCATTTCCACTGCACCTGTATAGACAAGTGGTTGTACATCAATGCTACCTGTCCACTCTGCAAGTTCAACATGCTGAAGACTGGTAACTTGAGTGGAAGTGAAGAAGTGTAGAAAAGCCTAATCAGAGTAATTAACAGTGCTTCTTCCCTGCTTGTATGTAATCCTATGACCGGACATCTTGTTGGCAGCCTAGAGGCAGCAATTAGGGATGGGTTTCGCCACATAAGCAGGCGTGGCTTTTCTGGTATTTCCCAAATTGTATTAATGTACAGTATGTGTTTTCCCAACTTGTTTTAGGCACGTCTAGTTTGTGGAATAGAAGAGTTATTTTTCTTCAATTTAGTTCTAATGAAGCCATTCTCTATTACAAATCAATGGTGCTATATCCTATAGTAAACTTAGTTGATAGGAAATGGGTCATCATAATGGGGTTTTTCTGTGATATTTCTGTGGGCAATCACTCAATCATGTTGCTTTCAAGTTTCAAATAAACAGACAAGATGAATTTTGATAAGAATTTCCTAGTATCCAAATTCTCACGAGGGCTGTTAGTATGTGAAGGAAGACCTTCACATTATATTTGGAGCTTTGACTCAAAGATTGAGAATATGATTATATATATATATATATATATATACATATATATATATATAATATTGAATGTTGAAAAAATTTTAATTTTAGAAAATAGTCATAACTGTTTATTACATTTTTTAATTACAAAATATTAATAAAATTATCCAATTTGTAAATAATCATGTTGAATGATTTTTATCAAGAAAAAATATTTTTTGTTTCACTAATATTATATAATTTACAATTAATATTTAAAAATTAAAAAACATTGGGTAGAGCTAGATACGCGTGGTCTCATCGCAAGATCAGAGAAGTGTGATGGACCCTCCCATCACATGTGCGCAGTTCTCCTCACAGCTCCAAGGGGATGCGCCAGCCGGGAATCGAACCCGGGTCTGTACCGTGGCAGGGTACTATTCTACCACTAGACCACTGGTGCTTAATGTCAGTAACACCAAGTCATAATAATGTTAAATGTGTTGGAACAAAAAGAAATTATATTTCACATAATTGAATAATTGTTACTAGAGAAAATGTTATTTGTTATTTTATACTTACATCATATAATAATATTATTATATTATATTAGTATGTCATGTCATTATCAATTATAATATATCAACATATAATGTCAACTTCAGGTGATATAAAATAATAAGAGATAATTTAATTAATAATAATTAATTATTAATTATATGAGCTTATTTGATTTAAAATAAAAATATACTAACTTAATTGAACCTAATAAAAGAATAAAAGTTTATTTAAAATTTTTGAGTAATTTAAGGACTTTTTTAAGTATTATATCAAAAATATATATGATCCAAAATTGGACCGATAACATATATTAGAAAAACATTAATACATGAAATCGTAAGTAATATAAAATTAACATTTCTTATAAATAATATATTTAAAAGAAAATACAAGAACACATTACCCAATTTAATGGTAACAACTATAATAAAGTAAAAGTACATTGTTGCCGACCTCATCACACCGAAAGTTGGTGGGGCATATATGAACCGTCAGCCATTGAAATGCTTTTATTTAACAAACAAAATGTCTTTTACATGATCAAAGTGTATATATGTTGTCGATTGCCGACCTAGCATGAATATCGTTCTCAATATTGACTGAGACAAAGACATAACATATATATATATATATATATATAATATAATGTGTTATTGTAATCTCTACGGCGTATCAAAGATCCGAGGAAGGTTCCCATATTGCTTCTCATCTCTTGTTTCTAAGAAACTGGGACTTTTAGAACTTAGAAATTACTGCCATGTAACGGTTCTTGAGGGGAAGTATACCAGAAGGAAGACAGAAGGAGATACGCTGTTTCTGTTCTTCCTGTTTTCGTCCCCAGCCAATCTATATAGGACTAGTAAATTAGATAAGACGGCTTTGTTTTCTACGGAAAGATCGGTGACCGCCTGACAGGCGTGACAAGGAAAGTTTGACTTTTTTTTTTTTTTTAAAGTAGAATTTGGTGTGGGATTTTTGAATATTTACATTAAACAGGTTGGAAAGAGGAGAAAACATAAGGCACCATTTTAAGATTCAAAACGTGAAAAATTCGTTCCTCTCCACTCCACATGTTTTTGACTCCGAACAAAGATCCGGATATCATGAAACACATGCCATACCAAATCTTTGTTGCTACTTCCTTGGAGTGCTGTGAGATGTGATCATTAAGACCACGGAATTAAACCCCCAAAATCAAGAACAAATAATACATTGCCATGAGTCTTGACTTATCATCACTTGGTCGGTGGATATTCAATTACAATATGAGTAAATGAGGAGTAGCTTAATTCGTTCACGTCAGTTAACCATATGCAAATCTTTGTTGCTATTCTATGTTATAAGATTATAAATTCAAAATAAAAAAATAAATTAATAATATAATATAATATTACGATAAATCTTGACTTATTATTTGATAACGTGTCAAGCATAATTCGAATAACTCGAGTAACTTGACTAGTTTACGTCTCTTATATAATTGCAAATGGTCACTTAGAGTGATAATAATCTTTGTTTATTGGTATATTCCATTCTGATTTCTAATTGTAATAATAAAATACCTAACCAAATATATATATTCACAATAATTCCATGTAGAAAACATTTCATTTCCTCATTGCTAGTTGTCTCGTGCATACAATGTGCATTGTTTTCATGTGCTTAGTTCTATCAAAGAAGAAAGAAATCACCAATTAATTAACTGATTAATTATCCAATGAACAGAAAAAATCAATAGACGACAAAGGATTGGTTGCTAAGACTGCGTCATTGGGGCAAGGCGACAACATAGACGGTTTCTTTTGAATATATTAGTTTGATTCTACTAAATTATTAGCAACACAAAACCAAAGTGGAAATATGTTGGAAACAGAGAAATAAGAGCAAAATCTCATCAATTCCAGAACAAGTTTTCCTTCGTTTTTTCGGGGGAAAATTTGTTGGTGTGAGGCTATTTACAGCTTTGATGCATCAATTTCATCTAAATAAAGAATTAGATGGATAACCGCTCCAAATTGGGATCCCTGTAACAACTCCAAAATCATTTCGTCCGTCTATGGGAATTCCCAGACCTGCAGCTGCTGCAGCAGCCTGCGAAGAACAAGCGTGTAGGGGCTCTTTTACCCTGACAGAGACATTGATGATTCCATTCTTCAACCCCTTGGGATCCCTTAACCTGTAACTCAAGAACTGTAAACAAGTCTCCGGAGAGTACCCTCCGATAAAGTCCGTCACTGGTATTCTTGCAAATCCTACGGTTTTTTCCCCGCTGGAGGCCTTGCATTTTACGGCCAGGGTAATGAAGCGTGTCTGCATGGGCATGTCCATCACTAGTTTATCGTTCCATGAAGGGTTGCTCCCTCCTTCACCGTCCATCTTCGTCGTCTTACAGTTAAAAGGTTCGATCGAAACGACTACGAAAGCGTTCTTTTTAACCGATTTGTTATCGATTCTCAGGTCTTCTCCTGACAAGATTGTGATCTCCAGAGTGCGAGACTTGCTCTCCATTATAAAATTAAGAGAAACAAAAAAAGAAAAATAAACAAAGCAAGAACAGAAAGAGGTTTCCTAGTGTGCTTGGGTTTGAGGGAGGCGACGGCTGGTGAGAACCAAGACGTGTAGGGAGACTTATATAGATGCTCTTCATAGGAAGCTAAAGAGAAGGGCTGCGGAAGGTGAGAGGCAATGCTTCAGCTTAGACTTCAAAATTAGGACCGAATGAGAGTACAAAATAAAGAAGCGCGTGTGGGTGAATATTCAATTTTGGCGTGAGGTGCGTAGTTCCCTTTTTTCTTTTTCTTTTTTTTCTCCTAAACTTTCTAGATAAAGTCGCACTAGTGCAAAAATCAAAATTTAATAGGACCTAAAGAGAAAATATCTTATCCGCCACGCAAACCCTCATTCCTTAACTTGTTTACTTCTTTCTTTCTTTTTTCTTATAGTAAATTTCATGACCATTCTTTTTATTTTATTTTTTTATGAATAAATAATTTTTATGTCTATTAAAATTATCAAAATATGTTTAATTTGAAATTAGTTTATTTAGTCACAATTAAAGAGTAATTTTTAATTTTATTGAATAAAATTAACAACGGAAAATGTGGATTAAGTTTTAATTTTTTTTTCTATTACTTTTAAGAAGAAAAGTCTTGAACAAAGTGGATAACATTCCATTCTACCCATAGTGTTCAACATTCAATGTATATTGATTGATGTTTTCAACGTAGAATACTATACAATGAATTACCACCCACTTCCAATTCACATCTTGCAGGTTTTCTTAGATTTCCATTCCCTTATATTCTTTTAAAAGGTAAAGGAGAAGGAAAAGGATGCTGAAATGTTGTTTGTCTAAATATTTATATATTAATTATTCACACTATTTCATATTTAATAATTTATCCATCGATTGTCTTTAAAAAAAAAAATTAATGGTCGATTTCAACCTTTTTGTTAGTGTGGAAGATTATCTCATGGCTGTATTTGTTTAATATATGTGTGTATGGAAGTATAGAGCATTGAGATAAATGTGGTAGGACAATTAAGTAGTGGTATTAGAATCAAACTCTAATTAAAAATTTGGTCCAGCATTCACTATGTGTGAAAGACAGGCTTGGTAAACAAAGGCTAGCAACAGTCACACTTCTTTAATGAACTTGGGCAGAATTATGCAAAGCAAAGTCATAAGAACTCTTGTTATTAAATAATCATATTCAAAAACTCAATGTTAAGTTACGACTTCTTAATAATACTTTTAAGTTGATTGTGAGTTATTCAAATGTAGTTTAATAAGTATTTGAATTCGATTAATTCATTTTCGAGTCAAATTTGAATTCAAGTTATTTAAGTAATGAGTTAATTAGAATTTCGCATTTTGTAATACTCGTATTGAATGATTCACAAGTTTTATTAAATTTTTTAACATTTTAATATTATATGCATATATAAATCAAATATTATTATTACATATATTGAAGTTTTATTTAAATTTTTATTTCGTACTTCAAATCGAACTTGAATGGATTTTCAGACTCTTTATAAAAATTAATGATAATTGATCTTCAATCAAATTGAATTAAATTAACTCCATTATTTTTTAAATCAAATTTGAAATTTTGAAAATTTTTAATTTTTTTTAATCAGTCAGAGATCGAGTTTGACACTGAATTTACTTGGCTACGCTCAATTACACCGTTACTTTCTATGAAGTTATTCCTCCAGTTTTCAATTCAAATTGAATGTCATATTTTAAATTTTCTTAAGTTTTGACGAATTTATTTGGAAATTCATCAGTGATTTTCCTGTTCTCGTTCAAACATGGGAGCGGATGATCAGTTACGAGGCAAGTGCCACAGCCGTGCTCGTGAGTGTCCGGCGGATCGTGAACGCAACACGGCGGTGCTAAAACGTGGGGTTGCCTTTGTCCCTTTGACTTTGAAGTCTTCAACCTTTTTCCCAGTGCACCTCTCACACGCTCTCAAACTACCGTGGTGGGCACTTTTCCTATCTTTTTTATAAATACTGCTACTAGTAACAATTACTTTATATCACGTGTGCTAAAATTCGGAAATTAATTTAAAACCACTTGAGATTAATTTTGTGTGCAGTCAAGTCCATATTATTTGTTAAATCATTTTTTTATTCATTTCTATCTTCAAATTGCAGTGAAGGCACGTAATTCAAACGTAAAAGAAAAGAAAAAAAAAAGGATGATTATCTGGATCGGTAAAGCACGAAAACTTGAAGAAGATATTGAAAAGGCAATTTTAAATTAAATCAAAAGAAAAAAAACAAGTGAGTTGATAATATATTTCTATTCACATTAATTTTGTGAGGTATTGTATATTTTATAGATGGTATAAATTTGTAAATATCTAATGTCAATCTAATAAATAATCGATAATTCATATTCTTTTTTAAAAATTTTTCAAAAGATGAAATTTTTATATCTATCTACGTGAGATTTATGGTATTATCCGTTGAAAATATATTTTTTTAACATAAAATTTGCATGACCATGGTGACACTATGACAAATGGCAGCGAACAACTGAACAGTGAAGACTAAACGCTGACCATGTCAACTTCACCTTTGGATTTGGATAAATTTCGTGGTTCGTTTCGTTGTCTTACATCACTACGGCGTCGTCAGCACTCAACCATCATCACAGTCACTCGTGCCTTTGGAAATAAAGGTTGTAACTAAGAACATGCGATGAGCTGGACCTGCACCTCCTAATTCTTTGGCTCGGAAGTTTCACGGCACGATTACCTTAGCAGCGAAAACATAAAACAGATGGAAATGTTAGTTAAGCCGAAGGACGAGTCAATTGTTAATTTTTACTCAGCGGTCTTGCGTGGAAGTTGGGCGGAAAACTTACGGCAGCCGCAACAACCTTGCAAACAGGGGGTGGACTATCTTAAAGTCTTAACTAATAAAGTTAACTAATTTGATGGCTATAAAGATAACATAAATTATAAAATTAATCAAATTAAATATTGTTTGGTGTCATAGATTTTTAGAAGACTAATAATAGAAATTGTAATACCTAACATTATTAAAAGTTGGCTTAGCTTTTTGTGCTGCCTTTTTCAAAATTTAGACATTATATTTAGAAAATATCTTAAATTATTTTTAAAAAATTTAAATTATTATTAATCGAAACAACATTAGTTATTTTACATCATATGATATTGATGTGATATACTGATATATTGTAGTGAGTGATGATATAAAATATTAATATGATTATGTGATAATTTTACCTTTTTTGTCAATATTATATAAGTGGCACATGAGAATAAAAACGATAAATATTTTTTTTATTAATAATAATCGATATCTTTAGTTATAAAAATTTATTTAGTTTAAATTAAAAGTATTTGAGTTTGATTAAATATAATAAAAGAATAAAAATTTATTTAAAAATTTTAAAATAATTTAAAAATTATTTAAAAGTATTATGTCTATTTCTAATGCAAATTGTGAAAAAGCATTGGCTAGATTGTAGAGATTTCAGTGTACAATTTTCCCTTTTTTTTCCCATTTATCCATGTTGAACAATTGTGCTTTATGCATAAAAAAAATGGAAAAAAGATCATGTGGTTAGGTTAGGTCACTTGAAACGACATCGTTTGGAAAAAATTATATTTAAAAGTTATTTTATTAACCATTTTTGGAACAAATTATTGATCAATTTGTATTACAGTGGCAAGTAGCAACGACATCGTTTCGAGGGATGTTATCCAGTCCCACTCATTTCATCTCTCGCGATTCAGTTACAGAGAGCGAGAGAGATGGCTTCCTCTACTCAGCTCTCGCTCATTTCCAAACC
This sequence comes from Theobroma umbraticum, assembly GCF_002168275.2. Taxonomy (NCBI): domain Eukaryota; kingdom Viridiplantae; phylum Streptophyta; class Magnoliopsida; order Malvales; family Malvaceae; genus Theobroma; species Theobroma umbraticum. The sequence continues at coordinate 2,117,907 of NW_018397258.1, forward strand.
CTCACCGCTCTTTTCCAACTTTCCTCGAACCCGGTTCAATCCATCCACAACAGCCAGACCAACCGCTTCTCGTTTCAAATGCCTGGCGAGTCAGACCGGGTTCTTCACTCGACTAGGTCGGTTAATCAAGGAAAAGGCCAAGAGTGACGTTGAAAAGATCTTCTCTGGGTTCTCCAAGACCAGAGACAACCTCGCCGTCATCGACGAACTCTTGTTATACTGGAACCTCGCCGACACCGATCGCGTCCTCGACGAACTCGAAGAGGTTTCTCTTCTCTGCTAAATATACCTTGTTTTCATGCTACTGAAAAAGTGCTTAAAATTAGTTAAAAAAATGAATAAGCTATTCCTTTTTTATTTGATTTTGCAGGCTTTATTGGTATCTGATTTTGGGCCTAGAATTTCTATTAAAATAGTGGAGAGCTTGCGGGAGGATATACTAAGTGGCAAACTTAAATCAGGCAGTGAAATAAAGGTTAATACAGAAAACTACAATGCTTATAAATAGGATGATGTTTTTCATTTATATTTAGTTGTGGTGAAGATATTTGTTTTATGAGGTTATAAATATTGAAAAATGTGGATTACTTTGTGGATTATAGGATGCATTGAAGAAGTGTGTGTTGGATCTCTTAACAAAGAAAGGGAGCAAGACCGAGCTTTGTCTTGGATTCAGGTTTGTTCGTGTTTTAGTCTTTGAGTTTTTCCTGTAGTTCCATTCTGCACTAAAATGGCGTTGTTTTTTCCTCTGGTTGAATACTCTGGTCATGTTATCAGGAAGCCAGCTGTGATCATGATCGTTGGCGTTAATGGAGGTGGCAAGACAACATCACTCGGTAAGGCTACTAACCAATGTCGCAATTGCTAATCAGTTAAGGTTGTTTGGATTCGCGAGTGAAATTCTTTAGTTTATCAAACTAGTTGTGGAAGATTTATTTATTGAGGAATTTTTGTCTTAGCAAATTGATGTTTCACATTTTGTTATAAAATAATCTCATTAATAATTCCCTTGCAGGAAAGCTGGCTTATAGATTAAAGAATGAAGGGGCAAAGGTGAGCTGTTAAAAAACGTGCGTTGCTTTCGGTGCAGTGTGATGGAGGCCTCTGTTGTTGTAAAAACCTGCTTAGTCACAAACAGTTTTTGCCCTCGTTTTTCTTATAATTTGATATCTTGCCAGATATTGATGGCAGCAGGTGACACATTCAGAGCAGCTGCTAGTGATCAACTAGAGATATGGGCTGAGAGAACTGGTTGTGAGATTGTTGTAGCTGAAAAGGAGAATGCCAAAGCATCATCAGGTAGATAAATTGAATATCTAAAGAAGTATTTTTTTAGGACCAAAAGGGAAAGGGTGGAGGGGAAGGGCACAAATTTTGCAGTTTTTCCTTTATTATTATTCTGATACTCTACAACTCTTAACTTGTGATTTTAAAGTGCTTTCTAAATAGTGCTTTCGCAGGCTGTGAAAAGAGGTAAGGAGCAAGGTTTTGATATTGTCTTGTGTGACACATCTGGACGTAAGTACTATGAACCTTCTTTGTTTAGTCTTGGTGTATTTGTATCTGCCTCTAAACTGTAATTCAGGGCATGCTTTATCATTTGTGCAGGTCTTCATACTAATTTCAGCTTGATGGAAGAGTTGATAGCCTGTAAGAAGGCTGTGGGAAAAGTTATTCCTGGTGCACCCAATGTAAGCTCAAGCTGTTTTGGACCCTTAACTTCCTTCTCGCCTTGAATTTGTTTGAATGTCTGGGCCACAAGACAGATTAGCATTTCCTCTTCGGTATAGTTGGTTCAGACATATCAAATGTTTGATACTTTATTCTACCTGCTCCTATCCCATGTTTTCATTTATATTGGCCATCCCTTTTGGTTAATGCCTTAAGGGTTATTAATTTACATGTCTCTTTAAACATTAATACCAAATGATTTTTAAATACCAGCTTTTATGATGCTAGTTCTTACTGTAGTAGGATCTTCAGAAATATGGTTAAGACCAGTGACAAAGAATGATGAATTTGAATGAATTGAATACAGTGACCTGCTTGTCTTTATAAGTTTCATGTTATTATTGTGAAGAGTTATCTTAAGGCCATTCTGCAACATGTGCAGGAGATCCTACTAGTTCTTGACGGGAACACTGGATTGAATATGCTTCCACAAGCAAGAGAGTTCAATGAGGCACTGTTCCTATCCCTGCCTTCTTCATCAAGATACTTAGATGAACTTGTTAAATGCTAATAATTTTTTTAATTGCACTCAGCTGTTATTTAAGCGAGTTTCAACTTTGTGACAGGTAGTTGGAATAACTGGTTTTATTTTGACGAAACTTGATGGTTCTGCTAGAGGTGGCTGTGTGGTATTGTCTCTTAACCCCCCCCCCTTTTTTTTTTTTTTGCTTCTGGGTTGGGGTGGGGGGTTTTGCGGGTTGTTTCCAAACTTTGTTCACATCTTTCTCTAAGTTCTTGCCCCTCACAGGTCAGCGTGGTTGATGAGCTTGGCATTCCTGTGAAGTTTGTAGGTGTTGGTGAAGGTCTCGAAGACCTTCAACCTTTTGATGCAGAGGCATTTGTTAATGCCATATTTCCGTGAGAAGTGTTGATGGTGTGTGTTAATAAAGTGATATATCCTGTTTGACCCATTTATATAATCCTTTTCAGTAACATCTTATCAATCACTATAAGCATTGCTGAATTAAACCGGTGCATTTTCTTTACCTTTCTTAGGTATTTTATTCATTGAGACCAGTTCTGCCGATATGCCAGGCTTCTAGATGCATGCTGTTGTAAAAGGCTGAGTCACAAGAGTACTTGTTGGCCAGCAAGTGGGATTTACAAACATGGTGCAGATGTGTCAAATGGCTTCACCCAGCATTATTATCATGGAAAATTTTCCTCTACATTATTGTTCTCTCATGTTTTTTGATTCGCACAGATGACAATTGGTGTAAAGGGCCATTGATCTTGTCTTGACCAGTGAACAAGTTACTAATTAAAAAGTAGTACGAATCAAAGCTCATAATTCTGAGAATGTAAGACTAATAATCAATATGTGTGCGTCAAATATTCGGATTCTATTCCATTATAATGTTTTTGCAGGTGGCTCCCATTACCCTGTAATATGCATATAGCAGCCTTCGTTATCCACATTAACTGCATTCAAGTTTAGGTTCTCTCTTCATTGATCTATAAATTAGAATATTAGACATGTTAAATAACTGATTGCTTTAGGCACATTAAGGTTCATCTTTTCTCCAAATAATATTAAATTGTCTGTCTCGATCCTGTTTGTTTGACTGTTTTGCTTTTGAAGTATAATGCTACTTAAGTGATGACTGATGAGTAGCTTTGAGATATTTTGAAGCACAAGAATGATCTCCTAGAACCCTAGGGTTCTACATTCCTATCAGTCTTCCGCTTCATCGTTTCATCAAGTAAAAAGAGGTAGCAGAAATTAAAAAGGTAACACATTTATCTTGATTATTTGGTAATAATGGCATGAGAATATTCATTTGGCAATACCCAAAAAAGAACCAGAATCTTTTTGGGATTCTATATTAAAAGGCACTAGGCATGGTTATCAACCCGAGCCACAAGTAAAATTCGGACTATCATGTACACATCATAACTTGGCAATGGGTGAATTATAGAAGGTTGCACGGCAAGTATAGACCAGTTTCCCTGTTTCCCTCAGTTTGAATTCAACTTCAACTACAGATACATTTCTTCCACTTCTCACTATGGATCCATCAACAATCAACTCTGCCTGCATGGTGACAACATAGGTGATGGTATATATTAATTAAACCGAAAAGAAACAAGAGTACGTGAGATGATTGATAGAAAGCTTGTTCTGTTTCTGATGCATAATCTTCATATGAGACGCAAGAGAAGGTCAAGCAATGCAGTTTATCAAAAGCAGCCTACATCAGCCCTAATTCTCAGGGTGAATTCCGACTATGGGTCCAATTAGACATATCCCCAATAAGTAATACACTAGACAAAAGTGAGGTTGCAACTATTTTTTTTACCCATAGATATATATATATATATATATATATATATAAAATAGAATTTATATGCCGGGCTTAATTAGCAATATGTTGAACATAATGACTCCAATTTCATCAAAGGTTGAAGGAATAAAAATAATTATTAAATAAAAAAATTATTTTGAGGGGCCATTAAAATAAATAAATAATTTTAAAATATTTGGGCATAGACAATCTACCCTCCGCCCCTGATTGGGAAGGGATTAAGCAAAGAGAGATATTAGGAATTGAAAAGGCAAAAGAGCTTACATTTTTGGGAGCAGCAGAGAGATAAGAAATGCCCAATTCACCAAGAAAAATGTCCTTTTCCACACCCACCACTGTTCTAACTGTCGCAATTGCCACCCTTTCTGCTATGGCTGCAACTACCCCTCCATGTAACCCACCAAAATAATTCTGCAAAGATAAAAAATCCTCAATAAAAAAAAAGAGAATAATTCATAATAATTCTGATAGAAATAGATTACGTTTCAGAAGAAATTACGGCGACAGCGGGTTTGACGGTGGCGAAGCAGGTGACGTGGCCACGTTGGACGGTGTCGGTCTTGAGGTGGTCACACAGTAGATCGGAGTAGAAGTCTTTTGAACTGTAATTATCTACGTTGGGATCGGAAATCCCTACGCTTTCAAAGAAAAGCAGAACGTTAGACGCGTACGGCGGAGATCCGTCTTGGGATTTTGTCGTGGAAGCAGCAGAAGAAGAAGGGAAGGTTTGCGGTCCCTGAGAAGCAGGAACCACAGAGGAGGAGGGCTTTCCCATTTCGCTGTCTTTGGTCTCGGAGTCACGCCTGTGATCTTATTACATTTTAAGGGTTTCTTAAAGTTTTTTTCTTTTTTTTTTTAAAAAATTCCAGCTACTAGATATAGATAGTATTTATTTATTGTGCTTTACTTTATTTTAAAAATAAAAAACTTCTTTTAATTCATGTGAATATTACTATGGTTTTGAAGCAGTAATTTTTAATAGGATACGTATGTTTTCTAAGCTAAACGCTTAATGTTATTTTCAAGATTTTAATCAATATTTTTATATATATCAAACACTTTAATATTAAGTTATATTAAATTCTCAATAATAGCGTTTCATTAAAATGTTCTGGTGGTAAAGTAGGAAGCCTAATCTTAGTATTTAATTTAAAACTTTAGTCATATAATTATATGCATATGCTTAGTCCATCTCTACGGATTAATACTTATATATATATATATTTTACCTATTCTTTTTCCCCAAAAAGGTAGCAGTAATTAATACTTTTATATATATATATATATATATATTTTCTTCTTATTAAAGACCATAGCTCTAAATAAAGAATTTTTGTATAAGAGCATAGGCATAACTGTAAAATTAATAGTCTATTTGATTTTAAATAATTATCTTTTTTATTTTTACGGAATTAAGATAAAAAATTAAATTTTAATATATTTTATATTAAAATTTGAAAAAAAAATAATATAAATGCTGAATGTTGTTTAATATAAAAAATAAATTTATAATATAAAAACATTTCGGACATCTGAGAAATATATATAGAAAGAAAAGGAGACGAAAAGAGTAAATTTAAAGTAATAATGGCTTGCCCCTGGCCGGATAAGAAGATACCGTCCGTTGAAGGAGACAATGGCACGGGAAACAAAAATGTCAACAAAAGAATAACGAATTCAATAAATATTTATCTTCGGCTTAACATCAAAGCTTTGTCCTGTATCTGCTCATTGTATGATGTTGTTGAATGGAAAGTAGCAGCAGCACCCAAATCTCTGCTTTACACAAAAGAATGAGCACCATCAACAACCTGGTTGAACCAGGAATTTAGTAAGAGAACAAATATGAAATACAGTAACAGGAAAAACAATCCATGGGGATTAAGACCCAGGCAAGAACAATTAACATTTGCAAACTGACTTACAGGAGATTTTGTCTTTCTGGTTTTCAAGACATGAGCTGTTCACACAATCCATGATCGTTCTTCTGGTTGCTTGCCGCATGTTGTTCTAATGAAACCTAAATATTCATGAAAATAAGAGACATGGTATTGCGTGGAGTAGAACAGTAGGAACTGACCTTTATAGCCTGATCAGAGAAGAACCCAATGAGCCATCTCAGGTAGAATTGGTGCTAGAAGGATGATCTGCAGTAGATGATGCTCTAGGTATGCTACTGGATGAATCCTGCACATATTCCAGGCGTTTTTCTACAGATTTTGTGACAGCTGTAGTTTCAAGTTTCGGAGACTTTGGAGGGGATAGGAAAAGCTGCTTTGCATTGGAACCTACTCCATCACTTTCATTGTGATTGCTAGTTTGTCTTGTAGATTGAGAGCTTCTTTTTCTTATGATAGACGGTGTATTTTTAAAACTCTTAGCTGCGCGTCTCAATATTGTTTCTGGACAGCTGCGGCTGACAGGTGGAGTATTAAAGAAAACTGGACTAGATACCATTCGAACATCACTATCTGTTTGGGGAAATAATCTACCAGTTGTCAAAAAAGTATTCAAATCCTTGATTTGAAGCGATTCATAGCTTAAGCAACCAAGCCTCAACTCCACATTTTCAGTGTTTCTGTCCTGTGGTCTAACAGAAGTATACAATCTCTCAACAAAGCCTGGAACAGCAGCTTTCCTATCACAATCAGCAGCAATGGTAGCATCTAATGGAGTACTCAACGGGAGAGGTGAAGGTGGAAAGCCATGCTCAGTTGTTCTTTCATGTAAAAATGGGAATTTCACAAGATCACCGAAAGAGGCATGACGAAATCTATCAGACCAGTTAGCCGCAAGGTTATAATTGTGTCCAGGTGCTTGAGCATCACAAGCATGCATTTGGTGCTGTTTGATAGCCAGATCACTTCCGTCATCATATCTCTTAGCAAACATGGTTAGAGAGGATGGTTTCATTGTACCATTTGCATCTTTTCTCACCACTCTGCAAGTTCCTCTATTTGAAATTGCTAGGTTGCTTTCCTTGCCGTCGGTATCTCCAAGAACCAATTGCGGTGAATAAGGGTTTGTGCTTCTTCCCTGATTAACGTTTTGTTCAAGAGGTTTGCCTAGCCCGAAGGACATGCACTCCACTTTTCTATCATGATTGCCTCGATTAATACCAGAAGCTGCAAGTAACTCTACTTTCTTCTTCACTGAACAGTTCCAGTGATTCTTTATTGAATTTTCAGTCCTGCACAACAAAATAGAAGAAACAACCAACTAATTTGAATGAACTTATTCAAAGGAAAGAAAATGGCTCTTGTTTGATTTCTTTTTCAGATACTCATGCACTTTTCAGGACATACCTGCCTGGAAGAAGCTTTGCTATCTCAGCCCACCTGTTCCCATATGTTCCATGTGCCCTAATAAGAACCAACTCCTCCTCTTCCGTCCAAGCAGTTTTCTTTATATCTGGATTTAAGTGATTGAACCACCTGAATAGACACTCAGATTTTACATGCTTTTTGACAAGAAACAATGTACAAATGACAAACTATATGAATTAGGAATGTTTCAAGCAATCTGTTAGTGTTCTGGACAAGTGATCAGGCACCTTTCTCTACATTGCTTGCCTATGCGGCCTGGCAAGTACTTAGCTATTTCTGACCATTTCTTCTTCCCTTGCTTCTCCACAAGCTCAAAGATAAGTTCATCTTCCTGAAACACAGAGTGAAGAATGAAGCACTGTTATATATAATATAGTGGCAGGCTTGAGGCTTCTACGGAATAAAAATAAAAAAAGAATCAACATGATTTGATTAGCACCTCCTTGCTCCAAGGTCCTTTAACAAGGTCAGGATTAAGAACCTTCTGCCAGCGATGTAGGCACTGAACATCTGTTCTATCAGGAACACACTCGGCTGCAAAAGATTTAAGCAAATGATGTCAAGAGATGATGTTCAACATGGTGCAAGGAGAGATAATAACCAGGATGCCCATCATTCCAATTCCTTCCTTCAATGAAAGTTTAGTATTCAAACACGAGAAGCATTAACAGTAAGCAAGAGATAAAGTGTTTCAAACACACATGCATACCTATCTTTTTCCAATTTTTGCCATTGAACTTTTGGACAGCAGTGGTCAACATTTTGTCCTGTTAAAAAAGAGGAAAGAACAAAAACAACATTTCGTTTCAAGCAATGGTTGCAATTAAATCATAATGAGAAAGGACCATATCATTTTTTCCTTTCAAGCACCTGACAGCACTACAGAACAGCAGAGTAAGTTACACCTAACATACTAAAATCAGGGCCGATTCTCATTTTCATCCATCAGATTTCAGGAGTTGCAATCAAAGAACTGAGATTCCATCTTTTTGCTTTATAGGATGCCATCTGGTATAATTTACCAAAAGGATGTTATCACAAAAAATAGTTATAGCTTCCAAACACTGACCTCCTCCTGTGTCCAACCTCCCTTAGTTGATCGTCTAGTAGGACCTGAAATCCTCCTGAAAAGACAGTAAAGACTAACATCAGGACATATTTGGTGATCTACAAACAAATTTTCTGATTCATAATTGATCTAAAAACATTTAAAAGAGAAAGTATAAAAGGGAAAAGAAACAAACAAACAAACCCATGAACAGGGACTGTCTTTCGAACGACGTTGTCATTAACATCATCAATGGCTGTGGTAGTATTATCACCATCCTCCTTGACTTCTTCCATGCTTAAAGCTTAAACCAACAACAAGGCACAAACCCAAGTCACATCCTTCATTTAAAAAAACAGTAATAATAAAAAAAAGCCCAAACCCTCAACTAAAAGTCAGGTTTTTAAGTCCAATGACAACATAACTGTCAAGAACAAAACATAAATAGTAAACAAAGATCCAACCAAAAGATAAATGGAAACATAAAAAGTGGTTTTCTGTTTCATTCCTAAGAACAATCCCACACACTTTGTTTTTGGTTTAGTCTCCCCCTCTCTAAAAGCTTTCCCTGCTCTAGGAATAACAGTGTAACGGCTAAAACTCAATATAGAAGCTGAAGGAAGGCAGAAATATGAAATCTTTGAAACGAAAAAGAAAAGCAAAGGAAGGAAAGGAAGAGAGTTGTGAGTACCAACTGAGTAGATAACTATAAGAACAGAAGGGTAAGAGGCAGAGACGTGAAAGATTAGGCCTTTCTTGGGCAGAGGGAATGGGAAGGGAAGTTTAGCGGGAAAAGGGAGAGAGATGGGAAGAGATATATATACGTTTTGTAGTACGAGGTTTGTTTGTTTGGTTTTGTTCGGGCAGATACAAGTAGATGCGGGTATTTAGCATCCAACCCCTAATGAAAGATTCTGTAATTAAGCATTCCATTGTTTATAGGATCAATTAATGGCATGAAATCTTATGCTCTTCATAACTAAAATTAAATATATAGAAACATGAATGCCAGACCTTAGCAATGGACCGTATAGTTATTGTATGTAATTATTATTTTTATAAATGTAGCAGTCTATATGATCTTTGTATAAATTAGAAGATAAAAACTGTATTTCCTATTGTTTAATCTGAATAATCTGCATTCAAAGATGATTCATTTTTTTTAATTGGGTGAAATATCTTTTTTGTTTCAATCAATATATTGTGGATAACTTCTATTCTCATGAGAGATTAACTATTAAATTTGTTTAATAAAATTATCAAAATATCTTTAATTCAAAAGTTAATCTATCATTTACTTTTAAAAATATTTTTGTCATTTCATTGGACAAAATTAACAATTAAAGTTTTTTGTGAGAACAAAAATTATCTACAATATACTTTGAAAAAAAAAATTTATAATGTTAATTATAAAAAAGAACCCATAAAATATGATACCCAAAATATTAAAATTACAAGATATGTAAATGGAATTAACCTTTTTAATTATCTCATTCTCCTGTTTAGGAGACTAGTTCAACTATTATGGCCCAGCTTTGGCTATGATGGGCTCCAAACAATAATGTCACAGGCTGGCAGCCCATCCAAAAAGGCCCAACAGACAGTAGTTAAGCACAAAGAAGGGGGAAGAAGGGGAGGAAGACAATATATAGAGCAACTGAGCCTAGGAATCAGAAAGCCTCCAACAGGAAAGGTAAATTTAACAGTTAAAAGCAGTATCACAAGCCAAGTCTGTGATGGATCCAAACACACAAAGTAAACCAACAAGTCCTGAGTTCAGGAAACAAAGTCTATGGCAATACAAAACTTGTATACCATTTTATTGTTACTAATAATATAGCAGGAGGCTAATACTTCTTTTCCGCAGCTTTCACTTCTTCTGTTTCTTGCCCTTTCCCCTCTCAGAACTGCATGCCTCATTCGAAGACCGGTTCTCTGGCTTCATTTTCCCTGATGCAGACTGTTTGTCGGAATGTGATGGACTCACCACCTCCATCAGCTCTAGCGAAGCAATGCTAGGCAATTTGAATGTAGAATCTTCTGAATCCGAGCTTTTCTCAACTGCACCTGTCAAACAGAACATAATATCAATTCCTTGGCCTCCGGCCTCTTATCACACACCGAAAAACCAAATCAAAATCATTGGCCATGAAAACAGTAGAGTATAATCATTTTGAACACAATTTTCTGAAAAAATTTGTAGAAGCAACCAACAGTTGATTATGTTATCATTTAAATGCACTTCAAGGTTGATTGAAATGCACTTTGAGTAATGCATGTAAAGGCTATTTTTGAAGTTAATGCAGTATCAATGATCCAGTTATAAACATAATAGCACTGGCAAAGAGAGCCTTGATCAAAAAGGAAGAGAGAAGCCGAGGGAAGGGACTATGGTGAAGGGCAGATTAGATTAAAAAGATCGAAGAAGAATCAATTTAGAGCTTACTCTGATCTACATCAGGCACGCTAGCTTTTTTCTTTGGTTTGCGAGGATTAATGGGACGAAAATTCTGCAACAGAGGATTAGTGTAAAAGAAAATAAATTGAAATAAAAATAAAGCTCAATTACTATTGCAAAAAAGGAACAAATTTAGTCATTTACACCAATTGGCATATATAAAAACATTAATTATAGAGAGTGAGAGCCATTAATTATCATGTGGATTTTAGAAGATACAAAAGGAAATTAGGAAAACATTGGGTGAGAATTATGGACTAATGAAGTTAGAGGAAGAAAAGAACAAAAATCTTAAATCAAATCTAAAGCGAGAACATGAGAATAATGGCATATCTTAAATCAGAACAGAAGCAAACCCAGCAATCAAGGCCTGAATGATAGTTTAACCACTAATGATTATTGTCTTATAATATGTTGCATCCACTTTAGTTGGGGCTCTAACATTCATTCTTAACCCTCATGCATATGGTTATCATGGATAAATAAAATTATTAATAATGCCATATTAAAGCAATATATGTTAAAACTCACAGGTGAGTAGATGGAAAGCTTAGCAGCCTTTGCATAGTTCACATATCGCATGAGATCTTCATAGGTGTAGAACTTTTGGCCAGTCTCTGGACATGAGTAGTACTGCAATAGCCAAACATTTAAACCACCAATCAATAAAATTCTCCTTTCTACCGTCTAACTTTCATCTAGATTCAATTTTGTCACAATCAATCTTGCATTCCTACAGCTTTTCTGAATGGCATGTGCCTTTAAGCTAAGAAAAGGAGAACAGTGACAGAGAAAGGCATTTCATGACAAGCAAGTCCAATAATCTTGAAGGGCACATAGTTGTTCTTGTTAATTAGCTAATACTCTCCAAAAAATAAGAAAAAAACTTTGGTTATTGCAGATTTGATGAAGAACACAATAAACAATATATATAGACAGAGAAAGAAGGATCACCATTGCAAATGTAAATCTACAAACATAAGGACCATACATAGAAGTTTGCGCACAGCATTCATTGGTAAAGGTTCTGCTGTCATATAAAAGCATTACTGGAATTAGGTTTCTTTTGAGGGGCCTTCTTGTCAAGGTCTACCTTCATATATTGCAAGCCTCTAATACAGCAATAGTTGGTTCCACCAACACTCTTACTTTGGAACCTCTTTATGGTCATCTATTTAAGGGATGGTGAGAAATGCCATAAAAATGGAAGAAGTAATGTTCATACAATTATTTAGCATGCAGTGGTAGTCCGCAGCAAGTAATCCTGCATGCACTGTCCAGCAAATCTAAGACAGATCACACAGGCAAGCAACAGCTGCCAAAGGGGCAAACACAGTCCAGCTATATCGTTAAAATCATCTTCTGGATCTACATTTAAAAAAGGACTTTGATCTTCAAATTATCAAGTGCATGTACATAAAAGGAGTTAAAACTTTATAAACCACCATATCATATTCTCCCAGTTTTGTCAAAACAGAAAAGCAAGGTTCATACCTAGTAAGCACACAAGAAAATCAGCATTCTTGACATTTCATATGAAGATGGGACACGCATGCCTCGACAAAAGCATATAAGTTCACAGATTAGGTATTAAAGTCTAGACTACCAAAGTCAGATTGACTGAATCAATCCATCACCAAAACCAAAAATCTATTAAGCATTCAACAAATTAATGTAGGCAGAGAACTTGATTAAAGTGCTTGATAAATATCAAATCTCTAGTGCTAAAATCGTATAGATCATAAAGAGATAAATAAATAATATTAAATGCCAAATTACCGAGCGCCTAGATCCATTCTTCCGCTCTTTAACAACCAACATCCAGCGATCAGGAATTGGCCTCGATGAATTCTCGTCTGCCATAGGAAAAATGATGATTTCTCAACAGTGCTTAGAGATTTCCCCTAATTTTTCTCTGAGACAAACACTTCAGACCTAGGTTTTCGATACGAATGAGGTATTTAAAAGGGCAATTCTCAGGAAGGGTAAAAAACTTCGAAAGCCACGTATTTCCATTCCCTCCACGTGTTTTATGATTGGAAATCTGAAACGTACCTGAAATGAAAAGAATAACTCTTGTTATGTTTCTTTCGCTGTTGTTTCCATATAATGCTCTATTTTGCATTTTTGTATACGAGATACTGATAAGAACAAACAAATAAAAGAAAAACAGATTACTTACCATGTTTGCTAAGATGATAGAAGGTTTCGAGGTGATATTGCAGTACTGCCACAACCCAATGGACCACTGAAACAACTGCCATCCCAGTTTTCCAAGGCAAAATTTAGTAGCCTTGCTACAAGTCTGGCAGAAATGGATGACCCCATTTACAACTTTTTATAAATTAGAAATTATCCAGCCAGGCAAAGAAGGATTATAACCTACAAACAATTCAACAATAGATTATAAGAAATCAAAACACACAAGGCTCACTTGATCACAGCATACTGCTGATGCAAAAGTCCAGTAGGAGGCTTGTCACATTTGAAAGAGAAATCAAAGGTCAAAGAACAATTGTTTTTGACTCCAGACTTTCCGGGGGCTCTTGCTAGGATAGATCAGTCATTCCTCTGTTTGAGTCCTTCTTCATGCCTTTGAACTCTACTCTTTCTGATAATTTTCTGCTTTTGGCACTACTGATAAAAAAAAAAAAAGAGAGAGAGAGCACTGCCTTAATTTTCTGCATGATCATGTTATGATCTACAAAGAATAAACAGTTAAATCTAAACACTCACAAATTGATGCCATTTTGATCTCCTTCACTTTCATCAAGAATAGCATATTAAGCTGAAGCAAAGACAAGGTCATAACAACCTACCAGCTAGTGATCAAGAGTAAAAATGTACCAACATCAAGAATTCTCATCACAATCACCTAGTAGAGTACAGTCTACAACTAAAATCACCCAAACCGAGGAAACTAGTTTCATATTCACCATCAGGAATGCAAAAATGATCAGTCAAGAGGATAAAAAGTATAATCATTTGCTTGAACTAATACACAGATGCATAAACACATCCGGCCATGCCTAATTTAAAGTGAAGTTGATCATCACAACTAATTCAGCCGATTTTTGCATCTTCAAAGGCTGATGAGAAAGTTGGCTGGAATTTGTTTTATTTTTTCATATTTAGGTTCACCATTGTTCCTACTTAATCCTAAAAAAGGAAACATAGATTTCAAATTCCCAAGGAATTCTTTCATTATTAACACCTCTCGCTTCAACAGTACATAGTAAGCCTTCAATTCCATAAATCAATTCAAAAAAGCGCATCACACATGAAATTAAGAACGAACATAAACAAACAAGCCAATAATCAATCGAAAGATCTAAGATAGTCAAATTACGAATGTGAAATTGTGGAAAATAATTAATAAAACTAATTAATAACAAATTTATGTTCAATCACGTGTAAAATTTTCAAGGAATTAGATATAAATTCCAAAGCAATAGACTAAAATAAGCGAAAGAGAAAGTGAGAAACCGGGTTTCCTTTTCCGTTTCATTTCCACCGTTTTCCCTCGGCAAACCGAGCAGAAGCTGACGAGCATACAGCAAAAATAAAGCACTTCAAAGGAAGAAAAAGGCACCGGGCGGTGCTTAGTAATACGTTGTCGTTGTTAAACCCGTGAATACTTCTTTTTCGTTTTCTTTTTTTTTTTCCTTTTATAGAAAAGAAGAAACGTTGTTATTTTTTTGGTTTTTTATATTTTTTAAATTGAACTTCAACCTAAACAAGATTAGCACATAATTATGATTGCTTTCGCAATTATCAATATCTTACAATACGCGATATAGATATTAGAGTTTTCGATTCCAACTTCTACACGTTTTTACCTACTTTTATGCATTGCTTAATGTTTATGTTGTAGGGGAGACTTTCAATTGTGAGACTGAACTAGAAAGGGTGACATTTCTCAAGAACATATCTATTAATGAGTAATCACCCAATGTTTATGCTGACTTGTAAAAGCTATGCCCGAAAACAACAATGTATCTTCTGTCTTGTTCCAACCACATAAATAGACCATTCCATGTCTGAAAAGTTTAAAAGGAAATACCAAAGAAAGGGCACCAGTAAACACAGATGTTCAAAAGTTCAGCATTGCAGACAAGACAAACAACCCATTCAATAGAAAACAGGTCCATGACAAGTGCGACGGTTGTGTCCACGTCGACCACAACGACTGCATCTGTATATGCCTTTCGGAGGTTGCCAAACCACTGGCTTCACCCAACCAGGACCCCCATTTTCATCTTGAACCTGAAAATTCATAATGACAAAGGTTAAGCAAACTAGAAGCAGATAATAAGCATAATGTAGAGGAAATTGTGCGGAACTACAGAATATGAAACTTGCCTCAACATAAATGATTGGATAAGGGCAATGCTGATAATTGTGCCCTATCTCCTTGCAGCGTAAACAGCACTGTTTCAACTCTTCTTTGCTTAAAGTACTCTTCCACCGTTGCTGCCTCCACTCCGTCCAGACATCAGGACGCTCAGGACTCACTGGAGGAACTGGAGGAGCTGGAGGAGCTGGAGGAGCTGGAGCATTGTCCTGAAGATTCAAAATAAAAAATGCTAAGTTAATATACAGAGAAAGAGAAATAGTTGCAAGAAAACATTGGTCAACTGAGCTGTCAAAGGAAAGTGTCCAGGAGCATCATTATTTTAAGGGTTTCCTTTCAAAAAGTTGTAAGAAAATCGATGAGGAATGGTCGGAGATGTGGTGTGTACACCTCTTACATCTCACTCTTTCACCCATGCAAGCTGGTAGGAAGTTAGAAGAAAATAATAAGAGGGGGAGGGACCAATAATATTTAATGTAAATTTCTAATGCCAGGAATATGAATAGCATTCTTCATAAAGAATATTTAATGGAACACAACATGTTTCAAAACAAAGTTCTCTAATTCATCTTGCAATGATTGTAATGAGATTCACCTATGTAATATTCAGAGAAATTTGACATATAATCTGCAAGGAACAACCGAAGATGATGCATTCAAACCATATCATGTGTGTCATGCAAGTATATCAATTAAGAAATATTAAAGATCAGATTTGGAACCAAAGTAGGCAAACATTAGTGCAGACTGAGACAAACCAGTAATGCCAGATTCTCATATGGTACCATAAAACAACTTTGAAGCTATTTCTCTGCTTGCCAATGTAAGTGTGCATCATGTGTTTGTCATCACTAAAGGACCTAATACATATACATTATTAGGGAAGAGCACAAGAAGCAAAACTCTGTCCTCTGCATTGGCCAAAATAACAAGATAGATTTGCACTACAATATCCAGAAGTTTAAATATGTTAAGTTACAGTCTGTTAAAATTACCTTATAATACGATCAGCACGTGAGGCTACCTAAATTATGCAATTGTCAGTATAATCTCTCTGACCATATCGAACAAATTAAGGTGATTGCCTATATTAATGGGTCATTACTACCATACGCATCCAACAATTACCTTCAGGAAACACTATCACCAGAGCAATTCCAGCACGTGCCAATTGCCAACATAAACATGACTTAATCATAACATAGAAGGTAAAATTGAGAGCTGTCTCCCACGTGTCCATATTAATTTGTCTAAAACCGACAGATCTTAAACAATGTTGATATTCGAGCTACAGGACACGTGCTAGCGTTTGAACAAACACTTGATAATAAATCATATAATGATAATCAACATGCAATCTAAGATGTTCCAAATTTGTTTGTCTAAAACTGACAGATCTTCATAGATATTAATATTCGAGCAACATGATGTGCTAGTATTTGAACAATACAGTTGACAACGGATGATATTCAGCTAGTCAGTATGCAATCCTACATAGAAAAGAAGATCCTCAAGTCATGGCCTACCTACTGTTTTATTGAATTAAGAGCAAAACAGAGAACAAATTCGTGCATGTCATATCATCCAATTCAAAACATATCCTAGGATGGACAGCCTTCAATTTTGTTTGGTTTCAAAAGAGTCTATAGTCTCCAAATCGAGCAAGCAACACTAGTAAATTTCAATGATCTCATAAATACAAATACCAGATTGTTTATTTTCCTTATCCAAGTACCAGATTTTTCGATTATGATCTAAAACATTAAGCAACAGAATTCAGATAAACCACCACGAGTGTTGATAAGGGGCTACATTAGAACCTGTCACAATCAGTGCAATTATGTTGATAGCCTTGAAGCTCATATATCATGATCATGTTTGCATATATGATAAATCAGTAAACTAAAACAATAACATAATGAAAACCATTAGTAAATGAACCGATTAGGCAAATCCGTCAAAACCCTTTTCAGATTATCAACTAATATAAGATTGTATACCTCAATTTTAACATCAATTTCAGTTTTTGGGATGCGAAGAACATAGCTTTCCTGCAGTGATTGTTGAAGCTTCGTAGCACCAGCCATTGTCACCAAAGTTTTAACTTCGTCTATAGAAATTGAGGTCTCTAGTGCTAAATTGGACAAGGAAGGGAGGTATTAATATGGAAGTGCTGGAGGAAGAAAAGATTCCCGATAGCACACGTGTTGGCATTGTTCGTAGAGTAACAAAAACGTGGAGGACCGTCATTAAAAAGGTAAGCAATTGATTCCTCCTAAGTACAGCTTTGAATTTTCTGGGTTTGGTTCATGAATTTTCATGACAACTGAGACAAATAAAGTAAAAGCTGATGAGTTGTATTTGGAATGAGAGAGAAAGAGAGTGTAAGAAACCTGATAAGCTTTGAGGCCATGGAAGGCAATATTTGGCAAATGGAAACTCAGAAACCAGCCGTTACAGGATTTCAAAAAGGTTCGGTCTCTCTGTCATCGCTGTGCGGGTGAAGAAAACGACGCCGTGGCAGTGACGTTCGTATTGACCGCAGGCCCTGGATGGCAAACAAATAAATATAGGAGAAATGCTTACTTCTATTTAAAACAAGAGTAATCAATGTTTTTCCATTAGTATTTTGTGGATAATTACTATTCGTGTAAATTTTAAATTATTAATTTTATTCAATAAAATTACAAAAATATTCTTACATGTGATTAAATAAACTAAGTTTAAATTAGAAATATTTCAATAATTTTATTGAAAAAAAAATCAATAACCTAATTCTTCGTGAAATTGGCCATATGATATGAGCTAAAAACTTAAAGCCAATTATCAAGTAAACAAGTCAATAAGACAATGCGTCCACAAAATTAAAAAAGCTAGTGAAGGAACTTTACAAGCAATTGGATGGATAGACCAAGCCAAACTCTCAAACTTTAGCCAGATTAATATCACGTGTTCAAAAGGTTTTGAACACAATGCATTACAGGTACATGAAATTTGCTTTCTCTACAATACGAAAAGGTTACCAATATGTCCCCCGCTATGAATTACAAAGAATGCTTCAATCAGTTATCTTTATGGACCCTCCTCTCCCCGTAAGACTGGCCAACCCAAGTTCCTTACGTTGCTCTTCATCCGGATACAAGGTTCCTGGAATCGCGCCAAATGTTCTTCTAGTTGTTTCAGATCCTAAAGCCACATAATGGAAATATGCTGAAGTGTCCTCTATATTCTTCCACAGGTTTAAAGACATTGATGCGAATTTCTTCGATGAATTTTTCTCCATTTTTTTTGCTGAGACCTGGTTGAGCTCAGAAACCCTTAAAAACCGCTTTGTGGCAGCCTCCCATGACAGCTCATACCTCTGTGCATCAGTCAATGGAGCAGGCTCTTCACTGAGTGCCTTGCGTGTGGCTTCAACAAAACCATTGCCATCATCATATATTCGGCAATTGGGGAACTGCTTGAAGAAGTCATTCGAGGAGTGATTGGCACAAACAACAATTTTGCCCATAGCCAATGCTTCGGCTGTGGTTGTGCAAACAACATCTGTGGTACTAGGATTCAAGAACACTTTGTAACTGAAAGGGAAAACAAGAAAAAATTAATATTCATTGATCCTGATCCCTGTATTATCACCAGACAATAATATTTAGGGGGAGAGAGAAAGGAGGTTTACTCATGGAATAAAGGATCAGCATGATCACGACCAGGATGAACTCTAACCATCAGTTTCAGCTTTTCAGCAGCTTCCTTAACTTGATCAGAGTCCTCTCCAGTTCCATATAGATCAACCTCAAGACCAGCTAGCTCCTTTTGGTGATCACGAAGAAGTTTGAGTAGTTCCTCATAGCCTTTGCTCCAAACCATCTTCCCAATGTAGTAAGCACCTTTGGTGAAGGCCTGCTCATTTCTATGTTGTTGCTCATACTTTTTCTTGCCTATATCAAGGAACTTGGGATTAACTCCATGAACATTGCAGATGATGGATCGAGGATAATCCTGGGTGGCAGCGGACAGCCTAATTACCTGCAATAACATCATGATTATAATCCGGTGACAACTAATTATAACAGTACAATACCAACACTTATAGACACAAGCAAATTCAACTTTCTCTCTCCCAGTTCTCCCTTACTTTCCCTCTACTCTCTGTTTCTCTATTGTCTTTTTCTTTCCCTCCCTTGTTTTCAATCACCTTCCTCAACAGCAAGACTGTGTTAGTAAAATCAGGGACACACATCTTTCTAGTGGGCCAACACAGCAGCATTGATTCCCATTATGGCGGAATAATACATTACCCAAAGCAAAGTAGATCGCAATTAATTTCTTAAATAATCTAGGATGTATTAATAAGTTTATTCAAATATGCAAACTTGCAAAGAAAAAATTGAGCCCTATAAATATCAATGATCTTTAAGGAAAAAGGGGGAAAAGTCACATTAACTTGATCCCGATAAGGACAAAAATTCAAGACTCACTACGAAACTTACCTTATGGCAATAGATGCTAACAACCCAACTATTTACATATTTCAGAAAAAATGCTTGGAATCGTCCATTTTTCTCTCTCTTCACATACTCCAAATAATTGGTATGTATTATTCCTACGACAAGGCGAAATTTAGTTTTCCATCTCTTCCCATGATGAAACCATGTAAGATGCTCAGGCTCCTCAAGGACAGCAATATCTGCCTCTTCATCGGTGATGATTTCTGAGATGTCTCCTACAGGAAGAATGCTTCTTTTATCTACAGCAAACTGCACACAAGTAATATTACAAATTACCATCGGATTATTACTATGCTACAGAAAATGATTAATAAAAGATAATGTGTTTACAAGCCTACCTATATTAATAAAAGCATCACTAAATTCACTACTTCAGGAAAAATTCAGGTATTCATAGGTATGATTACCTTTCCAGGATAAAAGCATATATTGAAATCAGATATAAATGCAATCCTCTCCCCAAGCCATTGACGAAGATATGTCTCTTGCTCTGAAGGTGAACTGAACGTAGTGTTGTTCGGGTATACTAGTTTTTGATCTTTCCACGATAACCAAGGAATCACCAATGTGATCTTTCTCTCTCCATCTTTAGCAAGATAAGCAGCTCGAAACAAAGGGTTAACTGCAGTTCCAGTCATCCATGGTAGACTAGCTGTGGTGAAAATTGCGATATGCTGTTTCCTATCCATTCATTCATCAGGTTCAAGTTCTAAACCAACAATTTCTGCGTAAGTTTACCACCAAATTGAAGCAGCTTATACAATCAGAGAGCCTGACCTTTCTACATCACAAACTAAAATCTACAGCTACATCAAAAAAGGAGTGTTAGCTGAAATGCAAAAGAAAATAGAAACAAGAGTCAAACAACCAAAATACTCTTGTCTTACCGAAAACAGAAATGCTAGTAATAATTTGGAATGCCTATGAATTGTGACCAACCCTCATTTCTTTTCTGATGGAATGAACAACCCTAATTTCAAATTGATTCCAGAAGATAAATTATAACTAATCATAATCCATTGATTACGTTAAGTTAGCTTTTACTTTATTGTTTATTTTGTACAGGTGAATCGATCAAGTCAGATTGGCTCCCTCTTAGGCAGCAATTACGTGAAAGCAGAGTCCTAAAACAATTAGTATAATACTTCATCTAATCATTATTAAGGTTCTTCCTCGTCATAAAATGATATTACTTAAATGCAAACAACGAAGATTTAAACAAGACAAGATACAAATTTATGATTCTTTGACGCTCTTAATCAATGACGTGAACTATCAGCTAACAAGCGTCGGGAGAGAAGAAAAAAGGGAGGGAAAAAGATAGAGAGAGAGAGAGAGAGAGAATTCCAGAATAGCTGCCCAAACACGAAACCATTAGACTCAATAAATTATTCCACATTCAAGAATCACAATCTTCGATTCATTCTTCTTTATTCTTCAATAAAACATACGAACACGAGATAATCTTCAACAAATTATATCGAAAAAAAATTTAAAAAAAAAACAGGAAAATAGATTACCCGGAGAAAGCTAGATAGAAAAGCAAAGCAAATCAAATTGATGAAAAATAAAAGCTGAGACTAGTAAACTTTTAGCTGTAATTCTTCTATCTGGTTCTTTCTTGTAAGAGTCTTGGACTTCGTCAAAATAAGAACAGAGAAGAAGGGAAGATGGGGGAAGGGAAGTCGAGGAAAGGAGCGAATATGCTTCGGGGTCCTGGGTTTTTTTTTTTTTTTTACTTTTTCTATAAGTTAAACTTGAAAAGCCGCAACGGACATTTTGGGTTATTGGGGGTTAGTTTGATTGGATGGTGTGATTCTGTTTTCCCTTGGCGGGTACTTGTCGCGTATTCACTTTATTTGGAGGGTCTAATTGTCACCGCAAGGAAATGACAAATGCATAATTTATACTAGAATATTTTGTATGAGTCATTCGATTAAATAGAAATAAAAATATTTTATGTTCAAATTTGATTAAAGTTTGAATAATAAAATTATTATTTATTATGAATTCGAGCAATAATTATAAGATACTTGTTACTTAAATTTATTATATAAATAATAAATTTTAAAATTAAATTTTAGTTTTATTTATTATTTTTATTTATAATTTGCATATAATTAATATAAAATTGATTGATCATTTTAAATTGTAATTTAAGTCTTTATGAGGTAATTATAACTTATTAAATTAATTTTTTATTATTTTAAATCTAAATTTATTATTAATAATTGGATTCAACCATTTAAATGGATATGGACAATTAAATTTTAATCAAATTCAAATTTAAATATCTTAAAATTAACAAATACTATACTCGTTATCATTTCTAATTATTATTCACATTAAATTTAAACTTTAAGTGTCTACTCAAGTGAAAGTGAGTTAGAGAATCAATGGACTAGAGACCAAGATGTAAGGCAATGCATGGATGCTAGCAAAAAATCAACTAAGATTTTATAGGAGGCTTGTTAGGCAATTCGAGTGTAAAAAGGCTTTAGATGATTTAGGAGTGAGAGTATAGCAACGATAATGTGTCAAGAGTATGAGAGAGTTTCGAAATCTTGATGAGTCTAACAAATTTTGTATGTAAATATCTTGTATAACTTTAATAATAAGTTTAATTAAAAAATAATTATAATTTAGTGTTAAAATAATTACAAAGAATCTATCTCATGATTGTTTGCTCTTTGCTAGGATCTCTTTTAGGTACAAAAGTTTTTCCATTTATTAAAACTAGTGCATCAAAATGTAACATTTTTAAATATTATTTTACTTATCCTTAATTAATATCTATAAACATCAATTAATCAATTATTAATTTAAAATAAAAAAAAGGAAAGGTAATGAATTCGCCTTACTTAAGTTATAGCTAATCATTTTACCATAGGTTTAATTTTTGCTAGATTGTCATTTTTCGAGATGGTTACAACTTGCTTGCATTTGTTTTTCTTATTAATAATTGCATATATTGATTTTAATTTTTAAATTTTATGATAATAATAATAATATGTACACATGGCATGATTTGCTTGGGTGGGCTTGAGGCGTACGTGGGGCAGGCCAAGGTTCCACTTCAGCCAGGGTCGGAAGACCACAACGGGGTTTTGAGTTTGTGGGTTCCCTGCCGATGACATCGATCACTTGGAAACCAAATCCGCTCCATCAGCCACGTATGCAAAACAACGTGCCACTGCGCACACCAAATCCCTTCCGTCATGCTGATTGAATGTTTGGTGCCGTTTCGTGGGTTGCCCGATGACGATGATCAGCAAATCACCCACTGGTAGCTCCTTCCCCTGTATTAAACTTGAAACCCCAAAAGCAAATTTCGTCTCAAAACCCTAACAATTAATCCGTTCAATTCCAACTTAATTCTTGACTCTCGACTTTGCAAAGCATTTTCCAGGGTCATCAGGTAATAACAGTGGTCTCTTTCTCTACCATTTCTCGTTTCACCCGCTTGCCGTTTCTTTTGATAGTTTCTCGTACGTATATCTGCTGTTTGGTTTCCAAGAAAATTATTGGAAAAACGAGTGCTAGCTAGTTTCAGCCAAAAAATGTAAAGAAATTGTGTTTATTAGTAACACATTTGAAATTTGCGATGGGATGAGGGGCACGTTTCTTGCTCTGTTAAGCATATTTTAAGGGAACTTTTGATTTTATTGCTTTAAATTGGTTTTGGTTTGTTTTCTCTTGGTCTGAGAGGAATATATTTGTCTCAAACTGTTCTGAAATTTTCATCTTTTAGGAAATTTGGTCAACTGATTGTAGGATTGCAATTTGTGGTACTTTTGGAACATGGGTTTAGTTTTGATTTTTTCTTTTTCCTTTTATTGGTTTTGAGCACAGAAGAGAATGTTGATGGGTCATGCAGATAGTCTATCAGAACTTCGGACGTCAAAGGATCAGCTACTTGCTGATCATGAGGAGCTGGAAGATGATTTCCAATTAGATAGTTCTGAACCGATATTGTACGCAGCTTCCTTTGAAGAACTTGCAAGAAACAATCTTCAGTATGACACCATTATATGGGTTTCCATATCGTTGTTGCTGGTTTTGGCCTGGGGTGTTGGCATCATCATGTTGCTCTACCTCCCCATTAGAAGATATGTGCTTCAGAAGGATATTTCGTCACGCAAACTGTATGTCACACCTAGTGAAATAGTTTACAAGGTATGGGTATAGCTTGTACACAGACAAGTAGGGCATGAACTTGTGCTTATTTTATGGTGGTTATCTAGGAGAAAGAAAGAAGTTTATTTTGAGTTTAACATGCTTTTTCTCCTATTTTGAAGGTCTCAAGGCCTTCTTTCATACCCTTTTGGGGCATAACAACAATTGAGAAGCATGTACACCTTTCCAAGGTGATGGATATTATAATTGAACAAGGTACTAGTTCTGGCCTTGCTAAATGTTTCTTGTTTAATTGCTTCGCTTTTTCTATGTGGATAATTTTGTATATGAGATAACATGCGTCTTACCATTTGCTCAGCAAGGGTGAAAAGAACAATAACATGTATATATGATCCCCCTTTCCACCTATTATTGCTTAAGTGCCAATATGGAGCATCTGGTTTGATTAACAAATCTTGACTGCCATTTTGTCTATGATGCATTGTATATTCAAGACTTTGGTATTCTTTGCATCATGGATCTGTAAGCTGTTGTGGTTAATGAATTGGTCTTATTTTGATTTGTTTTATTTTTTGTCTGCATTTGGGTGTATACACTTAACTGTAGAGATGGTTCCTTTCAAAAGAATAATACACGTGCTGTGATTTTAACAGGCTGGTTGCAATCAGTTTATGGCATCTATACCTTTAGAGTTGAAAGTGTAGCATATGGAAAAGCTGCACCTGTTGATGAACTACAGGTTCAAGGGGTTGCAAACCCTGCACTTCTGAGAAAAGTAATGGCATTTATTTCTTATGTTGAAATCTTCTTTTTCTTAAGATTTTTCCTTGTAATGTTTGGAAAATGATGAAATTCATTCTCATAAACAATTACAATGACCCGTGGTTAATTGATTGCTTATATGCTGTTTTATATGAGGTATCCTTATGGAGAATGAAAAACATAAATGAATTTCAGGTCATCGTAAGAGAAGCTGCAAAGGTTATACAGGATGTTGGTAAAAGTTGGAAACTGTCTACTGTCACTGGTGAAGTGGAAACTGTATCTCGAATGACATCATTGACAGAAGGGCAACCTATCCTAAGATCACCGGCCAAAACTAAGAAGGTAATCTAACCCCTTGAACCCTCAAAATTTTGCACCTAATCACCACCATATCTCTGGTAAGCATGAGAAATATCAATGTGTGCTTGGACAGGCCTACCATGTGTCTTCCTATTTAAGTCAATTGGATTTAGGATACAGCACATTCCAATTTAGTTAGTTACAGTTGGTGCGAAGTTGAACCTGTAACTGTGCCTTTGAGTTGTGTAAGGTCATGTCAGAGTAGATTGATATCAGATTCTTTTCTGGTAGGGGAAAGGAGGCCATTCTAGAGTGGTTCATTTTGGGAATATTGTGGATTTTCGTTGTATTTAAGTATGACTACAAAAGAAAGTATGTTCACATGTTGATTGCTATGGTAGAAAAAATATTGGAATTTTTCACCGTCTGAACATATGGTTTAAACAAGGCCTTCCAAGAACAAATGCAAAGATGCTTGTAAAATATGGTTTCTTGCATGAAAAACAAATTGCTAACTCTTTAACACCTTTCTGCGTGCTATTTTTATTAATATTTTTTTTCTCTTTCTTTGCCAGATTTATGCTTTACTAATTACTGTTGCACATGTTATTCAGATGGCAGCTTCACCACATCATTCTTCTGTGGAGCGCAGAGCAGTGATGCCTGGAGAGTTGTTTCTGCAAAAACTTGATGAAGTCAATAAATCAGTAAAGGTTTGGACCATCTCATTTCTCTTTATTGCATTCATAAAAGAGTTGGTAGGCATGCTTGGTTCAGAGAATAAATAAAATAGTTCACCCAGAACTGAATTGTTGTTGTCCCTGAGGCCAGAGGTTTATTAATGGCTATGAACATTTCATCCATGCTAAGTACTGTAGAACTTAATGCTCCATACTTGCAGAGTTTTGATGACTTATTGGTTTATTGTTTTTGGTTTTTCTCTTTTTGATGCTTTTTCTTTCATGAACACTGCTATTAATGCTTCATTGTCGGCTACTCCAGAAAATTGAGTTGCTCATTGAGAAGTCCCAGGCTTCC
Organism: Theobroma umbraticum; assembly: GCF_002168275.2. Classification (NCBI taxonomy): domain Eukaryota; kingdom Viridiplantae; phylum Streptophyta; class Magnoliopsida; order Malvales; family Malvaceae; genus Theobroma; species Theobroma umbraticum. The sequence goes on from NW_018397258.1 coordinate 2,143,878, forward strand.
TCAGAAAGTAGCTGAGATGCCATGGTGCTGTCGTGGTAGCAGAAGCCAGAAAGTTTCCATTTGTATGAAATGCAGAGTTAAACTTCATATCCTCAAACTTCAGGGATTTTTTCTTTTTCCAAGTTTTGTAAATAGTAGCAATATATTCTTGTTCACTGATTCGATTGTTATTCAACAGAGTCCCAAATTGTTGTTTGCATTGATTTCTGCATGTCATATTCTAAACGTGATTATTCCTTCCGATTGATTTTTCCTATAATCAAATGAAAGAAAAAAAAAAAGGCTCAATCCTCAAACCTCTCAAGTCTCATGAAGCTCTAAGTGACTAACCTTTTGAATATGCAAAGAACAAGAAGAAAGAGAAGTGAATCGAAATCTTTTTGGTACTAAAAGAAAAGGAAAAAGGAACACAAATACTGAATCAAAATGGAAAGTTTGTAGAGGGGAGACAAACGAGATTCATCAGAGACAAGTAATCACGAAACGAATCGATTCATTTTGTTGCAGTTTTTTCCTCATCATTTGATCATTCTCCGATTTGTCTCCCATCAGATTCATGAAGTGATGTGAAAAAGAAGAGAAAAAACGAAGGATACCTATCGCTGGTTCTAGAAACGGGATTAGAGCAAACGAGAATCTAAACGAAGAGACGACAGGGTTGGCAACTGGTTCTTCAGTTGGTATATATGGAGCAACAGGTGGGAAAACAAACCCTAATTTGATTTGGTATATAGCAATAACTTTGGGAAAAAAAATTCGTCTTTTTCATTTATTTATTCGGAGAATTAAAAATTTAATAGGAAATGCGTTGTTGTCGTTTTTGGTTTTTTCCGAGACTGATATTTATGCCGCCTGATCACAAATTTGAACTCACGTGCACTCCAGTAGCTATCCGACGACAGTGATGAAAACTTAAGAAGCTTCCTTTCCTTCCTTTATTTATTCTATCTCCAACTATCCAACCAACGGTACCAAACCCTGACGAACCTTCTTACCAAAATCCCGAAACCCCAGCAAAAATCTGAAAGGGAGAAATGAGCAAGAAGAAAGTGTTGGTGGTGGGAGCCACAGGCTACTTGGGGCAACATGTCTTGCAAGGATTTGCAGAGATCCGAGGAACCCCTTATGATGTGGCATTCACTTACAACTCCTTTCCTCCCCAGCCATTGCTCGATGCTTTTCCCGACTCTCTTGCTTTTCAGGTCGATTTGAAGACCGGACTCGGTTTCCATTCCATTTCACGACAATTCGGCCAGGTTCCCTCCTTTTCAATCCTTTCTTTGCCTTATTTCATTTAACTAAACAGAAAACTGAAAGATTTTAGGCTTGTGATGTGGGAAATGGCAGCCTGATGTGGTGGTGAACTGCGCTGCTCTCTCGGTGCCACGCGCTTGCGAGAAAGACCCTGACACCGCTACATCTATCAATGTGCCTACTTCTCTTGTGAACTGGTTGTCAAGCTTTACCCAAGATGACAATACTCTTCTTATTCATCTTTCGACGGATCAGGGTAAGTGAACTATTGATTTTTGTGAATTCTAATTGTTTGGGATAAGGTCTGAATTTGAAATGCATTTCTTTTTTTGGTTGCTTGGTTTTATGCTTTAGTGTATGAAGGGGTGAAATCGTTTTACAAGGAAGAAGATGAAGCTGTTCCTGTTAATGTTTATGGTAAATCAAAATTTGCAGCTGAGCGGTTCATCTCTGAGAAATGGGCAAATTTTGCTATTTTGAGAAGTAGTATTATATTTGGGCCGCAAACTGTCTCACCTGTTCCAAAATCTCTTCCCATTCAGGTGTGGAAGCTGAATTCCCTATTATTATTCATTTCTTTTCCACCTTTTTGGCTAAGATTATGATTTTTCTTATTGGCCTTTTAATGTTCATCCAATTTTCATTATGTGCTGCAAACAAAAAATGTCTGTAGAAAATAGCAGGGCAGCTTAGCATTCCATATTCCATCCAAGTAAAGGGGTTAAGTAGACACCATGTGGAATGAAAAACATTAACGTTGATTACATAGCAATGGAGTCGAATTTGCTTCTTGTATAAAGAGAATTCTCATACATAGTTAAGTACACAAAATGTGCTAGTTGTGTATTTTATTAGTTGGCATTCATGATTGTTTCATTATTAACTAATGATTTATAACTTGTTGCAGTGGATTGATGGTGTCCTTTCCAAAGGAGATAAAGTGCAGTTTTTTTATGATGAGTACCGCTGCCCAGTGTATGTCAAGGATGTTGTGACTATCATCCTGACTTTGATTGACAAATGGTTCTCAGGTATGAAGCAACTATCTGTGCTTATATGGATAATATTTGTAATAGATTGTGAGAGGCTCCTTCTGTCTCTGCTGTTTTGAAGTTTTAGTTTGATGGAAGATTGTAATATGATAGCATTTCATGCTTTTGATATGGGATTGACCTCTTGTAAAGGTATTATCTTCTACCCTATAGCACATGACAGATAGTTCACTTGGGAAAGAATGAAAAAGTGGGCTAGTCAGCAATCTTTTGTCTTCATTCTCTCAACTTTCTTCTTTATTATTGCTTTGCTTTCGTATTTTCTCATTTTCAATGGTTTGGTCCCTCTTCTAAGTCTTTGTGGTGCTTTTACTTGTCAAAAGAAATTTTCATCTGTATTTCTTATCCTAACTGACTTATGGTTATGGTCTTATGTTGCTTACCCAAGAGGGTAAGAAAATGCAGTTGCTACTAAATGTTGGTGGACCAGACAGGGTATCCCGTGTTCAAATGGCTGAGGCTGTTGCACAAATTAGAGGACATGATTCCTCATTAATTAAACCAGTATCTGCATCATCTGTAAGTTTACCTTTTAAAACTCATGAAAAAAAATAATCTTATTACTGTGCTCTGAACTTAGCAGCATGCTATCGTTTAATTTATGGCCTAGCGATTCATCCTTTCTTCATGGCTATCTGATTCTGGAGAGGTTTTCTATTGATCTTTACTCAGTAGCATAGACCAACATGGTTCCAAGATTCTCAGCATGCTCTTTATTTGAAACGAGAATTTTTATTAAAAATATATATGCTTTCCATGATACAGAAACCCTTTTCAGTTCCCCCAGTCCTGCTCTCTCTCATTTTCTCTTGTTTCATTCCTTTTTAATATTGATTGTTTTTCTGTACCTGGCTGTTGTAACTGAGATGTTGGTTTCTCAGATTGACCGCGGTGTTATGTCCCCTGCTGATATATCTATGGATATTACCAAACTGGTTCAGACACTGAATATTTCTCCTACTCCATTTAAAGATGGTGTGAAATTGACATTTGCAGTTGAAGCATGTTCGTGATGTTGGTACAATCAATTGATGCTGTCCATTTTTGTATAATGCAACTTGGGCGTCTATATAGGGATATGAGTTTTGTATTTATGCTGGTTTTTGTTATCGAAGAACGTCCATATAGCTTGCGAGAGGAACGAGTATCCCCTACGATCAAGATCCAAGAAGAAAAAAATACAATCGTCTAACCTATTTGTGCCGCTTTTACTGAAAACGAGTTCAAACTTGTATCCAAAGTGTCATTACATGTAAAATAAGGTGGCTGTAGCACCTCATTCATCCTCTGCCTCTCTCTGTTCCAAGGCTAAAGAGCACTTCATTAGTCCAGATTCCTTCAAAGTTGCAATAAGGCCGAAGAGCTGTTATTCTGAATCCCCTAATGATAGTCAACTTAGGGCTACTGAGCTTCTTTTAGCAATTTTTTTCTCATTAGGGCAAGCTACATTCCTTTATTGAGAAAATGAAAGAAGAATTGTAGATACAGGTGAATGGTTGGTAAATGGTACAATTCAAGGAAAACACTCACATTTCTTGGAGTAACAAAGTTTACTTTTATTTAACAGTAACGGGTTCATAATTTATGCACTTTCCATGTATAATATTTATGTCATCAATTTAATCATAAAGTGTAGTTTCATAAATGTGTAAAATAAAATTTTAAAAAATTTTAAAATAAATATTTTAAAAATTATGGGTATTTAATTTTAAAATTTTTTAATTTTTTAATTTATTTATTAATAAGATGATAATATTCTATTAATATACCAAGAGTTCATCAGATGTAAATTTTAATAGTAATGAATAAATAAAAGAGCCCAAGTAAAACTAGGCCGCTTAAGTGCTATACAAATCAGCAACAACTGGGCTCCCAGCCATGGGCTCTTATGGCAGCGAAAAGACGAAAAACTCCTCGATAAACCAGAATATAACGACCAACGAATACCAAAAGCCCTTCCTTAAGTTCACTGTCTCCGTTTGCGAACAAAAGGAGGCTCAGCTGATCGTCGATTCTGACCTGCCATTTGTCTCAGGTAAGCCAATCGCCGGACCGGACGAGCCTTTCTCCTTTTCGCTTTATATCCTTGCAACTATAGTTTGGTTTTTAAACTCCAATTGGGTTTTTCTCTTGATACATTTTTCAATTCTCATCTGATCTAATTACTTTGGTGGTCGCAGTTCGATCACATCGAGTAAATTAGGAAAAGATGGGAGGAGGAGGAGAGCATGGGCATGGAGCTGAGGATTTCAGGACGAAGGTGTGGAGCATGTCGGGAGGCCCATACTGCCGGCCGAAGCACTGGCGTCGCAACACCGCCATTGCCATGTTCGGTGTTGTCCTTATCTGCATCCCCATTGCCATGAAATCCGCCGAGCTCGAGGTTCCTAAACCCCCTCTTTTCTCACTTTATTACTGTTTTTTACTGCTAGTCTGAACGCCTATTAGCCTGATTATATGAATTGTTGAATTTAGGTTTAGCCCTTTTTTCTAATCTGAATGATTCAAGCCTATATAAATGTTCATGCTAAGATTTCTATTATGGATTTGGTTCATCGTAAAATAAATTTATTAGTTCTGGTGGATTCTTACCTTTCTAAGAAATGTAGATTGTTTGGAATTAGATGGAAGGAATGGTAACGTGAACTCTTTAAGTGTTTTAGTTTGTGCTTGTACAAAATGTTGGTTGAAGCTTGAAATTTTAGATATAAGCAGAGACTAGTAACTGTGAGAGATAGAATTGGATATGAAGGTCAAATATGATAATCTCTTTAGAACAGGCTATTTGCTTGATCATTCAGACATTTAATAGAAAGCTATAAACGGTCTAAACCATAGTTCTTTGATTATTCTTGTTTAAATTTTATTCATAAAACGAAGTTTTGGTGTTCATTAAAATTGCTGTCAGTTTCATTATAACTCATCAATGCTGTGCAAGAATCAAGTTTTTCTAGTGGCTGGCTACCAGCCAGGCACTTATTCCTGATTGAATACCAATAGGCCTACTGTTTCCCAGTTGACATAATGATTTAAGATTGTAGCTTTTTACTTCTCTTCTGATGAACTAGAAGTTAAGATCCTCAATGGTATTTAATCTCTAATCTTGTACTACTACATGCCAACGTCGGAAGTCAACTGTCTATATGTCTTCCAAAATGGTCAATTTGTCATTCAGGCAATGTTACTTTGTCACTTCATCAAATGATTGAAGTCAATGTCAGATTTTATTGCTTTGTATGCCCTTCTTATCTCCTTAAGCAGCTCCAGTCTCAGCTGATCAAACTGATATATCGCAGACAAAAAATGCTGCATTTTTAATTCCAAGTTGCTCAACAGTAGAAACTAGATGTGTATTGCCATGAGCTGTTTTGAAACTTTGTGGCAAAAGCTATTAACTTTTGGATGACTTCTTTAAAACTCGTGCATCTGCAGTGATCTGCTAGCTCATATTCCCAAGATATTTTTTAGCTAAAGATTAATTTGCTTGCAGCAACGGCCTCATCACCCTGTCCGTCCGATTCCTTCACAGCTTTGGTGCAAGAACTTTGGAAACAAAGATTATTAAGCCTGTCCAGTCTGTCCAGGGTTGTTGAATGAAGTACTGATGGCGGTTCAAACCAGCCTACGGGTGGTAGGTTCACAAACATGTAATTGTTTATTGCAATGAATTGTGTAACATTTCCTCTGATCTGTATTTGAGACCCTTTGACTGGTTTAGCTTTCCATATGATCAATAAGTTGTGACTATTGCTTTCACTGTCATCGTTAAAATCTCAAAACTGGCTTTGTAAGTTCTATATATTTTATTATTGAAGAGATATATTTGATGCTGTTTGTAAGGTTTTGGGTCAACTAAGATGAAGTGGGGGCTAAAGCTTTTCATCCAAAAGATAAAGATGACATAAGTTGATGGACCAGGGCACTTAATTGTAGCAATGAAGATGGGCTAAAAGTTTCTCACCCAAAGGTTCCCCACCGCACACGCAAAAGTCCGTCGAGTACGCTTATGAGCCAACAGGGGATGAAAAGTGAACTCGTTTTCCATTCGCCGCAGCTTGCTGTAAAAAGCTTTCTGGAGAGCAGGCTAGGCTAGGGTGGGATAAACTTCCATGGATCACATTAACACCCTAAAGAGAATCAATACCATTTGATTGGAATTGGAATTAATCAGTTCGATTTGAAGGAGACATGGTGCATGAAAAGAAATATATATCCTTAATCCTGAATTATTAGAGTTTGATTCCACCCATCTTCCTGTCAAAGGGCTTTTTTCTCTTTAAAGCTGAGGAATAAGAACCAATCTTTCTGGTCAAGTGAGTCTCAGGTTGACAGATTCTGTGTCTGTTTCAGTGTTTCTGGTCTCAAATCTCCTTCAAGGAAAATTGATGTTTAATTTTGCGAGCTGTCAAATAACATCAGCTAGTACAATACAAGGGGAGAAGCAGGGACATATTCTCCTCCGCGGGGTGCACCATATCCTACAGGTCAAGAACATTCCAACATGAGAAACAGTGCCCTTACGGTCTTGGATTTCAGAATGAACAAAGGGACAATAGCGTTAGCGATTTTTAATGAGCAGAAAATAGAAATAGCGGGTGCCCAAAAGCTGACTCCACGTGGCAAAGATCGAAAGGCGAACCTACCCAGCTTCGCTCACTCACTCCCCAATTCCCAGTTGAACTTGTCAACACTCAGTTAGAACCGTCCAAACATTGGCCCCGCCATTTCCCATTATTAATCCTAACAAGATCTTCCCAAATATGCCCTCGCTGCCCGTGTCTCTCCCTGGCACTCCAGCCGCCTCTTCAATCACCTTCCGCTATTCATACCTAAACCCATTCTCTCCCTGCCCGCTCTTACCGGGCAGCTGTAAAACACACTCTGTTCAGTCTCCAGCAACTTCAACGATATTCCACGTTCAGACATACGCACACGACCCTGGACGACGAATAAAAAATAAAAATAAAAAGAATTAAATCAAAGACAAATTTTTACTATAAATTGAACCAAACACACGCTTAAAAGCACAACAACCATCTTGCTTGGTCGTTTCCCTTTTTCTCCCAAAAGATTTGCGGCGACATGTTTGGACAGGACAATCTCTAAGAGAAAGTGGATTTTTTTGAAGAAGTGTGATTATCTCTAATTTGTTCTGGTGGTGGCTTCGGATCTTGAAATCTAGGTCGCAGAATGTGGAATCTGGCGCGATTTGCAGCGTCTAGACTGAGCCGATCGAGGCGGTTGTTCTCGTCGGCGATTCCTGGTCCTTGTATTGTTCACAAGCGTGGTGCTGATATTCTTCATGATCCTTGGTTCAATAAGGTTAGTTTAGTAATTTGATCATTAACTTACTGCGGTTTTTGCAATTGGCTATACTATGATCTCCGATGAACTTGTTGTGTTTGTACTTTGAAGTAATTTTTCTTGCTGCTGAAAGTGAATTTTGTTGTGACGTAGAAGTAATTTACGGAGAATCTTAAAGTTCGAACTATTGTTTGAAGACTATGAGCTTGAAACTTGTTTTTGCCGATGGAAATCGCTGCGTATTCAAACTTTTCGTTTCTTATCTTATTGTTTCTTTTTTTCTTCAAGTGTAGGACACTGGCTTTCCTCTGACAGAGAGAGATCGACTAGGGCTCCGTGGCCTGCTTCCACCTCGTGTGATATCATTTGAGCAGCAATATGATCGTTTCAGTGAGTTTGCAGCATAATTGTTTACTTATATGTTATAACTTTGGAAGTTTTGAAACTGAGTGAAGATCTTGGAGATGGTTATTGTAAATTAAGTATATTATATGAGTAACAATGGTTGGTTGCTATTTGTGAATTGTGTTAATATTTTGAGTAAGTTTACTAGATGATGTAATAATTTCTATTCTGATTTCATTAGCTAACTACTTTTTCAGTTTACTAAATTCATTTTGTAATGTATTGGCCTTTTCTAGGAGATTGATTCCTCCTCATTGGTCTTTTCCTCATGTTTAACAGTAGCCTTTTTTTTTTAATCTGTTGGTTAATTGGTAGTGGAATCATATCGATCGCTGGAGAGAAATACTAAGTGCCAACCTGAGAGTGTTGTTGCATTAGCAAAATGGAGGATCTTAAATAGGCTGCATGACAGGAATGAAACGCTATACTACAGAGTAAGTTTGTTGCTCATATTAGCTTATAGTATTTATACAATTTTTTTTGTAAGTTCTGATATCATTTAAAGTTTTTCTGCTTTGCTTTTTGCTCTAGGTCCTTATTGATAACATCAAAGATTTTGCTCCAATAATTTACACACCTACTGTAGGACTAGTATGTCAAAATTACTCTGGGTTGTTTAGACGCCCACGTGGAATGTATTTCAGTGCAAAGGATAAAGGAGAGATGATGTCTATGATATATAATTGGCCTGCTCTACAGGTAAGGTTGTGGATCTGTAAGAGTATCAGAGATGTATGCCATATGCCTTTTGTTCCTTTTCCCTATAGCAAAGCAAGATATCAATTATTGCTTTTGCAGTTCTGATATTATGTTCAATTCACCTCTGTCTCACAGGTTGATATGATAGTCCTGACTGATGGCAGCCGTATTCTTGGCCTTGGTGACCTTGGAGTTCAGGGGATTGGAATACCTATAGGAAAACTTGATATGTATGTTGCTGCTGCTGGCATCAACCCACAAAGAGTATGAACTATGGTCTACTCCTCCTTCTCTTTCTGCCTCCTTCCCGTGTGTATATCTGCATGCATGTGTGTGTCTGCTGTTTATAACTGTGCTCGTATGTTCTTAATGGTACTTAATGCTTTGGGATGGACCATATTTGTGTGTAATATCAACCATTTTCCTACCATTTTCATACCTGTCTTTGGCTGTTGACTGTGTTTGACATATCTACCATCAGTTATATTTCTGTGTCATATGCTTGTGCACTAATATTTGTCGTTGAACACAATTATTGGGTTTACATCTTGCTTTCAATGTTTGTTTCTATGTTTTTACAGTATTTTCCATTCTCGCTTTTTTCTTGCTATGGTTACTTTTGTGTTGTAACTTTAATTATTCAATCAACATCTGTTTATGACAGATACTCCCGGTTATGCTTGATGTTGGTACTAACAATCAAAAGCTACTTGAAGACCCGCTTTGTGAGTAAAATGTGTACTTAATTGCTTTGTTCTTAAGAAGTTGTTACATTTGCAGAGCGGACCATATAATATGCTTGCATGTGACTTTGTTTATTGAGAGGTTGTGAGGATTTCTTTTGAGATGTTCTTTTTGGCTTGACAGATTTGGGACTTAGACAACCTAGGTTGGAAGGGGAAGAATATCTGTCAATTGTTGATGAATTCATGGAAGCAGTTTTTACACGTTGGCCTAAGGCTATTGTACAGGTTTATTTCTCTCTGAAGTGAGACTTTTGTGTTATGCTTGGTTGATATCATTTTGTTTATTTGATGGTTACATCATTCAGTTTGAGGATTTTCAAATGAAGTGGGCCTTTGAAACTCTGGAACGCTATCGGAAAAAGTTTTGCATGTTTAATGATGACATACAGGTGAGCACTGGTGTGCAATTTACTTCTTTTATGGACTAGAGGAGTGTGGTGTAATGCGGATTGCTGTGGAATTACTATGAATGCCTCCACAATTAGAATGTTGTGCTTATTTAATGTCTCTTAGGGAACTGCTGGAGTTGCACTTGCTGGATTGTTAGGAACTGTAAGAGCACAAGGTCGATCATTGGCTGACTTTGCAAACCAAAAGATAGTTGTGGTGGGAGCTGGGAGGTACTTGACTAACTTATAGACAAGTGTGTTTGCCTTCTGCTTTACACCATAATTTTTCTGCTGTTTTGTTGTGCACATTCCCTCATGGCTTTATTGCTCATATCCACCTTTCTTTCTGTCTTCCAGTGCAGGGCTTGGTGTTCTTAGCATGGCTGTGCAAGCTGCTGCGAGGATGACAGGAAAAAGTGAAACAGCTGCATCCAACTTTTTCCTACTTGATAAAGATGTATGGTTTTATAGTTCCACTCTAGTACTCTTCATCCTATCTGTGCAAAGCCTTTTCTGTTTTTAGAGATACGTAATATATACTTATGCTTGTGTAATGTTAAAATGGGGCTTGCATGAACATGTGAAAAGGTTTACTAGAAAAGTGATCAAGGTTTTTTATTTTAATTTGTGACTCTGAGCAGTAAATTTTACTTTGGCACTCTAAATGCTCTTGTTTTAGCTGTATGTCAATGGACCATCTCGTAAATTTTCTTTCCTTGGTGAAGGATTTCAACCTCCACTTGGTGGGTAAATACTTAGTTTTCTATTGTTTGTTGTTGGTTAAGGGTCTCATCACTAAAGAGAGGAAGAATCTTGATCCAGCAGCCGCATCATTTGCTAAAGATCCAGGACAGATAGTGGGACTTAGAGAGGGGGCTTCTCTGCTTGAAGTGGTAAGTGCCTGGCTGGTATTATATGGAATTGTGTGTCAAGAAGAAAAGCATTCACTGCAGACTTGGCAGTCTTGTTTGACAAAAGAGTTGATGCTATACCACACTTTTATAAGTTTAGTTTTCTACTAGTTATAGATGCTCTTCACCTATATAATAATCTAATTTCTGAGAACCAAATTTTATTCAGGTTAAAAAGGTTAAGCCCGATGTGCTTCTTGGTTTGTCTGGAGTTGGTGGCGTGTTCAATGAAGAGGTGGAAGTTTATTTATGTATTTGTTTCTGTAACTCTCTCTTATATGTTTTGTTGATAACCTTTATTTCTTGTTCAAGGGAATTTATGCTTATTTTCTGTTCCTAATTACTTCTTGAATTCTTCACTGTGTTGAGTTCCTCACTACTCTGTTGGCACTAAAAACAGGTGCTCAAGGCCATGCGTGAATCTGATTCAAGCAAACCTGCTATTTTTGCGATGTCAAATCCCACCATGAATGGTTTGTTCTTGCTGCCCTGTCATGCATTTGGATTTTCCTTATGGAAGCTAGAGATTTTGTGTTGACATTCTGTTTGCATTCTGACTGAACAGCTGAATGCACTGCTGCTGATGCTTTTAAGCATGCTGGAGAAAATATAGTCTTTGCCAGTGGAAGCCCTTTTGAAAATGTCAATCTTGGTATCTTCCATTCTAATTGAAGTTCATTTTGTTTGAAACATTTTGCATCATACAATTACAAGCATTTGCTGCTTCTTTAAGGGAGCTGTTGCTGCCTATGTTGTGGTCCATGAATCTAGGTTTTTCAGTCGATGGTTATCACATCTTAAGTAATCATTTACTTGCTGATAGGTAATGGAAAAGTGGGCCATGTAAATCAAGCAAATAACATGTACCTGTTCCCTGGGTTGGTGCTATTTTTCTTGTTAATTTTTGTTGTTTAATTGACCATGCTTATATCTTAACTTTGATTTAACTATTGTTGCTTTTCATCCAGGATTGGTTTGGGAGCTTTGCTCTCAGGTGCTCGTTTTATAACTGATGGAATGTTGCAAGCTGCTGCTGAATGGTATAAATATGATTATATAGTTGCTTCTATTCCTGTTCTCTCTTTCTCTCTCTTAATAATGCTTGAAGTTTAGAATTCACAGTGAAGAATGCTTGGAAATCTCCTATTTAATATTTGTAATATCCAGCCGACTGTTACAGAACTTAATGCAGAATTCTGAATCTCTTATTCTAGTTGATAAACGGTAAAGCTGACTACAAAGGAACTTTAGTTTCTTAGTGATGCAATATCAGAGCCCCAAAATGAGAATATGTTAGTCTAGGCTTTTGTTCCCCCATGCTATTATGCATTCTTTAGGTTTCTGTTTCCGTAAATTCTAGTGTTACACCTTGGTTATGATAACATGTTTGCAGTTCATGAAAGTATGCACTCAAGGTATCTTATATGCGTTAGACTGCATGGCCTAATTCTTGTGTTGATTCTTATTTCAATAAATAAAGCTGTATCCGTGAACTCCATCAATGTATGATTTTAATATATAAAATGCTAATTGATTAAATTAGTGTACTAATCAGTTGTGGTTGTGTATATATTTATAGGAATAAGCATTTTTGTCGGCTGCATGATTGACTATATAATAATTGAAATTCGTTAATAGCCAGTTTGGTTTCCATTTCGTCATTTTCCTTTTTGCCATTGGAAACATGGATGAAAGTTCCATTTAATTCCAGAAGTTGTGAATGTGATGCTATCCTTGCAGCCTTGCATCTTATATGACTGATGAGGAAATTCAGAGGGGCATCTTGTATCCATCTATCAAAAGGTAATATTCTCTGCTTTCACAGGTGACTCTTTTCCTTTTGTTGACAGTGGTGAAAATTATTGGTTCTGTTCTTTCTTCACATTCTCAAAATTTTCAATGGAGACCCAGTTTTTTCAAATGCTTAAAACTTTAATGGTTTAGCGGATATGCTAATGCTATCAATAGATCATTTGCCTGTCACAACGTTACTTTAAGTAGACAGGTTTTTATCTCACCAGTACATGATCATTGGGGGGAATGTATGGTTTTGGCGTCCCAGTTATAAAACTATTCCAACACTTTTTTTAATGCTTTGCTTCACCATCAAGTTCATTCTGCGTGTGCACCATGCAGTATTCGACATATCACAGCAGAGGTTGGAGCATCTGTCCTGCGAGCTGCTGTTGCAGAGGAACTGGCAGAAGGGCATGGAGATGTGGGTCCCCGAGACCTGGCGCACATGTCAAAAGTATGAAACTTCTTTCACGTTTCTTTTTCTTTATGTCCCCCGGTGGTAAACTGGACTTGCACATTGATTATGATGAATTGTAATGCAAAGGAGTGTCTAATACTGTTAAGTTAGCCATAAATCCGACCTTAAATCTGCTAACAGGCAAGCTGGGGTGCTTATCACGGTTCACATGGTTTGTCTAGGATGCCATTTGCTTGGTTTCTCCCTTAGAAATGGGTTTCTTATTATTATTATTATTATTATTATTTATTTTTTGGCTTTGGTTTTTCACTTATGGGTGCAGGAGGAGACGGTGGAATACGTGTTTCGAAATATGTGGTTTCCTATTTACAGCCCACTTGTTCATGAGAAGTAGGCTCAGAATTCTTTTTTCCACGATTTGGATGGAGGCAATTTCTATGAGGACTGCTGCCTCAAGTTGAGCAGCCTTAGGGGAATGAGCCTGTTCGCTAACTTTGCTTTAGTACTAGTACTGAATTAACTTTATATTTTTCAATTCTCAATGTTTATCAAGGGTTCAAAACCCATTAAAATCTCCATATTCAGCAAATAATTATCCGCAATTCTTCTTCATCAACTGCTTCGTTTTAATGAGCTTATCAAGAAAACTGCTACGTCATAACAATATCACTAGGCCCTCTACGAGTCCAAAAATCCCTCTTTCCTCGTGATTTCTCTGCCATTGCAACAATGTCCTATCGAATCAAACTTCTTTCCATTTAATGAGAGCATTGACTTCTTGAGTTTGATGTCCCAATGAATATGGATCAAGAATGGGTTTTTCTCCAAGGTGGTTTTTATGGCAGAAAAATACAGAAAAATGTGTTAGGTGAGGTTCTTGGATGTGAGATCAGGAAGGTACAGTAATATTAGTATAATAATAATAATAATAATAAGTTTTTAAATCTCCATGGTCCAAGTGACCGAGAAAGGTTAATAATGACAAAATTAAGTAAAAAAAAAATACAGAAAAATGTGTTAGGTGAGGTTCGTGGACATATTCACATGTCAATTCTTTTTCTCCGCTTAATAATTACTAAACAATGATGCTAATGCAGTGGGTTTGATCTGAAATCTAGCAGCCGAAGAAAACTGTGTTGTTGATTACATTTCATGGGGACGCTTATTTGTTTTGATTTTGATGCAGAATATGCTGTCCAATCCATCGCTTGCAAGATAATCTGCAGAGAAATATGAAATCCCACAATCATCCATCTTACCTCGACAAAATGAAAAAAGGGTCATGGATAATGCAGTTTTCTCTTTCAGTATAATTTTTTTTTTTGCTTATTCAGAGAAAATATTCAATTAATCATCCCAGCAAAGAGAACCTGAAAGAATCCAAAAAAACAAAAAGATAAAGAAAGATTAGCGTTTGTCCGTTAATACAGAACCAAAATACCTTGACATCGTATACTAAATATAAACTAACAGCACAAACTTCGACTATCAGACATGAAAACTAATTCAAAGATTAGCCGCTTCAAACAATCAGAACAATAATCATGAGCACAAAACACAATTCAACCTAGAACCTCTATTGACATTTAGTGAGGAAGCGGGACAAAACAGAAAATCCAAACCAGCTTCATGTGAGGAGAAGGACAGGCAGTAAAAGCAACAGAAGAAAACAGAGACAAATTACCACCAGGCAGCGAATATAGACTCTTTTATCAACTCCATATTTCGCAAGAGAATCAGCAAAGGAGTTTCCTTCTCTAAGAGTGTGTTGGAAAGAGACTTCCTTGAGCTGCAAAATAAGAGAATCAATATCATTAAAAAGCATCCATTTATCCCGAGGTCTCTTGCCAGGATGGAGAATCCAGAAAAGGGTAGCTTTTGAATCGGACTCAATGAGAAAGCTTGTTTGTGGTTGCAAAAGGGGATAGGGAAAATGGGTGGAGAGCATGCTTGATTGCCATAATTTCGGCAAAATTAGAATCCTGAACTCCAAGGGGGCCAAATAACACCCCCCCAAGAAATCCCTCTTGAGTCTCGAAGAGCCCCTCCACATCCTGCTGGCCCCAGTTTTCCTCTGGCAGAACAGTCAACATTAAATTTCAAAGTCCCTTCTGGCGGTGGGCACCATTGAATGTTTAGGCGGCGGTGGAGAGGGGTGCGATGAACCCCTACTTCCCATGGGGTTGTCCTCCATCTTGTGCAATCGTTGCTTAACTGCTTTAGCTACCCCATTTTTTTTTTCCTTTTTTGACCTTCTGCTACACTGCTTTTAAAACCCTGAGAAAACTTACCCTGCTTCCCTGTCCGAATAGAATGGCTGAAGGCGACCGGTCAGCCTTTCTTGCAGTCAAAAGGTGCCTTGTGCTTTCATGGTTGCTTTGGTATTCCCTGTCCTACTTTTTAACCTCATTCCTTTTTTCCCTGTCTTCTAGGCATGCAGTTGTAACAGGAGCAAACAAGGGAATTGGTTTTGAGCTATGCAGGAACCTGGCGTCAAAAGGGGTCATGGTAGTTTTGACTTCTAGAGATGAGAAAAGGGGACTTGAAGCTGTTGCAAAATTGAAAGATTCTGGCCTGTCTGCTCATGTAGTATGTCATCAACTTGATGTAGCAGATCCTTCTAGTATTGCTTCCCTTGCAGAGTTTGTCAAAGCTAAATTTGGGAAACTTGATATCTTGGTACCATTGATGATCCATTTCTTCAAAATATCGGCTTTACATTTCAATGATGAAAACCTAGTCATTTCTCTTTTTTATCTAATTAGTTGCTTGGTTTGATCATAGTTTGTCGGAGCCATTTGCAGGTTAACAATGCTGGGATTTTTGGAGCGATTCTAGATCCACACGCTTTTGCCACTGCTACTGAACTTGCTGGTTACTTTGTAAGTGTCCTGCATTTCTGTTAATAGTAATTAATGATTGTTACTCTTAAATAGTTCTATGTTATAATTAAATTATTATTCTATTTCATGAGTTTGTTATCTTATTATAACTAAATTCCAAAACTTTGTTCTGGAATAGCGTACACATTACTGAGTTGGGAAAGGAGAATAGATGATAAATAGAGCGTATAATTTCTTTATGGCCGTGTAGTTATGAGAATTTTTAGCTAGTAAACAAAGGGATTATTTAAATTTTTTTCTTATCATGCAGCCAACTGAAGAGCAAGCCAAAGAGTATGAGATTGCAACTCAAACTTTTGAGTTGGCAGAAGAATGCTTGAAAACCAACTACTATGGTGCAAGAAGAATGGTTGAAGCATTTGTTCCCCTTCTCCAGTTATCTGACTCAGCGAGAATTGTCAATGTTTCCTCTATTATGGGGTTATTGAAGGTACATGATCCTGATAAACTAATTTAATGCAAAGATGAAATGCAGTTCGAACTTGAAACTGGTTGCAGTCCATCATTTACTTTTGAGTTCCCTTGGTTTCATACCATTAGATCAAACTATATAATTCTTAGGAGGTTTGGCAAAAGTTTTATCTCTCATCTCTCATCTCTCATGTGTTTTTTTTTTTTTTTCCAGAATATACCCCGGCAGTCAGTGGGCTAAGGAAGGATTAAGTGATGTCGAAAGTCTTACAGAGGATCGAGTGGATGAAGTTTTGAAGCAGTTTCTTAGAGATTTTAAAGAAGGATCGTTAAAAGCTAAAGGTTGGCCTACTTATTTCTCTGCCTATACACTCTCTAAAGCAGCAATGAATGCCTACACAAGGATTGTCGCCAAGAAGTACTCAAGTTTCCTTGTTAATTCCATTGGCCCAGGCTTTGTGAAAACTGATATAACCTGCAATATTGGGGTCCTAACAGCTGCTGAAGGAGCTGAAAATGTTGCCAGGCTAGCACTGCTGCCAAATGATGGGCCTTCAGGCCTTCTTTTCATCAGGAAGGAAGTCTCATGTTTTTGAACACTATGATTCCTTCCAATCTTGTAGAAGAAGATGAAATCTACAGTTAGCTTTTTTAGTCATCGAGATTCATGTTTTATGGCATAAAAACCTTAATAATTCTGGAAATAAAAGGGTTTTGTAGTTTATATATTTTTGACAAAAACGGAGTCTGCAATGCATGGCATGCACGAAACTTTAGCATGAATGCCCTGCTGAGCTGCTCAATAAGGATGGAATAGCCTTTCCCCCCCAACCAAACATGCCATAAAAGCTAGAGTACATTATTTTGAAAGGGGCTGACGACTGATTAAACCTTTTTGTAGTTACTCGGCTGAATCCTTCACTTGTGCTCATCACCTTTGACACCTTTAATTAATCTATTTTGTCAATATCAGTCTTAGCCTAACTAGTTCCTTGATCATTTGGAATATGGGCATGGCCAACAAGACGATAAACCTTAGGACAATTATGTCTCGAATTCAGTGCCTACGCAAAAGCTTAAGTCCAAGATTTACAAAAGTTGCAGAGCCAACTGTCCGATGTTTCTCGTACTACTGCCGTCCAAGAAATGAAACTGCGGAAGCATCAACAGAAAAAACAAAAGGGAAACTTGTGTATATGACTTAATGCAGGCCAACATCGAGTAGAGTAGATTTTGGGTACTGTCCTACAATGACATGGAAATTGCATTTCAAATTGAACTTATTGATTTATCTGAAGAATTTTCTTCCTCAGCCAATTATGTTTTTGTTCCTTCTCATTTGCTGCGTTGACTGGGTCAACATTAGCAGCATCCACGATCTTGCTACGGCTCTCCACTCTTCAGTCGGTCTTTGCTTGTTACCCAAGTTAGGATATGCTACAGTGACTGCTCTGACTATTCTTTGTTTATTGTGATCACACGTTTTTCTGGCGGTGCCCTTTCCTAGTTGTTTATAAAGCACCACCTCATACAGGATCTCTCACTTTCGCATTCCTCAGAATTCCCGAGATAGAGAATAAGAAGAATGGCAGAAACATGCGACTTTCTTGCAACAAAGAGGTAATTAACCCTGTGATTTAAATGCTTCTTTCTTTACACGTCTTAGCATACTTCTTTTTTCCCCTTTTTTCAGGTATGCAGTGGTGACAGGAGCAAACAAGGGAATTGGATTGGAAATATGTAGGCAGTTGGCTTCAAAAGGAGTCATGGTGGTGTTGACTGCCAGGGACGAGAACAGGGGCCTTGAAGCTGTTGAGAAGTTGAAGGAGTCTGGTGTGTCTGATAATGTGGTTTTCCACCAGCTTGATGTGACAGACCCTGTTAGCATTGCTTCACTCGCAGATTTCATCGGGACCCAATTCGGAAAACTTGATATCTTGGTATAAGTCGTCACCTGTTTTCTTTTCTAAACATTGGTTTAACATTACAAAACCAAAAGAAGCAAGTAATATTATGAGAATGATGGAATCTCGTGCAGGTCAACAATGCAGCGATTGCTGGAGTCATTATGAACTATGACAGTTTCGCCAGAGCTGTTGAACGTTTTGGGGATTGGGTAAGTCTTCCTTTCCATCTGTATCACCACTTCACCTTGTCTTCAGCTCATTTTTGGAGTTCAAATTAAGACCTAAATGGAAGTATATGTTAGCATGATTGGTCATACAGATTGAAGTTTAAATCTTGTTTAAGACTGATGAAAGATCAAGCAGAATTTATATTCCAAATTCATGGGAATGTTTTTCCATCCAAACTTGCTTCAAGTTACTGCCTTATACTAGAATTAGATACCAGTATATACCTCAGAATTTGCTCTATTTTTTATTTTAAATAATGAAACAGAGCTTTACTTCAATGGAATTTTATCTTTTAACAATCTTCTTACTCAAAGGAATTACTAACAAAATCAAAGTCCTTTCTGGATGCAGCCAGCTGGGGATCAAGTCTGGAAAGAGATTATTACTTCACAAACTTATGAGCTTGCAGAAGAGTGCCTGAAAACGAACTATTATGGTATGAAAAGAATGGTTGAGGCACTTGCTCCTTTCCTCCAGCTATCTGATTCCGTAAGGATTGTAAACGTTACCTCATATCTCGGAGTACTGCAGGTACAGAACCTTGAAAAGTAAAAGTTTTAGTATCTTGGAGAGACAATGGATCTAGTTTGAAAACCGTCTGTGTCTTTGTCTTGGTCTTGAAATGTAGGTTGTCCTACAAAAAGTACTAAAGTAGATGACTTAAAGCTGAAAATGGATAAAACACAGTGACATCCCATTCTGCCGCTGTTCTTTCCATTTTCATCAAAACTCTGTTTCAGCATTGCTATGCTAATTGTCTTAGCTCCAAACATTTATAAATGATCACCTGTTTTGACTTTTGAGCATAAGTTTTCATTTTTTTTCTTTTTGTCTTGTTGGTTCAGCTTATGTCCAATGAATGGGTCAAGGGAGTGTTGAACGATGTCGAAAGCCTCACAGAAGAAAGAGTTGAAGAAGTTTTGAACGAGTTTCTAAAAGATTTCAAAGAGGGAAGGATGAAATCCAATGGTTGGCCAACTTATATCGGACTAACTGCTTATTCTGTCTCAAAAGCAGCTCTGAACGCATACACAAGGGTGCTGGCCAAGAAGTACCCTAGTTTCTGGGTCAGTTGTGTTGCCCCAGGCTTTGCCAAAACGGATATAACTGGCGGTACTGGCTACTTAACTGCTGCAGAAGGAGCGCAGAATGTAGTGAGATTGGCGTTGCTGCCTACTGCTAGGTCTTCAGGGCTTTTCTTCAATCGTCAAGAAGTTTCAGATTTTTGAAGGAAAATGATCCATTATGACTTTGGTGAGGATAAAAACAACACTTCGCCATGTGCCACTTTCACGGTGCTTCTTTTCTATATTTGCACAATAAAAATGAAGAAAAAATTATCTATCTCAAATGTTTTAACTGTCAATAGGTTTTTGGCCTTGGCAGCCCACGCCCAAGACATGAAAAAGACAGCGAAAATGTTCTTGTTTCTCCATACAGTTCTACAGTTCTAAATTGCAGATCCTAATAACATAGAATGGATAGCTAAATCTACTTTGTTGGTAAAAAAAATGGAGTTCTCAAACGTTTAATATATTTTTGTTAGAATTTATGGAGATGAAGACATGCAGTTCATGAAGAACTGGTTTAATGCAGAAAACAAAAGAGCAGCAGTAAAACCAGAGAGAAAATTGAACTAAGAACTACAATACTTTTTCATTAATTGAAACATTAATACGAGCTGAAAATTAAAAAACAATTTACAAGTAAACAGTATTTTTGACACTGCATTACAATATCTCAATTCAGAATGTAAATATCAACTCTAAACATGCCTTCAGGGAATTCTGACATGGACAAACACAGTAAGCAAACTGTCAAACACAAAACTACAAGATGTGATCATTCTAGCTGGCATGTGACACTGCATACTGGGTCTTTAATGCAAGCTTTAATTCAACAATTTTTAATAAACTATGATAGATATGTTTGAGAGTCCTCGGCTTTGCTTTGATTAGAGAAGTGAAGGGGTAAAAGTCTAATGAAATATTAGTATCCCTCAGCCAACTCTGAATCAAACGGCTGAAGCAAAAGCACAAGAAACATGAAGTCGTCATGTCCCTTTCTTGGGGTCCACACTTTCCATATGGCGGAGAAAATTAAAGAAAAATACAACCTTTAATAGAAGCCGAAGCAACCCAAGGTAGTGTCTCTTTGTTCCGTATCAACTGAAGCAATTCCTTCATCATGGCGGAGTCCTTTCAAAGGTAGATTTTTCTTTCATGGTGATTTTGTATTAATCAAACAGTTAGGTTCAAAGCTATAACACCGTTTTGCTTTTGTTATGTTTTGTGTTTTTTTTTCCCCTGCCAGGTATGCTGTTGTTACAGGGGCAAACAAGGGGATTGGACTGGAAATATGTAGGCAGTTGGCCTCCAAAGGGGTCATGGTGGTCTTAACTGCTAGAGATGAGAAGAGGGGTCTTGAGGCTCTTGAAAAGCTGAAAGACTCTGGTCTCTCTGATCATCTAGTTTTTCATCAGCTTGACGTGGCAGACCCTGCTAGCATCACTTGCCTGGCTGATTTTGTGAAAAACAGATTTGGGAAGCTTGATATCTTGGTATCAACTTATGTCACGTAGCCAATTACCTACATTTTTATACTATGTATTTCTTTTCTTTTTTTTTATAAATATAAGATGGCAGATTCTCAAACTTGCAATAAGGGAAACATCCAAAATATAATACTATGTGAGTGGAGTACCAAAAATAAATACTATATGTGAGTGGAATGTTTGAGCTTTTGCAGGTGAATAACGCTGGTATAGGGGGAACTACAGTGAACTATGATGCTTTAAGAGCTTCAAGTCTTTCTGCTACTGAGGTAATTAAACTATCAGGAAAGAATTTTTGTTTCTCTTTGCCACTTCCTATTTGTTAATTACTTTGGGGCCTCCTTTGAAAAGACAGGGAATGAGGACTTCACAATTATGTTACTTTGATTTCTCAGTTGCAAAAATGGCAAAAAAAAAGGGGTGCTAGCAATTGTTAAAACCTTTTCTTAGTTCCTGGCATAACCATTTGACGTTTAGGGTTAAGTGGCAAGTCTGTTCGCCCTATGATTTGAAGTGTGCTGGAAATTAGTCTTCAGTCTAAACAACTAACCGCATTTAAAAACTGTGGGTGTTAGTTAAAATTTTACTATGCAAGTATACTTATCGAACAGATAGTATATTAGTAAGTAGAGTATCAATCTCACAGGAAATTGATCTAAAATTTTACTAAGTACTAAAATTAGAACAATTTAGTTTTATTCAAATAATTAAAATCTGAATTCTAATTGAACTAAAAATTACTCAACTAAAATTAATTTAATTAAAAAATTAAAACAACAAGATAATTGGGCAAATAGCAAATCAAACAAGCCTAGGATTACAATATCCCTTACACTTCATCTAAATCTTATCTCTCTTTCTTAACTTATTTCAATGGGTTGAATTGCTAACCTAGAGTCCTAAAGTATTTATAAAGGTCTCCCGACTTATCTTATAAAAATATCTATTTTAACTAAAGCACTATATTCCTATGTGAATTAAAATTAAAACAGACTCATTAAATTTAAGCTCTAATCTGGCTACATATGGTCTATAGGTATATCCTTATCCTATACGCAAATCAAGTAATATGATCATATGCTATCCCAATTTTAGTTTACACTAAACTCCCTTTTCCAAGTATGTTTAGGTTCCTAAATCAATTTAATTGGTGGCCAAACAATTAAAAGCATTAAGAACAAATTAGAATAAACAATTCAAATCTCATTGAAAATAAACAAGAAAGAGATTAAAAATTTAAATTACATGTGAACTCAATTGCAATCCTAGAAAAATAATTTAGCTTATAATATCTGATAAAGACAACATCAAAAGAAATTTAGCCATGAATCCAAGTCAAAGAAAATAAGAAAAACACAAAGGTAAGAGAAAAAACTAATAGTTAGAGCTTTGTGATCTTGATTCTCCCTCCAATTCTCTTGTTTTCTTGCTTTTTTCTTGGTTTCAAATCTTCAGAATAGTTGCTTGCTACCTCCCCCTCAAAATCTCTTAAAAAAGTTCCTTAAATATGTTCCAAATAACCTAATTTCTAAAGTCCCGTCAACTTCTTTTATTTTTGGAAAGTCACCCAGCGCTGCGGCGCTACTTCTTCAGCGCTACAGCACTGAACTCTCTGGAAAATTTTTGTCTGCTTCCTTTCATCAACGCTGCAGCCTTGTTCTCCCAATACTGTAGCAGTCTATCAACTTCAAACGTGAGTTTTACCCTTACATGTTCCGAACTTGGCAAAGTAGAAAACATAAAACTTTTAGCCCTGTATCTTAACTTTCAAATGGTTCAAGAATCATATCAATTAGACTTCTGGATTGAAAAATATGCTCCAAGAATCACATCATATTCAGTTCATGTGTACTGCTGCAGTACTCCGAATTTGACAAATATTTTGACCATGATGCGTTCAGAACTGGGTTAATTGATAAGAATAAACATTGTAACCCTTCTTCTTAGAACTCTACTGGTCTAAGAATCGCCTCATTTGTTGTTGTTTAGGAAGAGATATGGTCAAAACACCGAAACATATACGAATGAAGTCATCACCATATTTGCACTGATTTTCATCAAATGAGCCTTTTTCATCAATTTCCTACAAAAGCCATAAGAGAAATTAGCAATAACTACTCTTAAAG
The DNA here is from genome assembly GCF_002168275.2 of Theobroma umbraticum. Taxonomy (NCBI): domain Eukaryota; kingdom Viridiplantae; phylum Streptophyta; class Magnoliopsida; order Malvales; family Malvaceae; genus Theobroma; species Theobroma umbraticum. The sequence goes on from NW_018397258.1 coordinate 2,166,982, forward strand.
TAATTTAAAACAAAACAACATAAAATTTAACTAAAATAACTTAAATTAATTACTTAACAAATAATCAAACTTAAACTAGAAAAACACCTAAAACGCTAAAATTCGAACTTAAAATTTCAAAGATCTAGCTACTTAAGCCCTAAAAATATGTCAAAATAACTTTATATAATAAAGTTATCAGTGGGTCAGACCTGTTTTGTTATAAAATTTGAATGGATGCGAGGCAGCAGTTTACTTTTAGGTTTGGGATTGTGTTAATCTGTCTTCCAGGATATCTTGCTCCTTGAGTTTCTCCTACATATGCAGAAAGATCTAACAACCGTTTGGAGTAAAGTATTGTCTCAAACTTTCGAGGCAGGAGAAGAATGTCTGAAAACAAACTACTATGGCGCTAAAAGAACAGCTGAGGCGCTTCTTCCCTTACTCCAGTTATCTAACTCTCCAAGGATTGTTAATGTTTCCTCTCTCTTGGGCAAGTTAAAGGTACTATTTGACTCCAACACTTAACAGAAAAAATTCTAGTCGTCCTGGTAAAAAAAAAAAATTTACCAGTCCAGCTTGCTAATGAGAACTGTCAGGATTAAACCTTACGAAAACTGACCACAAAGTTTCTTGTGAGTTTGTCTCAGAATATACTGAGTGAACAGCTCAAGGGAGTATTAAGGGATGTTGATACAGAAGAGAAACTCGATGAGTTCCTTTCTGAGTTTCTAAAGGATTTTAAGGAGGGTTCATTAGAAAGTAAAGGTTGGCCAACTTTCTGCTCTGCGTACACGGTCTCAAAAGTAGCCATGAATGCTTACACAAGGATTCTAGCCAAGAGGTACCCAAAATTTAGCATCAATTGTGTTTGCCCTGGCTTTGTCAAAACAGATATAAATTTCAATACTGGTAATTTAAGTGTTGAAGAAGGTGCTGCGACTCCTGTTCAGTTAGCACTCTGGCCGAATGGTGGTCCTTCTGGCTTCTTTTTCATGCAGGGTGAACCAGCATCCTATGAATGAGATTATTGATAAAAATAATGAAATCTCATCAGAGAGGTGAAACTAGTACATGAGGACTTTGTACACGTTCTGTCATTACCAAGTACAATAAGAATGCTTTTAAAATCCAAATGATGTAATTTTCTTAGCCAAACTTAACTCTCATGTATGGAGAAATATTCTACAAAAAGTTAAATAAGATCTGTTTGTAAGATATCTATATTTCTATATTTGTCATGTTCACTGGTTCAGTAATTTTTTGGATTTAAGCCATAAGACTCTTAAAAGCTCAAGCTCAAATTATTAATAATAATGGACTCGGATTGTTTTATAAGTTTTAACAATCGTATTGACATTTGATTTAAGATGTCAGTATCATAATCTCACATACTCAAATCCTTAATATGGACATCAAGCAAAATTTATATTCCAAATTCATGGGAATGTTTTCCCATCCAAACTAGCTTTAAGTATACCCCATAATTTGTTCTATTTTTAAAAGTTATTAACAATTTGCCTACTCAAAGGAATTGCTAACAAAGTAAAAATCCTTTTTGGATGCAGCCAGCTGGGGATCAAGTCTGGAATGAGATTATTACTACATAAAGTTATGAGCTAGCAGAAGAATACCTGAAAATGAACTATTATGGTATGAAAAGAGTGGTTGAGGCACTTGCTCCTTTCGTCCGGCTATCTGATTCCGCGAGGATTGTAAATGTTACCTTTTATCTCGGAGTACCGCAGGTAAAGAACCTTGAGAAGTAGAAGTTTTAGTATCCTGAAGAGACAATGGATCTAGTTGGAAAACCATCTGTGTCTTTGTCTTGGTCTTGAAATAGGTTTAGTCACATAAAAAGTACTGAAGTAGATGACTTAAAGTTGAAAATGGATAAAACACAGTGACATCCCATTCAGTCCATGTTCTTTCCTTTTTCATTAAAACTAAGTTTCAGCATTGCTCTGCTAATTGTCTTAGCTCTAAACATTTATAAATGATTACTTGTTTTGACTTTTGAGCAGAAGTTTTCGTTCTTTTTTGTTTTTTGTCTTGTCGGTTCAGCTTATGTCCAATGAATGGGCCAAGGGAGTGTTGAGCGATGTCGAAAGCCTCACAGAAGAGAGAGGTGAAGAAGTTTTGAACGAGTTTCTAAAAGATTTCAAAGAAGGAAGGATGAAATCCAAAGGTTAGCACAAGAAACATGAAGTCACCATGTCCCTTTCTTGGGGTCCACACTTTTCATATGGTGGAGAAAATTAAAGAAAAATACAACCTTTAATAAAAGCTGAAGCAACCCAAGTTAGCGTCTCTTTGTTCCGTATCAACTGAAGCAATTCCTTCGTCAAGGCAGAGTCCTTTCAAAGGTAGATTTTTCATTCATGGTGATTTTGTATTAGTCAAATAGTTAAGTCTAAAGCTAGAACACCTTTTTGCTTTTGTTATGTTTTGTGTTTTTTTTTCCTGCCAGGTATACTATTGTTACAGGGGGAAACAAGAGGATTGGACTGGAAATATGTAGGCAGTTAGCCTCCAAAGGGGTCATGGTGGTCTTAACTGCTAGGGATGAGAAGAAGGGTCTTGAGGCTTTTGAAAAGCTGAAAGACTTTGGTCTCTTTGATCATCTAGTTTTCCATCAGCTTGACGTGGCAGACCCTGCTAGCATCACTTGCCTAGCTGATTTTGTGAAAAACAGATTTGGGAAGCTTGATGTCTTGGTATCAACTTATGTCACGTAGCCAGTTACCTGCATTTTTGTACTATGTATTTCTTTTTTATTATTATTTTATAAATATAAGATGGCAAATTCTCAAACTTGCAATAAGGAAAATATCCAAAATATAATACTATATGAGTGGAGTACCAAAAATAAATACTATATGTGACTGGAATGTTTGAGCTTCTGCAGGTGAATAACGCTGGTATAAGGGCAACTACAATGAACTATGATGCTTTAAGAGCTTCAAGTCTTTTTACTACTGAGGTAATTAAACTATAAGGAAAGAATTTTTGTTTCTCTTTGCCACTTCCTATTTGTTAATTACTTTGGGGCCTCCTTTGAAATGACAGGGAATGAGGACTTCACAATTATGTTACTCTGATTTCTCAGTTGCAAAAATGGCAAAAAAAAAAAAACAAAGGTGTTAGCAATTGTTAAAACCTTTTCTTAGTTCCTGGCATAACCATTTGACATTTCGTGTTAAGTGGCAAGTCTGTTCGCCCCATGATCTGAAGTGTGCTTTAGATTAGTCTTCAGTTTGAACAACTAACCTTTTAAGATATTTAGCCAGAAGAGATCAGGCAATTAAAAACTATTTTGTTATAAATTTTGAATGGATGCAAGGCAGCAGTTTACTTTAAGGTTTGGGATTGTGTTAATATGTCTTCCAGGATACCTTTCTACTTGAGTTTCTCCTACAAATTCAGAAAGATCTAACAACCGTTTGGAGTGAAGTGCTGTCTCAAACTTACGAGGCAGGAGAAGAATGCCTGAAATCAAACTACTATGGTGCTAAAAGAACAGCTGAGGCATTTCTTCCCTTACTCCAGTTATCTAACTCTCCAAGGATTGTTAATGTTTCCTCTCTCTTGGGCAAGTTAAAGGTACTATTTTGACACCAACACTTAATAGCAAAATTCCAGTCATCCTGGTAAAAAAAAAAAAAGTACCAGTCCAGCTTGCTAATGAGAACTGTCAGGATTAAACCTTACAAAAACTGACCACAAAGTTTCTTGTGATTTTGTCTCAGAATATACCGAGTGAACAACTCAAGGGAGTATTAAGGGATGTTGATACAGAAGAGAAACTTGATGAGTTACTCTCTGAGTTTCTAAAGGATTTTAAGGAGGGTTCATTAGAATGTAAAGGTTGGCCAACTTTCTGTTCTGCGTACACGGTCTCAAAAGTAGCCATGAATACTTACACAAGGATTCTAGCCAAGAGGTATCCAAAATTCAGCATTAATTGTGTTTGCCCTGGCTTTGTCAAAACAGATTTAAGTTTCAGTACTGGTAAGTTAACTGTTGAAGAAGGTGAGGCAACTCCTGTTAAGTTAGCACTCTGGCCTAATGGTGGTCCTTCTGGCCTCTTTTTCATGGAGGGTGAACCAGCATCCTATGAATGAGATTATTGACAAAAATAGCGAAATCTCATTAGAGAGGTGAAACTAGTACATGAGGACTTTGTTCACTTTCTTTCATCATCAAGTACAATAAGAAAGCTTTAAAAATCCAAATGATGCAATTTTCTTTACCAAACTTGATTCCCATGTATGTAGAAATATTCTACAAAAATTTATAAGATAAGGTCTATATTTGTCATGTTCTCCATTCTGTGATGATTTGAAAACTGGAAGTTTAGGTGAAAAATTAGCTAGGTCAATAGATCAAGCAAAAGGCTAAGCAGCAGGATGTTGTTGATTCCATTTTCTTATGTGCAATCAGGTCTTACTTTGATAAGCAAGAATGCAACAAGCTGGCCAATTAAACATTGTTGAGAAAAAAAAATGTCATATGAAACATACCTTCTCCCAATTATTAAAATAATATGGAGTTCTTAATTATTTAATAAATTGTTATAAAGTATAAGTCCAAATATGTTGGAGACTCCTCCAATCTACTTTAATTTGTAGTGAATCAAACAGCTAAAGCAAAAGCACAAGCAACATAAAGTTACCACGTCTGTTTCTGTTTGCAAATGGTGTCCCGCATGCATAAGCGAAGAAAATGAAAGAAACTATAAATAGAGAATTCTGAAACGACATCAAAACATTAAGTAATTTGTTTTCAGAATGAAACCAAGTGATTACAAATTTTTTCTATTGTGTTCATCAGTGCAACTATTGGCCAGGCAAAAGAGATAGGGTCTTTAAGAAAACTTGAAGCAACCTTGTTAACTTTTTTTTGTTACACACTTGCTAATCATGGCGGAGTCCATGCACAGGTAGCAATTTTCTTTCATGGAGGTTCTCTATTTGCCATACAGTAACATGCCTTTCTGGTTGCTAAGTTCTTTTCCTTCTGTCAGGTATGCAGTTGTGACAGGGGAAAACAAGGGTATTGGACTTGAGATATGTAAGCAGTTAGCCTGTAAAGGGATCACGGTGGTGTTAACTACTAGAGATGAGAAAAGAGGTCTTGAGGCTCTTGAAAATCTGAAACACTGTGGTCTCTTGGATCATCTAGTTTTCCACCAGCTTGATGTAGCCGACCCTGCAAGCATCGCTTCTCTTGGCAGATTTTGTGAAGAAACTATTTGGCAAGCTTCATATCTTGGTATCAACATACATACCATACCATATTGCCAGAATCCTGCTTTTTTTTATACATTTATTTCTTTTCTTGAGTTTGGGTGATGAAAGAGATTCTCTTAATAAACAATGACTCTTTCCCTGCCCATAATTCCAGGAAATAAAACCTACTAAGTAAAATTTTTTTATTTTTTGAGACTACAATTTGACCTCCTACAGGTGAACAACGCCGGGGTAAGAGGAGTAAACATTGATGCTTGATAACTCTATTATATAGAGTTTTTTTGACACATTTTGAGCGCTTAAGTCGCTAGATCTTTGAGATTTTAGGTTGAAATTTTAGCATTTTAAGTGCTTTTTTAGTTTAAGTTTTGATTACTTTTTAAGTGATTAATTTAAGTTATTTTAGTTAAATTTTATGTTGTTTTGTTTTAAATTCTTTAAGACTAGTTATTGCTAATTTCTCTTATGGCTTTTGTGGGAAATTGATGAAAAAGGCTAATTTGATGAAAATTAGTTCAAGTATAACGATGACTTCGTTCATATATATTTTGGTATTTTGACCATATCTCTCTCTAAACAACTCCAAATGAGGTGTGTTGGTCCCCAAATAAATGTGCTAGAGGGGGGTGAATAGCACTTTTTGGCTCTTACAAGATTTGACCTCTATTTGGGGGCAAGTTTAAGTTCAATGATGGGAAGTTAAATGCATGATAAGGAATAATCTAACAAGGAATGAAATGAAAAACAAAGCAGGGAAGATAATACACAAAGATTTATAGTGATTCGATCAAAGACGTACATCCACTACCTTGATTGTTCAACCAAGGATTTTTCAAACCAATTCACTATAAACGGTGAAATTCCCAAGCTTTTACCAAGCTTTTACAATGGCTTTTAACAGGTTCAGCCACAACCTTCAACAAAGGTTTTCTTCAGGATCAACCAAAACTCAAAAACTAACTTTTCTAGGCTTAGTTAGAACCTTTGCACTCAATTAATCCCCTTAGAGTGTCTTGCACACTCTAAGCAATCAAGGAGAAGAGAAATAAAGAGGTACCTAAGATCACTAACCTGATCTGATGGTACAAGATGAAGTTTTTAACTCTGTTACAAAGATTGGAGTGAAGTGCAGAAAGTATGCGGAGTGTTTTTGAGTTTTTTGAGCTATTTTAGATCTTGGAAGTCTTCAAATCTGATTCTTGGCTGTTGGGAGGGCTTTTTATACTTGAAAAATCAACTCTAATGGTAGCTAGACAGATTTTGACCATTGGAAACAGTTTGAGAGCAATTCTGACCTTTATTTTATTTTTTAGCGTTCAGTTCAAACTGTCAGACAGAGTGCTCTTAGTTGACTAATCGTTATCACTTAGTCGACTAAGTCGTCTCTGTCTCTAAACCCAGTTTTTGACAATAGGCTCCGTCTTTGAGCGTTGCTGGTAGTAGCCTCTTAGTCGACTAACAAAACTTCTTAGTCGATTAAATCGTTTCTGTCTTTAAACCCAGTTTCTGGCAATAAGCTCTTAGTCGACTAACTTTGTCTCTTGGTCGACTAAGTGTTCTCTGTTTCACGATTTGCTTGAACCCGCCAGCCTCTCTTTTGAGTTTTATCCAATCAACTCCCTTGATTATTTAACTTAGAGGCTTCTCATTTTATTGCTCACTTATAGCTCCTTATTCTTATAAGTTTTGATATTGTCTTTTGAATGATCAACTAATTATTAAATATATTTATCCTGCACACTCAAGTAGAAAGGTTAGACATAGATAAATAGGAATGTTTTATTATCATAAAAAACTAATGAAGCCAACAAGGTGATTCTTGGACCACTAGAATCCTAAGAAGAAGGGCTACAATGTTGATTTTTATCAATTCACCCAGTTCTGATTGGATCATGGTCAAAATATTTGTCAAAGTCGGAGCACTACAGCAGTATGTAAGGACTGAATATAATGCGGTATTTAGAGCATATCTTTTAATCCATAAGTTCAATTGATGTGATTCTTAATCTATTGAAAAGTTAAGAGACAGGGCTAAAACTTTTATGTTTACTACTTTGCCCAGTTCAGAACATGT
>NW_018397258.1:2174771-2174885 GCF_002168275.2 Theobroma umbraticum
TTCTTATTTTCTTTGACTTGGATTTGTGGCTAAATTTCTTTGGATATTATTTTTATTAGTTATTATGAGCTAAATTATTTTTCTAGGATTGCAATTGAACTCACATGTAATCTA
>NW_018397258.1:2174985-2176684 GCF_002168275.2 Theobroma umbraticum
TCTCATCTCTAGCAGTTAACAACACCGTGATTCCTTTTGAAGCTAGCTGTTTACATATTTCCAATCCAATTCCCTTATTTGCACCAGTAACCACTGCATATCTAAGAAGAAAAGCAAAAATGGTTCAGAGAATTAAAAACAGGACAAGGATTACTGATGCTATGTAATAAAGTGGTGATAAAGAAATCTAAAATCTGGTAAGTTGAGAGCATCCTGCCTACATAAAAAAGTAAGTGCCACTCCACCTAAAATCAATTGATTTCAGGTTGAATGTCCATTCCTAGCGAAGAAAAATTTACTACCTCTTCGTTACTTCTGCCATTGATGAGGAGAAACAGAACGAGCTCTCCTCTGGCCCTCTTCGGACTGGTCCGGACTCTGGAAGTGAGAAATAAGAACCCTCCCCTGTTTTTTGTGGTGTACAGGAATATGCAACTATATCGGGGTTGGATAAACCCACGTTACCAATTTGTATGGGGCAATAGCCAATAGAAGGAACATCAGTTCAATCAGCTCACAGAAAGGGAACCACATAATGATTTCTTCAGTTCATACTTGCTCTTTTAGACTATTTTTTCAATCATTAAACATAACAAGTCACAAATAGTGGTATAAATGTGTTAGTGAGAAACATACACTTATGTCTTAAAATTTGTATTATTTAAGTATGCTGCTTTATTCTATCTGTCTCCTATAGATTTTACCCTTTAAATTAATAGCTAAGAATTAGTCCATTTATCTAAAGTCTAACAGTTTAGATATTCAAATTTTACCAAATGCTACTACTTATTAGAGACCATACTTCAAGCGAAAATTTTCAAAATTTTTTTTATTTTCTTGAAATTAATTACCTCTCAAGATGATGGGTAAACCTAATTTTTCTCATTTTAGTGACATTTAAATGAAAAATGCTTAGAAATAACAAACCAAAAATCTAGTCCTGTGCAAATTGTCCACTGTGCATTAACCATATGATATAATTGACCCGCATAAATTGGGAATTTACAAAACAAACTTTGCAATAGAAAGTTACGCCACAAGATTTCTTACGCGATTTCCTTGTACTGGGACAGGATGAGAGAAAATGAAAGCTGCGTTGCATGTGCGGTGAGTGTTGGGTGTGTTACGGTGCGTCATAAAATAACAATGAGATTGTATTATTTATAGTAGTAGCATCAATTATCTCAGTCGAAACTTGCAGGTTCACTCCGATTGAAGAAAAGGCCAGAAGGACCACCATTTGGCAAGAGTGCTAACTTAATAGGACTTGCGAAGCCTTCTTCAACAGCTAGCTTGCCAGTATTGAAATTTATATCTGTTTTAACAAAGCCAGGGCAAACACAGTTGATGCAGAAACTCGGATACTTCTTGGCCAAAATCCTTGTGTGGGCATTCATGGCTACTTTTGAGACTGTATAGGCAGAGAGGGCGGTTGGCCCACCTTTACTTTCTAGTAAACCCTCCTTAAAATCTTTTAGATATTCAGTGAGTAAGTCGTTCAGCTTCTCTTCAGTGGTAAAACCCGTTAAAACTCCTTTGAGCCGTTCACCGGTCATATGCTGATCAAAAAAGGTGACAAGAAACTTTCGGGTCAATCCTCTGCCGTAGTATCTGAAAGCGAAGAATTATTTCTTTAGAGGGTTTGTTTCTGTAAGGATTCTACCTTTAACATGACCACAGAGGAGGAAATATTTACAAT
>NW_018397258.1:2176784-2180190 GCF_002168275.2 Theobroma umbraticum
AGTAAAGGTTGGCCAACCGCCCTCTCTGCCTATACAGTCTCAAAAGTAGCCATGGATGCCCACACAAGGATTCTTGCCAAGAAGTATCCGAATTTCTACATCAACTGTGTTTGTCCCGACTTTGTTAAAACAGATATAAATTTCAATATGGGTAAGTTGACTGTTGAAGAAGGGGCTGCGAGTCCTGTTAAATTAGCACTCTTGCCAAATGGTGGTCCTTTTGGCCTTTTCTTCAATCGGAGTGAACCTGCAAGTTTCGACTCAGATAATTGATACTAGTACCATAAATAATACGCTTAATTAAATAATCTTGATCTTACCACAAAAAACCAACGATTAATTTATTCTCAATTAGCACCAATAAAAATTTGTGTTTGAACGTGGGAGTATTCCTTGGGAGATTGCATAGGATACGAAGCATTTGATTGTAACAATATTTATTTATTTATTTATTTTGGTTTTGAGGAAAGTTGTGGAATCAGATCGTTGATGACAAAAGTTGGAGTCAGATCTTCGAGACACGGGTTGTTTTTCTTTTCCGATTTGATTCCGTCGGAACGGACCAGAACAATTGCTTGGGTTGGAACAAGATCAGGAGACTGTCCTCCAAGACAATGCAAACCCTGTACTCTAGTGAAATTTTTTAACTATACAATCCATGATTTGACGAGTAATAAGCCACAGCAGCAGCTGGACTCGTGTTAACCAGTGCAGTATCCAAACTGCATCTTGTTTAATAATGCTTCTACGATTATTGGAAGAAAAAGATAAGGCTGTGCTCTAAATTGCAAAGAAATCTTTGGCACATCCTTCAGCAAATCACTATGTTGGATATAAATCCCAGGATTGGAGTGAAATTATTGATATCTGGAACCACCTCATCCTCTCGACCGGCAAATCCCCCATGGAGAGAGAGATATTAGCGAACCAACAAGTTAGGGATCAATATACGAGGAATTTTGTATTATATTTAGCATTGTTGGGAATTTAAAGTGGCTTTGCACCATCATCTTCCTAGATGCTATTTACTGGAATTGAGGAGCCACGTTTTTTTACTGGAATGGTCCTACCGTGAACTATCCTGTATTGCTCAGGCCACTCCCCAGAAGTCCAACCCCAGCATCAATTCCATTTCCCACGAGTCCCAACTCCAGCACAAGCCCATGGCCACCTTCAGCACATATACCAGTAAAAATCATTTGCTTTCACTATTATAACTGCCAGGTTCCCCCCTGGTTTAAGCTGTAATTCATTACATAACAAAAGGAGTGATACTCATCCCACGTCCCAGAAACAAAATAAAAGCATGCGTTAAGAATTTTGCATACCGTGCAGTCCCAAGGTTGAAACAACAGTAATCATGGGGAATTTAATCCAACCGTTCTGAAATTAAAAGTGGTTTGGGAAGAAAAGATAGTTTTGCATGCACTTTTGGGATGTAGTTTACCACCCATAATAGAAAAAATAATAGAAATATAAGTTTTAGAATCCCTTGTATTAACGGGTATACCTCCAATTCGAACAAGATTTCTGTGGCTATTTATAATCCTGTAGAATTTTAAAATATATATATATAGAAGAACAATCCACAGCACCAATATGTTTATCCGATAATGCCAAATCAATAGAAGTATGAACATACTAAAAAATTACAAAAGCAAAAAATAAAGAAACTTATGTCAGTTATATTTGAAAGCATTGTTAGAAATATTAGAGAAGAAAGAAGAGTATGATTTTGAGGAATTGTATAAAACACTTTTTTTAAGATATTTTTTCAACCTCAATGATACAACAAAGTTCTTAATATATTTATTAGAATTGTGAAAATGAGAATGTAAAAATCTTGTTTATATTATAAACAAAAGTACATGTCTTTTTAATGTAAATAGTTATTTTTTTTCATAAAACGATAGTTCAAAAGTTAATTCCTTTCATAATACAACTGTTCCTAAACAATTATATTTAATAATCTTTTATAATACAACTGTTTATAAAAATTATATTTAACAACCTTTCATAGTACAACAATTTAAAAGTCATATTTAATAAGATAATTATTTATAATTCTTTAGTCACAATTTTTCATTAGTAAGACGAACATTAACAAATTATCTTACAAGCAAAATCATATATGAAATTTAAAGAATTACTGAGCCAATTTGTGACCCAAAAGCTGAAGACTCCTATTAATTTAAGTTCTTGATTAAAAAATTACCTTGAGAAGTAGAAAACTTATTAGAAAAGCTTAACAACCATGCTGGATTTCCTTAAAACATCTTATATTTGTGCTGTTATTGAAAACATTTTATATACCTGTTCTTAGCACTTCAAAAAAAAAATGTTAAGCTTTTAGAAGCAACGTTTAGAGAGTAATAAATTAGAGCTTTTAAGTGCACAATAAGAAAACTTACATGTGCATGGTTGGACTATTGATCCCTTGATGGCCTGCTTAGAATAGTTTTGGAGTTGAAAAGTTGATTAGAAGTACAGCATAATATTGCATTAGGATGGCACTTGTTGATGAGCTCCAAGTAACCATTTCATTACCAAATTATGTGTTACTGCACAATTGTCAATTCTTTACCCTTTTAAGTTAAGCATTCCTCCCTTTTAGCCATTTTGAAAATAACTTTATATCATAAAACTAGTCTTCGAACTGTTAATATTTTAAAAACTGAATTCATCATATTTAAATTGTAAATAATTTATTATCACCAATGAGTGATATATATATATATAATAGAAAATTATTTAAAAAAATGTATTGAATAAACAAAATTTATTTATAAAGATCTTGAACGTTTTCAAATTCAAGGAAAGTTTTACCTTGAATCATTGGAATACAAATCTAACAATATTAGTCTTTGAATGATCTTCTAATTAAACCCAAATTATGTTTCTCATATTTGGATTTGTTATATTTAATGATTGGTCAAGCAACTTAAAAAAATATGAAATCTAAGGAGTAAGTATGAAGCACTGAGGTATTTAATTAATTAATTAATTAATTAATGATTGTTATTTAAAAAAATATAAATTTGAATCTTCTTTCTTAAAAAATATACGTTACTGTGGGTCTTGTATATGAGCTGCTTGGACTTATCCTTCCGTTTGTGTCTATTGGCCATACAAAATTGGTTACGTGGGGTTTTCCACTTCCACTAAATCTACTTAATCTTGCAACCACAAAAAATAAAAATAAAACAGAAAAACAAAGGTAAACATAAGAAGAAAAACACCCCGAAAGCAGTAAATACGTCGCTTCTTGTTTTGTGAAGATTGAAGATATTTTTTTGATATATTAATGTGATATTTGATATTTTACAATTTAATGTGATTACAGATAATGTAATTGTAAATAATATGATTACAAGTAATATTATAAAAATAATAATATTATAATATT
>NW_018397258.1:2180290-2180483 GCF_002168275.2 Theobroma umbraticum
TGTAAATAATATGATTACAAGTAATATTATAAAAATAATAATATTATAATATTTAATATATAAGTAAAATAATAATTAAAATATAGAAAAAATAACATTACAACGTTTACTTTACAAGTACTTTGCTGAAAATGTAATATTAATTTTTTAAGTTACCTCTAGTTATTAAAATATAAATTTAATATATTTATAT
>NW_018397258.1:2180885-2284445 GCF_002168275.2 Theobroma umbraticum
TTTATATTATATATTTTATTTTAATTTATTTTACCTATATTATATAAATTTTATTTTTTATGTTTTATTTTATTTTAATTTTTTATTTTTTATTATATATTTTATTTTAATTTTTTATTTTAATTATAATAGTATAAAATATTTTTAATACGATAATAAATTTAAAGAGTAAAATTATTTTTAAGAACATTATATCCGTTGACTGTAATATGATTGTATTACAATCTTATATTACAGTGATCTATTATAAAATAAATAATTTAATATAATTTAATTAAATATATTATAAAATATATATTTTTACTTTTGTAGTATCAAACGTCATCTAAAATGATAGGGTGAAAGACTTGAGCAGGCATTGCAACGTCACAGCTGCAATTCTGTCAAAATATGTATGAGCTTTTTATGTTTTATTGTAAAAAATCATACTGCACACCATGGTTTATAATTTACTAAGGATTAGTTAATTTGTAACTAGATTTAGTTTAATTTATGTCGGTTGCTGTACAAGATAAATAGATGGGTTAATGCAAGTGAATGAAGTTTTGTCAGTGTTCATGTTCTTTCCTTTTTCTATAAAAGGGTTCCAACATATTTCTAACTTCCAGAGTGCAGACCAGAAGGGGTTCCTTCTATTTCTCCTCATCAATGGCAGAAGTAACGAAGAGGTAGTAATTTTGGCTTCCATGTGTGCTGTCTCCACGCTTTCAGGGTAACACAGCACCAATAACCTTTGTTCTGTTTTTAATTCTCTGAACCATACTGTTTTTCTTCTCAGATATGCAGTGGTTACTGGTGCAAACAAGGGAATTGGATTGGAAATGTGTAAACAGCTAGCTTCAAAAGGAATCACGGTGTTGTTAACAGCTAGAGATGAGAAGAGGGGTCTTGAAGCTGTTGGGAAGCTGAAACAGTACGGCCTATCTGATAATGTAGTTTTTCATCGACTTGATGTTGCAGATGCCGCCAGTATTGCTCCTTTGGTAGAGTTCATCGAAACACAATTTGGAAAGCTTGATATTTTGGTATTATTTCAGTTCCAACCTACTGCAAAATTGGAATCTCTTTAATATGAATGTTTCAGTTAATCTGCCCCACTCCCCTCGCCCCTTTATTTTTCTATTTTAATTCTTTTACCTGTTCATTTGATTTGCTGGGATCTTGTGCAGGTGAATAATGCAGGAATTGGTGGCGTAGAAGCCGATGCTGATGCTGTTAGAGCTGCAGGGCTTGGTAAGGTAATCTCCTGTATAAGACGAAGTTATAAGTACTAATTAAGTAGTGAACAATACAAGGTTGATCCAAAAAACCGTCCTTAATGTCTGAAGATGATTTAGAATATACTCTTGGAACATCTAAGTTTCACTCATCGATGCAGCCTGGTATAAAAGTAAACTGGAGTGAGATAATGACTCAAACACCCCAGTTGTCTGAGGAATGCCTTGAGACAAACTACTATGGTGCCAAAAGAATGTGTGAATCGCTTATTCCCCTTCTCCAGAAATCTGATTCACCAAGGATCGTAAATGTTTCCTCCTCCATGGGAAGGTTAAAGGTAAAAACGAGGCAAAACTCTTTGCCGATCAAAACTTTTCACCATAAAATTGATGCAGGTTATTTTTCAATGAACTAGTTACTTTCAGGACAGTGATAAAGAAGGAACATAAATGTATTTTATAATAATCAAATTTAAATTTTCTTTTAATTCTGATTCAGAAAGTATCAAATGAATGGGCTACAGCAGTCTTCAGTGATGCTGAAAATCTTACAGAAGAGAAAGTGGATGAGGTATTGAGCCAGTATCTGAAAGATTTCAAGGAGGGTTCATTGGAAGCAAAGGGTTGGCCTACTTTTATGTCAGCCTATACACTTTCTAAAGCAGCTATGAATGCCTATACAAGGATCCTGGCTAAGAAGTACCCAGGTTTCTGCATCAACTGTGTTTGCCCAGGCTTTGTTAAAACAGACATCAACTACAACTGTGGGACCTTAACTGTTGAAGAAGGTGCTGCCGGTCCTGTGAGATTAGCATTGTTGCCTAATGGTGGCCCTTCTGGTCTCTTCTTTTTCCGAATGCAAGAGTCAGATTTTTAATCAAATTGGCTGCTTCTTTTAAAGAAGCTGAGCTTGTGGTTTGGGAAAAAGTGGTTTGAATAGGTTCAAGAGTCTGAATTAATGTTACATAATCGAGGTGTTAATTGCTTGAGTACAAAAAAGCAACTGAGTTTTAGCTTGTGCAGACATATGATATTTGTCTTGTGTGGTTTATAAATAGGTTTAAGAGTCTCACTGTAAAAAAAATGCATTTGGGAGAATAATTAATGCATGGTGTTCTTGCAGTCTGCTAGTACAAACTTCTCTTGCTCCGACCTTTTGCATGTCCTGCTTTCCAAATGGTATTCATTGAATAAGAGAAAGATCTATCCACCTATACTATTATTCAAAGTTGTCCTGAAAAATTGAGAGACAATTGACAGTAACAGGTGTTGATACGTATTCTAATTGAGGTTATTAGAGAGTTTTAGACTCATTTCAAACTTTTGAAGCTTATGTTTTTTAGAATTTGAACTCTCACCATTACATAAAATTTTAAATTTTAAATAAAATAAATACGAAATAAGCCCGAGTTTCTAATCGAAAAAATTCAACCTAAAAAGATCAAAATAAAAAACCTCAAATCCAAACAAATAAAAAAACCCCAAGCTCATACTTCAAAGGTCTAAATGTCACTCACACATAATTTTTTTAACTTGGGAATCAATATATTAGGTTTTAGTTCATAATTTAATCCACCTTATAAATATAATCTTTTGCATTATTATGCTTTTGATAAATAGATATTGTTTTTTTTCATTTATGAAATTTTTGAGAAAAATTATTAATGAAAACTTTTATTAAATTTCCATTTTTAAGAAAAATTTTCTGAATAATTATCTTTTATTATTCAATTTATCAAGTTAATAATTTTATTATTCTTTACTTTATTTTAAGTAATATCATAAATTTTAATTATACACAAAATTAAAAATAAAATAAAAATAAAAAATGTCTAGGAAATACCCAATTACTATTCTTTGACCCATGTATGCTGGTGGCAAGTTGAAGACAGACTGGGCTTCTTTCGAGTTTCTCCACATCAATCATCAATGGCAGACGTAACGAAGAGGTTTCTTCAATATGTGCTGTCTCCTAGGTAACATAGTACCAGTTCTGTTTTTCAATTCTCTGAACCCTATTTGTTTCTCTTCTCAGATATGCAGTGGTTACTGGTGCAAATAAGGGAATCGGATTTGGAATATGTAAACAGCTGGCTTCAAAAGGAATCACGGTGTTGTTAACTGCTAGAGATGAGAAGAGGGGTCTTGAAGCTGTTGAAAAGCTGAAACAGTATGGTCTATCTGATAATGTAGATTTTCATCAACTTGATGTTGTAGACCCTGCTAGTATTGCTTCTTTGGTAGACTTCATCAAAACACAATTCGGGAAGCTTGATATTTTGGTAAAGAGACTGCAAAACGGGGATCTCTTTAATTTTGAATGTTCCAGTTGCTCTGTCCTCCCCCTCCCCCTCCTGTTTCATTTTTCTGTTTTAGTTCTTTTCAATGTCCGTTTGCTTGAACAATGAGAGACGCTGGAGTCTTGTGCAGGTGAATAATGCAGGAATATACGTTAATGGTGTCCAAGCCGATGCTAATGCTCTTAAAGCTGCAGGTCTTAGTAAGGTAGTCTCCAATATAAGACAAATTGTAGCTTGTTTATTTGCATAAACTTTTTTTTGGGTCAAATTTACTTAACTGACATCATTGTAGAATGAAGCAGTTCAGTTGAAAAGAAATAGTACTCTATTATATTTTCTTTGGTTACAAATACATATATGGTCTAATGGCTTAGCAAATACAGCAAGGTTTTGAAATTTTCAATGTTATAGACCTATGGCTTTTTTCTTTTTTTAACCTTTAACTATTTGAAAACTATCATATGTAGTCTTTTTTAGCAGCCAGGACATTGTCTTTTGAGGATTAATGCTTTTCAATGCTATTCTGTAGCTGGTTAGTCTTTTGGAGTAACTGAATAATTTATGCTATATAAAGCCATAAACTTTTACTAGTTCGAAACCAAAGTCCGCATCTTTTTCGTTGTAATATCAATTACATAGGCACTATTCTCTTCGAATTCAGGAGGGATCAATGCATTAAAACAAATTTCTTTTCTTAAATACCGTTTTAATCAATGTCATTAGGTACCTGTTAACATTTTTCTTTTCTTAGTTAGTTATCAACTTTTTTTTTTATTCACATAACATATTTCTTGATTGGTCAAAGGTTATAAGTACTAAGTAGTGAATAACACACAATCTGAAGATGTTTTAGAATACTCTTGGAATATCCAAGTTTCACTCATTGATGCAGCCTGGTGCACAAGTAAACCGGCATGAGCTAATGACTCAAACAGCCGAGTTATGCCTTCAGACAAACTACTATGGTGCCAAAAGAATGTGTGAATCACTTATTCCTCTTCTCCAGCTATCTGATTCCCCAAGAATCGTAAATGTTTCCTCCAACATGGGGAAGTTAAAGGTAATAAGAAGTAAAAATCTTTGCTGGTCATAACTTTTTGGTTGAGTAAAATTGTCACTTCCAGGACAGAGATGAAGAAGGTACATAATTATTCTACAATGATCAAATTTAGTTTATTTTTCTTATTCTGGTTCAGAACATATCAAATAAATGGGCTAAAGCAATCCTCGGTGATGCTGGTAAGCTTACAGAAGAGAAAGTTGATGAGGTGTTGAGCGAGTATCTGAAAGATTTGAAGGAGGGTTCATTGCAAGCTAAGGGCTGGCCTGCTTTTGCGTCAGCCTATGTACTTTCCAAAGCAGCTATGAATGCCTATACAAGGATCCTGGCTAAGAAGTACCCTGGTTTCTGCATCAACTGTGTTTGCCCCGGCTTTGTTAAAACAGACATGACCAACTATGGTGGGATCTTAACTGTTGAAGAAGGTGCTGCCAGTCTTGTTAGATTGGCATTGTTGCCTAATGGTGGCCCTTCTGGTTTCTTCTTTATTCGGATGCAAGAGTCAGATTTTTGATCAGAACTGCTTCATTTAAAGAAGTTTAGCTTGTGGTTGGCCCAAATACAAAAGAAAAGTTTAGCTTGTGAAGAACTGTTGATGTTTGTCTTGCGTGGTTCATGAATAAGTTTCAAAGTCTCAATCTGATATAAGCATTTAGGAGAATAATGCATGGTGTTCTTGCAGTCTGACAGTAGAATCTTCTCTGCACCGAGTGTTTGTAATTAGGCTCCATTGTGCCTTGCTTTTCAAATGGTTCTCATTGTTTGAAATGAGAGATAGCATTATTACCTTAAAATATGATTGCCTAATCAGATAACTTCATCTGCCCGGTTTCTGCATGAAATTTAGTTTTATTATTTAAATCGTAACACTATATAGGTTTATTTGGGGTTTTCAGAGATGGGACAGACCCTTTTTCCCCTTTTTGAAACAAGGGGATAGGAAGAGACCCTTCGGTACTAAATCATTAAAAATGAAAGAACTTACGTCTATAAACATCCTTGAGTAGAGCCCACAGACGAACTTTTGGGTCCTTTAGTTTTCTGTGTACAGCCTGTTTATTTCCGGATGCATGTGTGAGTTTTCCCCTCAACATTAATTTGTTGATTCTCGTACAAAACAAACAAAAGGTGAATGACATCCCAATTACCAACAGACAAGTGCAACATAAACAAATGAAAAAGATGCTATGGGTACTTGAAGTTAGGAAAGCGAATCTCAAGTCAACACAAACCGTATGAACCTAAGAACCCCCAGAGTTTCAGATTGATTTCCTCTTCAATACCAATGGCAGAGTCGTCAACGAGGTATTGCTTTCTTTCTTCAGTCATTCTTTTTTTGTTTCTACATTTTTCAGTTGAGCATAGCCTCCATTCTTTTCACTTCTATTGAGCTTTTTCTTTTTCAGGTATGCAGTGGTTACAGGTGCAAACAGGGGCATTGGATTTGAAATATGCAAGCAGTTGGCTACAAAGGGTATGACGGTGGTGGTAACGGCTAGAGATGCGAAGAGGGGTCTCGAAGCTGTTGAGAAGCTGAAAGAGTCTGGTTTATCTGAAACTGTCGTTTTCCATCAACTTGATGTGACAGAACCTGCGAGTATTTCTTGTTTGGCAGATTTCTTAAAGGCTCAATTCGGAAGGCTTGATATCTTGGTACATTATTTTGATTATAGCTTCTTGAATATCTTTCCTGTATAATTTCAGGCCTACACCATTTCAATTTGTATCTAACTATTAAATTCCACGGACAGATCAAAACCAATGTAGCATGTTATGTTTTGATTATATCTTCTTACGGTTATATGATCGAAAATCCTTCAAGCAAACCCAATGGCTACCTATCAAGGGATGAGGGATGTTGGAATTCTGTGCAGGTGAATAATGCTGGAATTGGTGGTGTTACAGCAGATCAAGATGCTGTAAGAGCTTCCATTCTCGGCAAGGTAACCTGATCATCACCATTGCTTGTTTCAAGGATATGCTAGTGACTTAGATTCTTCTCCTTGATCCAGCCCGGGGCCCAAATCAACTGGAGTGAAATACTGATTGAAACAAACGAGTTAGCTGAAGAATGCCTCAAAACGAATTCTATGGTGTCAAAAGAATGTGTGAAACACTCCTTCCCCTCCTCCATTTATCTGATTCGCCAAGAATTATAAATGTTTCTGCTTCAATGGGGCAGTTAAAGGTAAATCAGGTTAAAACCTTTACACTTTCAGACATATTAGAACCTTCTTACTGTTTTCAGCTAAAATGAACAGCAAAGCAAATGATTTTGTCGCCAAACCTTATCAAAGGTACTTTAATCCTTCATCAATGCAGCTTAGTTTGCTATGATGAAAAATTTGTCTGCTGCAGGTCTCACTATTTCTATAGCAGTTAGATATTGTTTCTCTTTACTTTGATTGGCATGCTTTGAATTTTTCCTTGCAGACCTGGGGATTGTTTCTGGAAATTAACTGTTATATTATACTCCCAGTAGTAGTCAAACTTAACTTTCTTTTATTTATTTTTCAGAATATTTCAAATCCATGGGCCAAAGCAGTCCTCGGTGATGTTGAAAATCTGACAGAAAAGAAAGTAGATGAGGTACTGAGTGTGTTTCTGAAAGATTTGGAGGCAGGTTCATTACAGGCAAAAGGCTGGCCTACTGTTTTGGCTACCTATTCCATCTCCAAAGCAGCTATGAATGCCTATGCAAGGATCCTGGCTAGGAAATACCCCAGTTTCCACATCATCTGTGTTTGCCCTGGCTCTGTGAAAACAGACATAAACTACAACACTGGCCTGTTAACTGTTGAGGAGGGCGCTGAGACTGCAGTGAGATTAGCTCTGCTGCCCAACGCTGGCCCTCCTGGCCAATTCTTTGTTCGGATGGAACAGTCAGAATTCTGATGATCAGATATTTCTCCATTTTCAAAAGAAAGTTCACCTTGTGAAAAGTTATGCCTTTTGCCTTCTTTTGTCAATGACCACCCACGAATCTCAATCTAATAAAAGCACGTGGCAAATTATTGCGTGTCATTCATGCAAATATGCTTCCATCTTGTGTTATTTCATTTCATGCAAAAATGGTTTCTGTATAACATTTACTCAGCCTTTAAGCTATATATATGTGGGAAATTTTGGAAGGAAACAGTGTTGCCTGTCATCGTTCACCATACAAATATAGGCATTGTCCAGGTTATGGATTACAATTTACAATTCCAATATCAAGACAACTATATATCTGAGAGGAAGTTGCAGAAGGGTCCCAGACTGAGCCAACAGGAAGCCAGTTAAGGATGGTGAGAAATTTCCTTTCAAAATGAAAACAAAAGATGGCACAGAAAGAAGCAAGTGCAACTTCACCTTCTAGCTCTTGTTCACCATATCCAACCAAATTTGGCTGCTTCCTTGGCCTATCTGACACCACTGATAAAAGATTGGAGAGTTGTCGGTTCTATTGGGAATACGCCATTATCATCCTCTCAGGTTCTGCTCTGTCTCCTACTTTCCTGCAATCCCAAATTCAAGAAAAAAATAAAAGAAAAACCTTCAATGCACAAAGTATTAGTATACATTGACCCCAATTTACCAATGGCTTTACGGAAGAAGGCGGCGTCCGATATTAACCGTCAGATTGGATCGAACTAACACGTGGACGATCCTGATTTGTGTTCCAATGAATCTAAGAAAACAACAGCACCACACAACAAATAATATTTCTCCAAGTCATCTTGACGGTAATCTCCGGATCCAAAGAGTACTCCCCCAAATCTGAAGCAACCCCATCAACGGAGTATTTAATCCCCAGGAGATCTACTTCGAATCCAGTCTCCCTCTCTTACACAGTCTCAACCCATTCTTCGGAACTCCATCAAAATTCTTAAAAGGTCAGCAATTTTCAGTACATCCCCACATTTTCTCTGGCTCTAAATTTTCCATCTGTTTCATAAAAATGCAGCTTTTTTAAAAGAAAATTTTAGTTTTCCACTTTTACTGAGAGCATTGCAATTTTGATGGCAGAAGCAAACTAGATAAATTCCAATGGCTGTGAGGAAACCTGGTTTGATTGCTTTGTTTGATGTTGATGGCACTCTTACAGCTCCCAGAAAGGTATTTAATCCTCTAAATTTTAGTGATATGATTTTTGGGTTGTTAGATTTAAGTGTAATTGACATTTTTCTTTCTTTTTTGTCGAATGTCTCATTCACTTTAAATGGTGTAGGTGGCTACTCCCAAAATGTTGGAGTTCCTGAAGGAGCTGAGGAAGGTATATGATTTGATTTGGAATAAAGAAACGATTTTTATCATGACACTTTCGGTTTTCTTCTGTTAACTCTCTCAAAAAACTAAAATAGTGTCAATTTTTTTAATTTTTTAATTTTATACTTGTTTCTTTGTATATATATGATAGCACTATCCTTTTTTTTCACTTGTAGGTTGTTACTGTTGGAGTAGTGGGTGGATCTGACCTTAGTAAGATATCTGAGCAGCTTGGGAAATCAGGTTTGTAAATGTTAAATCTTATTCATTTGGTTGTTTCTTTATTATAAACAACTTGCGGCTAAATACATCTCTTTGTAGTTTAATTCTGTGTAATATTAATGGCTATGTCTATTAACTATAGTATACTTTTTTCGATGCAGTTATTAATGACTATGATTATGTATTTTCTGAAAATGGGCTTGTTGCTCATAAAGGTGGAAAACTCATTGGCACCCAGGTATAATCAGCACATGTATTTTCTGAGTGTGTCAGTGCTAGTTTTAACTTTTAGATAACGTAGCTATCAAGGTTGACATTTTTTCACAACATCACTTCTTTGGGTTGATAAGATTTGCCATATCTTGTAAATTTAAGAACTAATGACAAGTTTTTGAACCCCCTTTCTGGATTTAAAGTTGATCTGCATTCCTTTAATTGGTCTCTGTTCCTTTTTCCAGAGCTTGAAGTCATTTCTTGGAGAAGAAAAGCTGAAGGTTAGATTCTTCCCTCTTAGATGTGATGACTCTTCTATTGCACATCCAAAAAGAGTTTGCGTAAAGAAAAAGCTTTATGTGTAGTGTGGTTAGGACTCCATTGGCATTCGTTAGCAGTTCTCTTACATTTTTAGTTCTTTTAATGTCTGTCTGGATGCCAAAAGACTGATTAATGATGATATTGTGAATCTCTGTGATCCTTATACTCTTCTTTATCAAAATTAAAGGAAGTGGGATGGCTAGAGTATCTACACATATTAGGCAGGGTGGTTGAATGATAGGCAGAAATACTGCATGTGCAGAGAATTTATTGGTGTTTGCTATCAAGTCTTTGTTTATAGATCTCAAACGATTGTGCAGGAATTTATAAACTTTACACTGCATTACATTGCTGATTTGGATATCCCAATAAAAAGGTGAGAAGATTCAAAGAATGGACTTCAATATTTAAGTTTAGTTCAACTTATTCCTTTATAAGTCAAGCTGAATAAGACCACCTCTCTATCAATTTTTTATTTAGAGGAACATTCATAGAATTCCGAAGTGGGATGCTCAATGTATCTCCAATTGGGCGAAACTGCAGCCAAGAAGAAAGAGATGAATTCGAAAAGTATGACAAGGTAGAGGAAAGCCTTTGGTTTCTGCTGTCGAAAAGATGTGGAATTTGTATTCTATAGATTTTATAGATGTAGCTTACATAAATATAAACACTTGGGGTTCCAGGTTCACAACATACGCCCAAAAATGGTTTCTGTGCTTCGAGAAAAGTTTGCTCACCTTAACCTGACATTTTCAATTGGAGGACAAATAAGCTTTGATGTAAGTAATGCATATGGTTTGTGATTGAACAATTTAAAATAAAAGGAAAATTGAACAGATACATTGAGTTAATTATTGCTTCATTTTGCTTGCAACAGGTTTTCCCCCAGGGTTGGGACAAAACATACTGCTTGAGATACCTTGAAGAATTTCAAGAAGTTCACTTCTTTGGTGACAAAACTTACAAGGTTCATTCTTTTTTCATACTACTCTTTTGGCCATCCTCTACTGCTTTCTTTCCCCCTTTTTTCACCCACAAGTTGATCCTTTTAAGACAAATTTACCCTGGTGGTGAGGCTTGGTCTCCACCCTGTATAATACAATGGATATACTGTTATTGTTACTAGTTCATTGACTTTTTTCGGTCTATATGCTTGGCAGTAAACCTTCTTTCTGTCCACTAATTTTGGTATTCCTTAATGAGGCTAATGGTCTTGCCTTGGTGTTTTATGATCAGGGAGGAAATGATCATGAAATTTTTGCATCGGAGAGAACAGTGGGTCACACAGGTCAGTTGTGTAATTCAAATACAAACTATTTACAGGCACATTTTAAATGCTCATTGGTAATCAGAATACAATGATGTAATATCCATTGACTCTGCAAAATTTTGCGAATGTTAGTGTGTGCCAATAATGCTTCAGAATGATCAACGATATGGTTTTTCTTGTTGCAGTTACAAGTCCTGAAGATACAGTGGAGCAGTGCACAGCTCTAATCCTGAGCAACCCCTGAACTTCAAACTTTTATTCTTTTTATTGTTAAGTGATATACGATTTGTATCACGTATTTTACACGAAGAATAAGCGTAAGCAGATCTCTAGATCAATTATGTAGCTTTATGAGTCATCGTCTAAGTGATGGAAATTTGTCAATGGAGAACTTGCGAGAATTATTGTATCACAATTCTCTTACTGTAACTTGTGTGAAAGCAAATTTACATTGGCGTTCAATATATAAAGGTTGCTGCAATTTACACCTTTCTGAGACCATGTATCAAATCTCATTAAAAGAAGAGAAAGAAAGAAATCAATTGCAGAAAAGACTGATTACATGCTTGAAGACTGTCAAACTAGGCAGCCTTGCTTAGTAAGGTGCCGTAGAGCTAGAACGTCGAAGCAAATGAACAAGCAACAAGTAAAGCAATAAGGGGAAACCAAACCATTAATCCTCTACTGAAAAGCGGAGTTACAGCACCAATAGAGGTTTATTTCCAGTAAATAAATTATTAAGTAAAAAAACAAACGAAATACTCTCATAAAAATAAATACTATAGGTACTAGGAGTAGTAGAAGCTAAACTGAAAGACGTATTTGAAAACTCAGAACTGATAGCCCTTAGGCTTTAACAAAGACTTTGTCCATTGCCCAAATTAAGCTACTAACACTTTGTCCTGAAAACTGTCACTGACACCTACAGCCACCCTCTCAATCCCAAGTCAATGGAGTCGCAAGTGGGTGGCGAGGCAGAACCCCAAAAGCCCGGATTTTTTGTGGCGGTCCACGTTGGCGCCGGATACCACGCCCCTTCCAGTGAAAAAGCTTTAAGGTTGGCCATGAAACGCGCTTGCCTGGCTGCTGCTTCCGTTCTCCGTAAAGGTCCTGGTGGATGTGTAGATGCTGTTGCCGCTGCTATTCAAGTGCTCGAGGTAAAGCCCCATTTCTCTCTTTTCCTAATAATATGTTGCCCTTCGGGTAGGGTCCATTTTAATTTTAAAAAATGGTTAATTTTGTTAAAAAAAAGGATGATCCCAGCACAAATGCTGGCAGAGGCTCCAATTTAACTGAAGATGGTAATGTAGAATGTGATGCAAGTCTTATGGATGGTCACTCTGGAACTTTTGGGGCTGTTGGAGCTGTGCCTGGTAAATTTTATATTCCTTGGAGCAAATCTTATACTACTCTTCTTTTAAGTTACTGAGTATCTGTTTTGTTGGTTTTAGACCAGGTGTTCCAAATGCTATTCAGATTGCTGCATTGTTAGTGAAGGAGCAAATGAAAGGGTCTTCTTTGTTGGGTCGAATAGCTCCCATGTAACAACTGCTTTTCCTTGCTTGCATTTGCTACTATTGAATTATTATAAAATTTCTCTTTAGTCAAATTTTCATGTTTATTTTTGTTGTTATTGTTTAACTCGGGCCTTTTATGTGATTCCCCAAGGTTATTGGTTGGTGAAGGTGCACGCATGTGGGCAAAGTCTAAAGGCATTCCCTTGCCAGAAACTGTAGTGGAGGCTGATCAGGTTTGGGTTTTCTGCAATGTTGTGTTCACCTCTCTTTTAGAAAAGAGGATTATTCTCCATTACGTTTATAGTTTGTCTTACTCAATGTAAATATTCTAGCAGATCATTCTTTTCTTGAATAAAATTTTCTTGTTTCTATTTCAAAATAGTGGTTAGTGACACCTAAGGCAAAAGCACAATGGAAACATTACAAAGCAATGCTTGTTGGTGCCAAGGCTGAGATTGATATTTCTTCTGAAAAAAATCCTTGTAATACACAACAGACTGCATCAATTCAAGGTATTTTATCACATCAGATATTAGAATTGATTTACTTTTTCTAGTTCAAAACCAATAATTTTTTATCTAGTGATTGCTAGCTTATAGAACTAACCCTTTATTCCACCTTCAAATTGTCCCCCTGAAACATTGTGAACTTTGTTCTTTTTGTTGCACCCATGCGCATCTTTGAAGTCATTTATTTTAATCAATTTCACAGATCTCAAACGTCATGTTTTATGAATGAGTTAAATTTTGTTCTTTATGTCTGAACTGTACTTCATCTGTATCGCGTTGCATTCTTGATATCTCTCAGCAGTAATGACTCTTTGTCTCTATAATTATGAGGTGTGAGTTGTATCAGTTTCACTGATATTTGATTGCTTATTCAATTGCTGCATATTTCTTTAAGCCTCTTCTGCATGCACTAGGATTTGGTTATTTATCTTTTAATTTTTTTTTTTACATTTAATACTGTGTTGAAGATACATGTCATATCCATAAGCTTGGAAAGATTGTTAACCGAAATGGTACATCTGGATGTCAGACTCACAAGCTCAAACTTGTAATACTTTGGAGGAGAACAGGGCCGGTAAATCATGTATGCTCAACACATCAGAAGAGGACAGCCTCATGGACACTGTTGGAGTTATTTGTGTTGACACTGAAGGACATATAGCATCAGGGGCCTCTAGTGGTGGTATTGCACTGAAGGTAATAATTACTTGTTGAAATTTTAGTTCTGGAGTCGTTCTTCTTGGTGGCTATATAAATTGCAAGATATCCGCCCCTCCCCCTTCCCCCTCTTAGCAGGTCTCTGGTCGTGTGGGATTAGCATCAATGTATGGTTCAGGCTGTTGGGCCTCCTTTAAAGGACCATTTGGGGCTCCTTTCATTGTTGGTAGTTGTGCTACTGGTGCAGGAGAATACCTAATGAAAGGATTTGCAGCTCGGGAGTGCTGTGTCTCATCATCGCTGTAAGATTCTTTCAGTTTATATGCCTAACAGAAATTTATTTCTTGACGTGAATAAAGTTTCATTGTTCTAAATGGACCTCTGCTTGTTCCCCTTTTCTTTATTAAGGAAAGTAGTAGAACCACAAAATTTCGAAATATTAGTTGTCCACCTGAATCTGGGCTTACTCCTTGGAGCTGGTAAAGGTCTATGCTTGGCTAGAGAAGTTAAAAGTGATGAAGCATGAAATTGAAGTTGAAGTTCTTTGATCTAAATTCTAGAGCTCAAGTTTGAAGATATATCTATGTAACTTAGTTTACATTACTATCTTTATTATTTGCCAGTTGCAAGATATATAATGTTAGTTGAAAAAGAAACATTAAAAGACACAAGTGAATACCTTTGGCTGCCTTTGCTAAATCTGAAAACATTCTTTAGATTCACTGCAACACTTATGTTAGTTTGCCAAGGCTTTGTGTCCATCCATTTCCCATAAATCTGACACTAAGGTTCTTTTCATGCTTAGTTCACAGGCAGGTCCTGCCTCGGCTTGCATGAAAGTTATTCGCTCTGTTGTTCATGAAAGCAGTCAAAATGATAATGGTAGAAGCGCTGGGATTTTACTTGTGCAAGCTGATGCTCCTATCACAGTGAGCCATTGATTAAACCTTTAATAGTTCTTTTCCTTATAACATTTATTTAAATTTAGTGTTTATTTGTCAATTTATTGGTTTAGGTTCCAGGAAATCCTCCGAAGCTGAAAGCTATAGAGATAGCTGCTGCTTACTCTTCCTTGTCCTTTGGTGTAGGATATCTTGGTAGTTCTATGGAACGGCCCAAGGTATGATAATTGCTTGCAATGCTTTGAGAGCCAATAGAAGTTAAAGATCTATTAATCCCCACATGCTGTTATATTTTTGTTTCAGGTTTCAATTCTTCGGAGGACCCAACAGCAGCATAGAACTGGTATTGATCATTTTGAAGCTCGAATTGATCTTTCTTCAGAAAATTTGTTATGACTGGTCTTTGTTTTGAGGATGAACTCTCAGATCAAAATTTTCCAATGTACTTTTCTTTGGGGACTGTGTTGTGTCTTCTAATTGCCATTGATACAATCTAATTTTGCTATTGAGAAGAAAATAAAAAATAATAACAAATGGAAGCCAATGCCATAAATTGTGTTCTTTGCCTCTCTGAGATGCGGTTTCATATTTTTTCTCTCCCCATAATTAGTAAGATCAACTGAGTGAATTTATATACCCATTTCTTCTTTTAAGAAAAAAAAAATAAAAAGCCCATTTCCATTTTCTAGCGAAATACTAGTTACATGGGGGGTAAAATTGCAACAAATGAGCTCTCGAGTTTGCAGGCTCAAAGTAATATCTGAAAATTACCATCAAATAGTAGTTTAAATGTTTGCTGAAAATTACCATCAAGAGGTTAGCATTGCAACTCTGAGAATCAGCTTCATATGAAATATTACGATCCTAATTCTCTGAACCACAGATCTACACTCTGAATAATGTATAAAGCAAGTTAGCGCAAAGCCAGAACCGCCACTACAATTAAATTTTGTTTCAAGCTTCTTATTTGTAAAGGATTAGCAGAGGATGTATACTGCGGGAATTGAGCGCTCAAATGCAGCAAAAAGGGGGCTGTAACTGAGAAATTGAAGGGTCAGTTGCCACAAGGACAACTTGAGTTAAATGGATTCTTCACCCTTGGACATCTTTAAATTTTCTCACTTGAAGTTGTGTGTCCGCTTTGCTGAACTGAGTGTGTTAGAGAGAAGCATTGCTATAGTCATAGGACCTACTCCCCCTGGAACAGGAGTAACGGCAGCAGCAATCTTGCAGGCCTCCTCATAACAAACATCTCCAACTAACCGGTATCCTCGAGGACTACTTGCATCCTTTCACATGAATACATATAAAACTTGTCAGCTAACTAATGGTAAAAAGGAACTCCAAAAGTCACCATCACCAACCCTAAAGTCTCACTAACCAAGTTACATGAGAACAGGTAACGAAACAAGTATATGGAAAACAAACGAAAAAAATAAAATAAAAGAAAAATTCCCTAACCTCAACTGGATTTATTCCAACGTCAATAATAACAGCACCAGGTTTTATCCAGCTACCCCTCACCATATTTGGTTGCCCTACAGCAGATATTATGATATCTGCTTGTCTTGTGATTTCCTCAGGATTTTTGGTTCTAGAATGAACAATACTTACAGTAGCATCTTCCCTCTACCAACATGAAGGCACTGTTAGATGGGGAAAAGAAATATAAAATTAAACAACTAGCTTGAGATAATATAAAATATTTTGAGAAAAGCCATTACTTGCAGTAACAGAGCAGCTGGCATTCCAACAATATTGCTCCGGCCAATGACAACAGCCCTCTTTCCTTTAATATCAACACCATATCTATGCAATAGTTCTATGCATCCTTTGGGAGTACATGGAACAAACAAGGGTTCTCTACCTCGCATGGCAAGACGACCAATGTTCAATGGGTGGAAACCATCCACATCTTTCTCAATGGTAACAGCATTTAAAATGTTTTGCTCATCCATATGCTGGTAGAAATCCAATAAACAATATTAAGAGCCATATCATGTATCACATGCAAGACAAAGCCAGAGATGGACAGCAAAATATATTCACTCCAAAATCTAGCACATGTTCTATTGTAACGATTGAGCCAGAAATATTTAAGGCAGCTTTCATGAGTGGTAAAGTGCAGGGTAGAGACATAGTCTTCTTGGTCAAACTCGCAAACCCCTCTCTCATCAACAGACAGCATATGGCTTCACACTTTCAGTTCATTTGGAACTCCCTCAAAGTTAAATTTTTTCAATGCGTTTTGAACATGCAATATGTTGGCAAAACTCAAATTGACAGCAACATCATACATTAGCTGAAAATATTGCAATAGCTATTTCCAAAGCAAGATTATAATGCATGGTGCAGATCACAATAAAGCTGCTTAATTTCTCTAGACATCATGAGTTCGAAGCATTCAAGCCACTATACTACATGTGGAGTGATTCACATAAATTGGAGAAAAATATAGGTTTTTATGATTAGAAACATACAGGAGGCAGAGGCAATTGCACAAGGATGCCATGAATCGAAGGATCATCATTGAAGTCGGAGATAGACTTGAGAACTTCTTGCTCAGAAGCATCCTCAGGTAAATGTACTTCAAAAGAATTAATCCCGACAGATTCACAAGCTTTTTTCTTGTTTCGCACGTAAGTAGCAGAATCCTTCCTATCCCCTACTAGAATAACTGCTAATCCAGGAACAACTCCAATTGCATCCTTCATTTTTAATACTTCAGCACTTATTTCTTCTCTTATTTGCTTTGCCACTGATTTCCCATCAATCACCTTAGCAGATTGCTCAGTAGCCATTGCAGCTGTACAACAACAAATCAAATTTTCGCTTCATTATCCATATTTGTATATTAAAACAATTAATGTAATTAAACATGAAAATCCGCTAAAATGCACTCCGAGCGTTTGACGAAATACACCAATGACAGAAAATTGCACACAATAACAAACAAACAAAAAACGTTTTTTAATTTGTTATACAAGAGACGTAAACTTTTGAATGCATTTACCAGTGATGAACCGGGAAGAACGAGGAGAGCTGAGGGAGAGGGTTCGAGGAAACGTAGGATTGAGTAGGCCCACATGGAGTGGACCCACAATCCGGCGAAGGGAAACGACGCCGTTGCTGAAACGGGTGAAGGGGAGGAGACGGGCAGTGGCAGAGGACGAAGGATCAGTGAATACCATGGACGCCATATTATTGTTATGAGTCCAGAAACGGCACCGCAGAAAGCTAAACGTTGTGTCGGGAATTAGGGCTTGTAAAAATGGAAAGGGAAAAGAGAGCCCGCTTTTCAGCTTCTCACCTTGCTTTGGTGAGCGGTAGTATCGTTTAGAACGGTGGCGGTGGCAGCGGCGCAGCTCTGTCCACTTACCTTTTGTTTTTCGGCTTTGTAAAATGAAGAAGTGAAGGTTTTAGAGTTGGCTCGGTCTCTTGCTGAGTCAACCCGCGAAGCGGTGCATCTCCAAACGATATTTTTTTAAAATCCCGAGAACCCCTAGTTGGCCTTCCATTTTTCTCCCTTTTTTTGCTCTTTAGAGGGGTACCGAATCTCACAGCATACGTAAAGACTGAGATTGGCAAAGGACACTTATCAATAGGCCAATATGAACAGCCCGCTGAGCTCAATCCTTAGGAATAGGAACCACGTTAGACGTAACTTCCGTGACAAATTATGAAACAAAGTAAGACATCCTCTTCTGAATCCTACAGAAACATTTTCAAACTGGGTTGAAATGCTTTTGTATGATCTGAAGGTCTTGGTTACTTTTTGCTAATCCCAACACTCAAGGGAAAAAAAAGGCTAAATTAATGTTAGAGGTCTGATACAAATTATGACCAACAAGAAACTGCAATCAATGAAAATATATGCCATTGATGATCGAAAATTCCATTGACATTCGATGAGGTCCTTTCCTGTCCATTACCATTGGAAACATCAACAATGATTTCCCTTTCGACAAAATATTGAGAAAGGTTTCTCAAAAATTTATCAACCACTTCAACAATTGTCAGTGAAAAAGTCCGATATTGCCTTCCGCTCTCCCCTTTCTGTTCTTTTTCTGTACAACTTATAACAATGGGACAGTAGTCTTCTATACAGCGTTATTTCTTTTTTTTTTTCCTTTTTTTTCAGTTTCCAGGTTAACACTATAAATCTTTCATATTGCCAAAGTTCCTTCACTGAACTGGTTTTCATCTGAAGAATCTGAAGATTGAGTTTTGGATCTACTCGAGACGCGGGAAAATCCATAACCAAGAGAACTTCCACTAGCTTGGCATAGCTGTGAAAACATACAACGATTATGATAAAATATAACTTGATAAGTCAGGTGTGAGTGCAATAGAGAACAAAGGCTATCTAGTGGAATGCTTAATATTGGTGATTTTACATTGTCTGGTACCCAAAAGAGGGAAGGAGAAAGTACCTCAGTTAGCTCCGCAAGGTGTCGGGACCTGAATTCATTAATCGTTGCCGCAATCTCAGATGTGGGCAGTTTAGCCTACATAAAGAAACAAGGGAAGAGAAAGCGTTTAGAAATTTTAAGATGTCAATATGACTACGAACAACAAAATAACTGCTGCAGCATCAGATCAACAGATGAATAAGACAACTGTACAGTTTATAACAGGAATGAAAAATTAATCTCTCCAGCCATAATCATATAACACCAAATCATCATCTCTGGCTAAGAAACAATTTAAACCAGTTCCTCCATTGAAACAAGCTGCAAGAGATTCCGACACAATCAAATATCATACCTGTGCAAGAACCGCGGCTGCCAACTGCAGACTTGGTTCCAAGGTCTCTGGCACAACCTACGCTCAACAAGCAAGAAGAGACTTGTAACGAAACACCATAAAAAAATACACGAGGAAAATTTATTGAGAAGGTATCAGAATATTACAGCTGTAGCCCCAGCTTTTTCCAAATTCAGGCCATGATCAACATCATGAGCACGGACAAAAGTCTTCACATTAGGGAAATACTTGCTCAGAGCCCAAACAGTTCTATAATTGGCACCAGGAGTATCCAAGGTTATTGCTGCAGCACACGCTCTTTCAGCACCAACTTTATGAAGGACCTAGTCACCCAGTATAAAGAATGTCAAATATCGATCTACAAGTTAGCTTATTAACTCATTTTCTTTACCTCTCGACTACCAGCATCTCCAAAATAAACAGGAAGGTCCAGTGCACGCCCCATTGCGACCCTATCACTGAAAGAGCAGAACTTTTAGTATCTTACCAAGATTGATTGAGGTGCTTGAAATATCAGCTACTTTGTGATGTGCCATTTCCAAAATGGGTGAACCTATTTCCTCACATGTTTTACCTTCTTCAACAAAAATGTCAATTACATAGGAGTAGGCAAGTGACAGATTCGCATTGAAGAAGAAAAAATAGACTATGATTTCCATGGCACATGACATCTGGAGTGTGGACAAGTATCGGCCACTCTTTTTCTATCTTCTTTTCTCCTTTAGAAAAGCATTTCAAGGACTAACACCCAGGAGCCAACTTTCCCATAAATAAACATCTATCTCTGATCATAATCATGCACATAAAGATTTTACACATACACTGTAAGTGGACATTCATTTCTATATCATTACATTGCCTAAAAAAGACCATCAAAACAAACTGTATTTGGCATGGGCAACTGTATTGGCACACACAAAGATGTATGCCCTAGCTTAAGATGGAGTTAGACCTTTGCAAAATCATAACCATTATGATTAATAAGCATTTGACTAAATTATAAAGCAAAATTCTAACCATAAAAAACTGCAAATAATTTCAGGTTACCTCCTCACATCAAGAGCAACAAATGGAATTAGGCGTTCTGAAAGAAGCTGAGCTATGATCTGGGAACACCCAAGAGAAAGGAGAAAAAATGCCATTGTTACAAACATGTGTTTGTTATTAACTAATTTAAGAGCAGGCTTCATCAGATTCATATTTTTAGACTAATTTTTCAAATTTAGGGTGCCAATATATAAAAACCTGCCCAACACGTCCGAATCCACAAAGGATAATATGATCTTGCAAATCATCAGTCTGGAAATAAAACCAAATCAAAGAGACGAATTAGTAAGTAATTATCGGCAACATGTCAACCCTACGTCAGAAATCAGATGCTTTAATGTATTGAGAAGAGAAGAACTGCATACAGATACATTACATTTCGTACAATATATAATAATATACACATGAAATGAACTTTAGAACTGATCAGAATCTCTCTACATAACTTTTATTGCAGAAACAATGAAGCGTTATTTCTATTTTATTTTCTAGGGGGCCATATATCATTAAAATGCATTGTACTATCCTTATCTAATTGTTACTACCTAATAATGCAACAAAACATGGAGTTCAGAAAACCATGGCAAAACCTGCTTTAGATATTTACAAAATGCTAAGAAAAAAAAACCATAAAACTTGCAACAATGGAATTATAAGTTAGACACGTTACCTCACTCTCAACAGGCAATAAACTTCTAACATCATGCAGCTCAAAACGAGAGGCAAGTAACTGGCCTCCAGCAGCAAGCCATGGTGTGAGGGCCATTGAGATCCCCACAACAAGGAACAACAATGAGGATAGCTGAGAAGACATTATACCCTGCCAACAACACCATTTAATACTTGCACAAGCAACAACAACGTTTCATTATTAACACTTTGAAGTTGGATTAGCAGTCATTTAATAAAAGAACAACAATCCCTGTTGATTTAGTAACAAAATGTGGACATTTTACCTCAAAAATGTGACATGACTAATGAATATCACAAATTATAATAGAACAAATATGTGATCAAGATCTTTTCAAACCACCCTAACACAGAGGAAAGTCAAAAGTAAAAGAACAGTTTTCCTGTGGAAAAGTGAAGTACTATTTGAGCCCAATACCCCAAGAAAGTAACTAAAAATTTAGCAAATGCAGGATAAACCAATAAATGCAAATGAGATAATCTCATGAGCAAGCAATGCTAACTAACAGGAACAAAAACCTGATTAACAGCTTCACCGAAAGCCACAAATGCAAATTCTCCGCCTGGAGCTAGAAGAAGACCAACCCTTATGGCAGATATGATTGAAATACCAAAAAGCCTACCAACCAAAGCCACCAATATAGTCTTGCCACCAATTAAGAGTCCTAACGCCCCCGCAATGACAGGAAAATTTGAAACAAGAAGTTTTGGGTCAATGGACATGCCAACCTGAAAACTCAGTACACAATTGTCATCAGTTGCAAATATTCTTGATCATCAATATATGGCAGTACCAATAGTCTAAAATAATACAAGCAAATTAAGCAAGCATTATCATTCTCCAAACTCAGCAGTGTAATAGATGATATGAAGACTTTATCCAACCAACTCACCCTACTGTTGTCCACCTTCCACATATGAGATAAAATCAACCTCTTCCCTTATAATAATGAATCTTGGTGATACGATAATTCTATCATATTTTTACTTACGCCTATATGTTTTAAAAAGATAATTCTATTCTATCCTCCTAGACCTTTTACCTACCAAACAAGACCTTGTCTTCGAGAAACTGAGCACCAGGTAGGTTTTACAACTTAAGCAAGAATGTATTTAACAAAACAAACATCTAGTCATCTACATACTATGAAGATGCCAGCAAAAAGGTACCAACCGTCATGAAGAAGAGACCCAATAAGAGGCCACGATATGGAGCAATATCTGATTCAACCTGCAAAGAGAATTCAGTCTCTGCAAGAAGCAAACCAGCCAGAAATGCTCCCAATGCCATGGAAAGTCCAGCCTGTTTAGCAAAAAGGTCAAAGATAAAGGAAGGATCTAAGGTATTATCACTACAAAAGAAAACAAATTCAAGAACAAGAATGAAGTACAGTTTCCATACCCTAGCAGTTAGGAGACTTGTCCCTAGAATAACAAGAAGAGTATTGGCAGAGAATATTTCTGCATTTTGATTTTCAGCTATTTGCTTATAAATTGGTCGAAGAAACTGCAAGACACAGACAAAAGGTGTATAAGAATCAGCAGATGCTACGTTTCTGAAGTGCTAGATCCATTTTTTAGAAGTCAGGCACAGGTATCAGCAATCTTAAGTAAACATTCAGAAGATTGCGGGTCAAATGCTTCTATTAGTCAATAGTATCATCTATCAAATACATGATTCTATGTGTCTCAAACCTGTCAGAAATTATCAGTTACCACCACTTCAATGGTACCACATACATCCACCCAAGTTTTATTTGAACACTATCAATAGATATTTTTCAAAGTTTCTCATCAGACAATATTAGGATAAATTAATATAAATTGCAGCAACACAATCACAAATTATCGTGCAAACCTGAGGTCATAGTTTATGAATTTCTTAGATGTAAAACTTACCAACCGTCCACCAGCAATAATTGCAGTTATGGCAACGGCAGCCTTAACAGCAGCCAGTCCAAGAGCTTCTGCAATGGCTCTAAAACCAACCTGAAAACCAGAAAAATTACATTACCCAAATTGCCAATATAAAACGTAGAAGCAGTGCCAGCAACAATAACAGGAATATGGAAGTCATATAAACCAGACAAGGCGTAAATTTCACTTATTCTTAACCTGCCTTAGCCTCAAAATTTTTCATGTTTCTTCCCTAAATATTTCCACTTGCAAATGTTTATTGAAATCTTTGTCCAAACTACTTTCTTAGAAGTTCATAGAACCATTTTATGGAGGCATATATCGAACAACACAGAAGTTAAGATTTCGGGGAAAGCACATGCTCCGTTAAAGCAAATTAGTGTAGTAAGCTGCAAAGAAAAAACATAAACAGCAATTAAGAAACCCCAAAGAAATGAAGGAACCAACAGCCTTTTACTAATAAAAGCTTAGGAGAACCATTCATCGAAATCTGAACCCCAAGAAACCTATATAGGTTTTTATGCAAGCATTAGAACAAAGAATCGAGATGTATGTAAATGGCATACTTTCAGAGCAAGGCAAAGTCAAAAACCTTCAACATCCAATGAAGATCAAAAAAGGAAAAGCAAAGAAGGATTTTTAGAAGGCCTTACCCCTCCTTTTGATGAATTTGGTGAGATAAGAGGTATAAGTATAAGCAAAACAACAACAGCCAAATCCTGGAAAGAATAGAAAACAATCAAATAAAAAATCTTGCAACCAGATTCATCTAAATTAAATAAAAGTCCAAGCAAAACTTGAACACCTAACCAAGGAGGAATTCCAAACATATCAAAAAGATATACGTAGGTATTGTACTTGTCGTAATTGCTAGTTTAGTCTAATCATTCATAGAACATCTTAAACACTACAGGAGCTAGATGGCTTAAGTGCATAGCTGATTACCATATAATGTTGAGTAGACATCTAATTTCATATTTTGCTTACTTCAAGGATAAAGATGCCAGTTGAAAATGTGAAGAGAGAAAAAGAAGATTAAAAAAACAAAAGGACAAAAACTAAAAGGAGCAGAGATACACGTATCAGTCATCAAGATGATCATTTGGATAATAACTGCATGAAGAACTATTATCCCCAACTGAAACATTCATTTCAAAACAAAATGCATCCTGAAGCCAATCCCTTTTCTCAAATTCATAGGATCACCTGAAAAAGTAAGACAGAAAATGTAGCACGTCCATGGCGTGAAGTACTCTCACCTCGCTCCTGTAATACCTGCAAATGAAGACAACATCGATCATATGACCATCTAATGGAGCCACTATGTTTCATATCTTGGCTGGCAGGTATGTTATCATAAAAGAACCAAAAATATACAAATAAAACCAAAATGATAAAGTCTGATCCAATCAGGTCATGGTTATAGTATATCAAACCTATTAGGTGGATTTGTAAAGTCATGGCAAGAATCAAAGTTATCTTTTAAACTTCAAACATTTTAAGATGCTACAGAGGACTATAAGAGGAAAACAGATAACATATGTATAACATAATCAACAAGAAGAGAACATTAAAATCTTTTGCTCTAAGGAGCTTGTCTCACTAACATTTTTGCCTTCCCTTCACATAGTCAAGAGTAGTGGCAATACTTTGTTACAATTAATGAAATCTGAAGCAATATCTGCCTATTTTAATTACCTGCAGCACAACTGCAGTTGAAGATAATGCCAGGCCATTCCCAATCACTATCGCAGCTGGACCAGGCTGCCCTGCAACAAAATGAGCAACCAGGCCAACTGCAACTGCTGTCACGAAGACCTGTATCAATCATATAAAGTATAAGTTAAAAGAACTTATCAAAACACAAGTAACAATGATAGAAAATTTATTTTCTCAATCACCTGGGCAGAGCCTAATCCAAAAACATATTTCTTCATGGAACTTAACCTTTCAACAGATAGCTGCAAAAAGCAAAATGAGGGTACAGGTTTAATATCTTCTCATAATGATGGAGATACAATGTAGGGCTGGAACTGTGGATCTAAACAGTAAACTCCACCTCAAGGCCAATATTAAATAGCAAGAAAACAACTCCAAATTCAGCTATCGCTTTGGTTCCATGCACATGACGAATTATGGACAGACCATAAGGCCCAATCAAGATGCCAGCAGCCAAATATCCAAGAACAGGACTGCCTAAACATTTGAGCACATAGAAGACAAACATCAGTTTATACAAAATTCCAGGGGAAAAAAAGGAAATAGAGAGCACATAATGATAGTGAGCAGAAAAGCACACATAAAAAAGTTCGTGTACTCTGGACAATGAAGAAACATGATAAAAAGCAAACAGAGAATTCAAACATGAGCTCCAAAAGTCTTGGTAAAAATTCATGAATGGAAGAATGATCATGTGTTTTTTAAGAAAGTCTAATCTCAATGCAATACACTCAAATTTGAACTAAAGGGTACAGGAATTTAGTCACCTCCAGGAATTTTCTGAAATATAGGCACAAAAATTACACTTGCAAGCAGTAACCACAACACATCAAAGAGGGAGGCCTCCTCCTCATTCATCTGGGAAATTCAAACATTGAAATGAGCTGCTGACAACTGCTATATACGGTAGGATTAAGATCAAAAGAATCAAATAGGAAATTAACATATGGTGCAGGATCACATACCTCTTGATGAGGAAGCATTGCAACAAGTTTTTTTAGTCTTTTTGGAAATTTCTGTATTTGTCGGATCAGAGGCTTCGCATTTGAGGAAACTTCTTCTATACTAGTGGTGATGACATCTGGCTGCTGCAGCAGCTGAGCACTCCTCTCTGCCCGATTAGCATAGAAGGCAACCCTGTGACCAAAGTCGGGCAATCATTTTTCCAAGCATGACATCTTATAAATAATTTCAAACTGATAAAACACAAACTCAATAGAGTAGCCCTTTTTTCAGAAGATTTGATTCATTGGTTGCATTATAGTCAAGTAGTAAATTTCCTAGATTTAAACTTTTAATGGAAAAAGAAATTTTCTGTATAAATGAGAGACAAGGGAAATATGAAATAATATTATCTGACATCTATACTTGAGTAACCCCCTGCAAAAGATGGAGGCTTGTAAGATACCCATGTGAACATAGCATTCCAAGGGAAACACATCTTGTTTCTACAGCTCCATCAAGAACTACAGTTAACCTAATATGCCATTTGAGTCTTGAAGCGGGAAATCAACAATGTTCAGCAAAGACATATACAGGAATTTTGCAGAAAAGTGATATAATTAACATTAGTTAATGAAACAAGGTCATAACATTAAAAGCATACCCAGCTCCAAATAGCAGTACTCCTACAACCAGCTTAGGAATTTGTTCCCTTGCAGACTTCAAAAGACCCTGGGCTACTGATGCTGGTGTGAACTCTGTCCCATCAACAGTGAAGGAAAAGAATGATGCAGAAAAGAAACGGGAAGATTTATTTAACAATGACTTTGGGGCATTAGGGGGTGAACTTTCCCTTGTCAGGTCCTTTTGAGTTTCAAGCTTCTTTGGTTGAACATTTTTTAACTTTTCCACTTCCATTTCAGCTTCTTTGGAATCTACACCCAGCATTCCGTTCTCATGATCACTCAAATCATCAAATTGTTTGAGATCTTCAGAACTTTTGCTGGCTTTGTCGGGTAAGATGTCTGGTGTAGGCTCACCAACTACTGTATCACCCTTAATAAGGGCCTCCCCTTCTCTTTCAACAATAATATCACTAGAACCTCCTTGACTGATCTTATCCTCCTCGACAACAATCTCTTCACCCAAAAGCTGCCCCTGGGCAGCTTCAGCAGTCTCCACGGTCAAATTAGAAAGAGACCTTTCAGCTTTTTGTAGGGCTATCTCTGCGTCATTCACACATTGTGCAGCCTCCAATTCAAAAGCAACAGCTTGCTCTGCTAAAAGCATGATGTTTGCCACATCTTCCTCAGCTTTCAAGGCATCCATCTGTGCTTTCTCTGCAAGCTCATTCAATCTGTCCACTTCCTTCTGCAACTCCTCCTTTTTACTGTGCAAGTGCCTTAACTTTGCTTCACAATTCACCAACTTCTCTTCACATTCCCTAATCTCAACTTTTGCAGCCAATAGTGCTCCATTATCTACCCTAACATCAATCTCCACATCACTCTCTCCAGAGCTTTCTGGGGAATCATTTCCCAGTTTCAGAGGTTCAAATGAGTCTACTACCAGCTGCAGCCTTGCTTCAGCTAAAGATAGTGCCATTGTTGCTTTTTGAACAGCCTCTTTGGCATCACACTCTTCATTAACAGTAGCTTGAATCATATTAAGTGTGCTATTAACATCATTCCAAGCATTAGCTGCTTCATCCTTCAAGGCTATCGCAGTTTCTGATATTTTCTGAGCCTTTTCCTCAAACATCCCACTATTAAGACGTCCCACTTCCAATTCCTTTATTGCCTTCTGCAACAATTCCCTCAAATCATCCAGACTAGGTGATTCCAATTCATTACTTACATTTCTCTCTTCTTCTCCCAAACAGTTCAATACAGTACCACTTGAGCTCTCATCACTACTCTCTGCAAATTCAACATTCCGACCATTCCCATCAACATACGCCAAAGAATCATTACCTTGACATCGCGACTTAACTCCTCTTACTTTCAACACATCAGGCAAACCATAAAACAATGATGAACTTGAATACGAACTGCGCAGATGACTATCAAATTTCCCTCTGAAAACCAAATTTGAACTTAAACAACCACTATATGCCATACTTTTCCTCATTTTCTTCAGGGACTGAGCTTTCGATCCAATCTTCGGATCAAAAACATTGTAACCGAAATTTCTACATCTAAACCTAGGACATAACGGATCCAGTATCCTATAACTAGTACCTTCACCACCATGAAACAAAGCAGGATGCTTCAAGCTACACGCAAAATCCATCTTTCTCCGCCGCACCAATCGTTATTCTCGGCAAGGCATTTCAAGCACTCTCATTGACCTCTTATCAAACACCTGGCAAAACAAACAAAGCGTTACTGAATCCACTCTAGTAGCCCTAGAACCGCAAAATCTGAATATACTTTATACTCATACATGAACATATAACTATACGTAGAAATACTTACTTAGACAAATTTATGTATATAGTATAAAATCGATGAATAAAAGTGAAGAGAGAGTGAACTGACCGATCAAAGAAGAGAAGAAATGTTGGAGAGGGGCGGAGTTTGGGAGGAGAAGGTCCAGAGAAGAAAATGACACAACTGATAAACAAATCAACGTGGCCTTTTTTTACTTCTATATTTCCTTTCATTTACTTAAATCGACAGGTTTCTTTCTACTTCCTCTTTCATTTCTTTCCCTCTATTTTTTCTATTAGAAAGTTAGAATTTAGAAAATTACTAAAAAATTAAAATCTCTCTGGTTTGTTTTCTCTCTCTTTCTCTCTCTCTCTGTTTGCGAACTAGGAAAGAAAGGGAAATTATACCAGGAAATTAGATGATTGGAGGACAATTTTTTAATGAAGACTCTGAATTGACCAAAATGACCTTTATATGGAAAGAGATTTGTAGCTGACCCGTTATATGCCCTTGGATATTCCACCTGTTTTGTCATGATAGGCAGTTGCATTTGAGACGCGTGGAGGCACCTGCTTCCGTTAACCTGTTTCATGCGCGTGACTGAAAAGAGACTGACATGCTTTTAAGTAAAAATATTAAATTGTAATGACCTTGAATAAATAAGCATACGTATTTGCTTTCATCAGTAAATAAATAGTAAAGGTTATGAAGCAATTAGTACAGTAATGATATATATGATTTTGTATTTAATTCTGAAAGAAAAGCCTGCCCTATTACCTATATAGAGAGCTAGGCCTAATATTTTTACAAGCTAACAGTAGTTGGATTTAATTTTTCAGGCTCACTGTATTGATACGTCGGTTACCATGTATATTTATATTTATGCTTACTGGTCCAATAAAAAGGAAATAAAAGCTCAATTTTTTTATTTTTTATGAAAATAAGTGCACATTATTGGTTCTTTGTAATCTACTGTCTTAGTTTATGTTCAAATTAATTCTTGCAATGTCTATATACTTTTTTTCCTCATAAGAGAAAAAAAATGTCACATTTGTTTTTAAAATAAATAAATAGTAATTTGTACAAATGTTTGGTAATTTTACCCGGGACGAAAATTAAATATTTAAAAAGAGATTTAGAAGATCAAAGAATAAGCAAACGAATGGAAAACAAAAAGCAAATGATAAAAGTACCATTACAAAAAAAAATTCTTTTCTTGAAACAAAAATTTTGTTGAAATTTTGTCAAAAATATTTCTGATGCGAAAAAATTCACTCCCATCAAATATTTCGACAGATTTTTAAAGAAATTTTTCAACAAAAAATATTTTATTGAAAATCCGTAGGAAAGTTTTAGATTTTGAAAAACTTAAAGTCTGATAAATTTTTTAACAAAATTTTCTATTGAAAAAAATTATTATCAATGGAATATTTTGTTGAAAAAATCCTTTGATATTACTATTTTTTATTCAAAATATAGTAATAATTTTTTAAAAAAATTTTAATCCTTATTACAAATATATTAATAAAAAATTTTTCTTTGTCTTTATAAATTATGATTGTATACATATATTAATCTTTGACCAGACTAGAACATGCATGCATATATGTTTTATATATATTATATATACAGATATAATGAGTTTTTTTTTTTTGAAGAGATATAATGAGTTTTTTTTTTTTTAAGAGAGATAATGAGTTTTGTAATATTAAAAATTTAACTATGTTTTCTTTTGCTTATTATTATTTTATATATTTATTGTGAAAACTTTATAGAATCATAAATTATAAACTAATAGTTCCAAATTCATTATTGTTTTTTATAAAAAGTTTATAAAAATAAGATAATAATTTTTTAATTTTATAAAAATAGATGGTAAACTCTAATAATATAATTAAAGAAAAATTGATAATACTTTGGGTAGTAATATTAGTTAATATAAATTAATAAGAATGATATAGTAAACTTATTAACAATAATTATTTAAAATATATTAGTTTATTATATGTATATAAATTAGAACCATAGCAATAGAGTATATTAACTATATATATTTTATAAATCTATATTAATATGAAATTACAAATTATATATTTTAAATGATATAATTTATAAGTTAATGTGTGTCTATACACATATATGTGTGTGCTATTAAAGATCTTACATATTAATATGTTATAATATATATAGTAATGTTTTGTAATATATAATATTATATACATATATATATTAATTATAATATATATTTAATTTATAAATAAGTATTACTATCATTTATAATAAACTTTATTTATATGATTACACTTTATAACTTTATTAGTTAT
Organism: Theobroma umbraticum; assembly: GCF_002168275.2. Classification (NCBI taxonomy): domain Eukaryota; kingdom Viridiplantae; phylum Streptophyta; class Magnoliopsida; order Malvales; family Malvaceae; genus Theobroma; species Theobroma umbraticum. The sequence goes on from NW_018397258.1 coordinate 2,211,160, forward strand.
TAACTTAGTTTTTATAATATATTATTTATAATTAGTTATTATTTATACAAGTTTTGTAATATATAACATTATAACATATAATTTTTGTTATTTCATAAATACAATAAAGTAATACATATAAATATATACTATATATAAAAGTAATAAACAACTTATACTCATTGATACATAAGTAATTAATATTTTACAAAATAATAAATTTAGTTAATAATTAATGAACAATATAGTATATGAAGAACAAAATAATATTGGTTTTGTTTCTAATATAATAATATTAAATATATTGTATTATACATTAATGTATTGGTATAAAAGTAATTAATATTTAACAAAATAATATATTTAGTTAATAATTAATAAACAATATATTATATGAAGAACAAAATATTTTTGTATAATTTAATAATATTAAATTTAGCATAAATATATAATAAAATTTTATAGGTTCTTATTATTAATAATTACATTTATTAATAAAATCTAAAATTTTTAAATTTATAAAGTTTTATTGATATAAAGGCTTGAACTTTTGTATAGATGAAAAATAAAACAAATTTTACCAACTCTGCCACCCATTCAACTTAACATAAAAGTTGATTGTATAATCTAAATCTGCCGGGTACTTTATTATGTTTAAAGAGTATTTTTGGGTTTAGTTGCTACTCCGTACTTTATTAAAGGTAGTGAAGATAACAATAACACACTTTTAAACGGAGATTTGAGTGAAAAGAATAAGTCACAAAAGAGTTGGATTGCCCAATTTCTACCAACATCTCAACGTACCATGCAATTCTCAAATGGGCATGTATCATTTGCTTCTCCTTTTTGGTGTGAGGTTGGTTAAAAGGATGGTTATCCAAGACAAATGCTATTGAGTTACTGTCCTCATGGATAAGATCTCTTGAAAAGCTGAAGGTAGTAGAGATAATAATAACACACTTTTAAGCAGAGATTTGGGTAAAAAGAATAAGTCAAGGTCAAATTGTCTAATTTCTATTAACATTTCGCCGCATTGTGCAATTCTCAAATATTCACGTATCATTAACTTTTTGCTTCAGTCTATAAATGCAGTCTTTTTTCCTTAATCACAACACCCCATTAACTTTGGCACTCCTTTTACACTACCAAGATATAGGCCGGACTATCCGTCACTGCCGGGTAACCCAAAATAGACCGGTTAATTGTTTCTGGTTGAGACACCGATTACCTCCATCGGTTTTTATCAGTTGATCGGTTTGGTCGTCGAGGGGAGATCTCCGTCCCCCATGTTCTATCGTTACCTGTGGTCATGATGGCAGTCGCTTACCGAATAGTGTGAAATGATTTGACGTAGCCTGCCTGCTACGGCTTCAACATGTGGGCAAGCCATGGAAGTTGAGTGAACTTTGAACGTTGGGTGTTACCTCACAGCTCGGTGGGTGACTTCACAAGAGTGTAAGCTGCCAAGATGTCAAGGCCAGGGGCACTTGATGGTCGAGGGACAAGAGGGTCAATAAAAAGGGAAAGCTCCTCTGGTTTAAAGACGGAATTGGAAGCTTATTCCTTGGGAAAATGCTGTGAGCCTATATTTTTGGACGCCATATTTGGTTGTATATGTAATTATACTGATTTCTTTTCTAATTAAATTTTCTTCATTCACAAAGAAAAATTTAAAAGCGTTTTTCCAGAAGCAAAGTGTCACAAGGGGCCCAATAACTGATATGGCATTTGGAGCAACCACAAATAGAATTTTCACAAAATTAAAACTCTTAATATAAGCCCAAGAAAAAAAAAATTCTCAGCTGGGAAGAACAAGAACAATGAAACAACACTGGGTTAAGCTTTGATTGAAAATTGAGAACAAGCCTAAAAGGTCCATGAATAAATAAATAAAATCTCATCACATGAAGCAAAAGAATCTTTCGTAACAAACAAATGTCTCATTAACAGCATAGCTTGATCCAGAGGGGTGCAGAACAATGATGAACGCAGATCTAGCATGTTGTCCATGATAAATTCGTACATCCATATCCCTAAATAACAATAATAATAGAGGCCTAAATTAGAAGCACCACCTTGAGAATAATTACAAGAATTGTCATTGATAAGTTATATCTGTCATTGATAAGAATTGTCATTTAATACATTATTTTCATTGAAAAAAAGATTCAAACTATTAGAGAAATAAAGAGTTTAATGAAAATAGACTTTACCTTAAGAACCAAGTTTATAGTTTTCAAGACAGATACAACTTAACATTTTTAGACCTTCAAATCAAAATTTTGGAAATTTTTTTTATTAAGGTTTTTAATGAAAGGATGAGCAGTTTTTTTTTTTTTTTAAAAAAAGAGAATATACTTAAATTCAAAAAACAATATATGAGATATTTATGTCTTGAAATATTTAAATAGTATTTTGTCTAATTTTTTTAACTATTAACAATCAAATGATCAAGAATATTATTTTGAAATAAGACATTTTGAAGTGTTTTGAGAAATTTTTTAGATATGATAGTTCCTCCATAATTAACTCCTTTGTAGGAAGAATTAAATAATGATTTCGATCGTGACTCTGTCCTCTTCTTTTATATGCAAGAAAGACTCTTAATCCTCTTAAAACACGAAGACATAGACACCTTACAGTCCCACTAGGACTAGAAATCATGAATTTAATTGCATTGGTGATGTAAAAGCATCGCAGTTTAGGTATGCTTTGTATGTTGACGGGGAACGTAGCCAAAATTTGGTTGTTAGTTAGTTACTAAGACCATAATAAGGCTTCATTTAAGTGGGCTAATTTTCTTGGATCAAAATCTAAAGCAGAAAAGGTCCAGAATTGGGCCCAATCTTAGTAATTGCTTAAATGGTTTGTTTTTAAGGGCAATAATTGCTTAAATATTCTCGAAACATGGCAAATTAATTTTGTACTTTACTTCAATTGAATGATAGAAATCCTGTCAAATATACATACATACATGCATTCATGCTAGTAGTGAGTTGGAATCACATGGCTGCCTCATCCATTCAGCTTACTGCTTTCGATTATCTGATTGTATACGAATCTTGGGATACGCTCACAACATGATCACCACCACCACCACCACTAGCACCAAGTCTAATTAATTAGCAAAAAATAGTTGGCTGCCCTTTTTTCTTCATCCAAATTTCCCCTGGAAGAGGTCAAAAGTCACAGACCACCTTTCTCTCCAGTTCAATGGGATTCCATCCACATTTAGGACATCAACATTCCAAATTTCCCACATAATAATGGGATCTCCAATCACGTGTCCGGCCAGTCACCAGCCCAACACCATCAAATTTACCCCATCGCTAGAGAAGGCACAAGTCCGTTATAATCTGATATATATACTGTTTTTATAAACAGAAGAAGGGAGTTTTATCTGCTCTCATTTTGTCTGGGGTAACCGACATCGGGCAAGCTGCTTTCTTGTCCAACATTTTCCCTGTTCCTCGGACCCTGTTTCGTTTGCAAACTCTACATCTTCCAAGAGTTTTTTTCGAGTCCAGAGAGAAGCAAAAAAGAAATGGCATTCACGGGAACTTTGGACAAGTGCAAGGCTTGTGATAGGACTGTCCATGTTGTGGATATGTTGTCTCTTGAAGGAGTGCCTTACCATAAAACCTGCTTCAAATGCAGCCATTGCAAGGGGAACCTTGTGGTATGTCCAATTTCTTCAAACTTTTCTTCCCTCTTCTAAATTGTAAGGTTTGTCAGGTTGGCATGAAATGATTGCCTGGTGTAGGTCATTTGTTCAACTAATGAACATGTTTATTGTGTCCTTCACAGATGAGCACCTACTCCTCCATGGATGGAGTCCTGTACTGCAAGCCTCATTTCGAGCAACTATTCAAGGAATCTGGCAATTTCAGCAAGAATTTCCAAACAGGCAAGGCCCATCTTGTCCCTTTTTCTTATTACGAAATTTGGAGATGATATATCTCTGGCTGTATGGCTAAGGCTAACGACATTAATTTCTTTGATGATCACCTTTGCAGTAAAGTCTGAAAGGCAAAATGAGCTGGTATGTTTTCCTTGCTTTTATATGTTTTGTACTTGATCGGTTTCATACAGCATTTTAGTTTCCATTCTGAGCCAAGACAACAACTAACAAATACAACTTCTAGCCTAGGCAAAACTTCTTTCACTGTAGGCTCTCTTCCGGTGATGGAGACAGAGAAAGAAAGGGAAATAAAGAGAGAGATTTCAGTCACAATATTTCTGTCAATAGATTCCCTGACTCTTAACAGGAACATCCAGTCGAATATACAGATTTTAATACAATTAAAATGGACCAAGATACTTTTTATCTTTGCTATGATCATGACAAAAAGTTCTCTGTGATCTGTTGCAGTCTAGGACTCCCAGCAAAGTCTCATCCTTGTTCTGTGGAACCCAAGACAAGTGTGCCGCTTGCCAGAAGACAGTGTACCCATTGGAGAAGGTTCGTAAATTGAACAGCACAATCCACTATTAGTTTCATCTTGTTAATTAGTCAGAAATTTCTATGACAATATTGGTTTCACTCGTTGGGACAGGTGACGATGGAAGGGGAATGTTACCACAAAAATTGCTTCAGGTGTGCTCATGGTGGGTGTCATCTGACACACTCTTCGTATGCTGCTCTGAATGGGGTCCTCTACTGCAAGCACCATTTTGCTCAGCTTTTCATGGAGAAAGGAAACTACAACCACGTTCTCCAGGCTGCTTCACACAAGAGAAATAACTCCTCTGCATCTAACGAGCCTGCTGAAAATCAAGCTGAGGCTGAGGAAGCTGCGGCTGATGAAGAGCCCTCCGAAGAGCAATCTTAAAAATTAAAACATACCCTGGTTCTTATGACTCTCACCACGATCATTTTTCCTTCTTTTCTTTAGAGTTTTTGCAATAGTTTGATTGGGTGGCAGACCATCTCATCAAAGTTGAATTTCTTGTCCTGATTATTCATATTTTGTTTTGGATTGGCTTATTTATGTAATTGATACAAACTACATGGCGTGATAATATATATTGAAATTGTTTCCAGGTTTTTTGCAACCTGGGTTTGACTGAAATAGTTCATATTGATCAGCTTAGATTCTTTCATAATGCAGCTAACTCACATGAAAACCCAAGTACTCAGAAATCCAACTTTTATTCACAAGTTTCCATGGCATGAAGCCTACTTCTGCGCAAATTTTATTAACAAGTGGTGTTCAATTCATATGCGAATGAAGCTTCGCATAACAATTGTTATGATAGTCACAACTTTGAACATGGAAAATGGAAAATCATGGACGTAACACCACGTGCTGGCACAATATAAGATCTGAGATGGTCTTGCCATGCCGATCAATCCTCCGGGAGCAATTGACACCACCATCTAGAATGTTCCGGACCACAACATTTAAAGAATGAATTCCTTTCACTTCGTATATTTCTACCTTAACATGTTCATCCACCCATTTCTCTGTCTCATCAACAGCTTTTGGAGATGAATTCAGGAGGACTGACACTACATCCTTTACCCACTGGGGTGTTATGATAATCTTCAGCCTCTCGACATCCTGCGCAAAGTGTGGGATGATGGAGAAATTCAAGTCATTTCCTTTGTCTCCAGCCCTACCATGGGCTATACTATAGAGCGGAATCTTTTGCCTAGACTGAGAAGCAGAGAGGCTGGTTTCTGGTGATGAACAATCTAGGCAAGAATTGTGCATATCTTCTTGTGGGAATGGTGGCAATGCAGGTTCATGCAAAACACAGGCCTTCAGAACATCTCGAAAGACATGTTTCTGACATTTTGATTCACTGACTTCTGTTTGCTTTGCCGCTATCCGCCAGAAAATATGTTCACGTCCAATCTAAGTGGAAGAACAAAGTTATAGGTATTTGTTAAGATATTTTTTGAGCTACTTAACAATTATAGGACATAAACTTGAATCAAAAGCTTAAATGTAAAGGTTAAGGAAAGAAATTGTTGTCTATTAGCAAAAAGGTAATCTGCATACTACAAAAGATTATCATAACTAAAGCATATCCAAAACCAAGTGAATTCAATAGTTTGAAAATGAGAGTTTGGCTCAATTACAGTTTCGAGTTCAACACAAATCAATTCATGGACTAAGGTATTACTTAGATGGAAGGAGGGGAGTGGGAGAGTACCAATTGCTTTTCCAGAATAATCTCCTTTTTAAGCCCAGTGCTGCATTAGATAATAAAGAAAAAAGTTATAGGTTGAGCACAAAGATCATTGAGCCAAGGAAGAAAGTAGTAGATAGTTGCTCTGAACAGAGAGTTCTAAATATAAACAACGGTAAGATGCATGCATGATACCGTGACTAGATTCTTATACATGATAAACAAGACTAAAAGTGTGCAGTTCATAAAAATTGGAACCAGAACTTTACGCATGAGTTATTGGCAGTTAATTGTTTGTATTTGGATATTTCAGTTTTCTTCTTGTCAGGAGTTTCACAGTAACATGCATGATCAGGTAAATGTATACAGCTTTACAGTAGATACAATAGACATAAAATTAGAAGAAAATATACCTGATACCACCACCTCCGGCTGGTCCGTTTGTATATAATGCAGTAAACTCTTTAACAAGTTGCTCTGCGTGTTTCTTCTCCTGGAACAATCCATCCATGCGTAGTCTAATATCTTCACTTGCCCTCAATGTTGATGAATAGTTATCAATGCTGGTAGCTTTCAAGCTATCAAGTCCAATTATATAAGAAAGAACACAGCAACTGACACCAGGAAACACCTCTTCCATCCATGACCTAACCTAAAATATGAAAAAAGGAAAGTGATATAAAAAATCCAATGGAACCAGTGAGCGAAGTATCTGGAATGCATTTACAGACAAGGATCTATTTCAAAGAATGTCATCTCAAATTAAGAAATGAATAAACCATCAAACAGTTTTTTACAGTAGCCCTACCAGAAATTCAGCAGCTTTAGCACGTTTAACACATTGATATCCTCCATACGATATCTCACCCCATGCTTTCCATCCACAGTCCTAGATAAAAGACAAATTAGAACTTAGGAGGAATGGAAGAAATTAACCTTTCTGAGACGACATTAAACCCACTGGGGTAATATCTCTGACTAGAAAATACTTGTGACAACTTGGGCTGTCGGGGGGACTGCAACCAGGAGTAGCAAGGGTATTCCCTCAATCACATAAGATTACCAAAATAAGAATCCTACTAAGGCAAAATAGATAGGAAAAAAAAGTAAACTAATATTTGAAATTTTATATCATTTCAAGTATTACCATGTAAGATCAGATTAATCATCTAAAAGTGTTGATCTGCCTTTTATCTCTCTCACCTCCAGCCATCTGCTCCCAAATACACACAGGCAAGCACACTCGAAACACGTAGATGAAAAAAGTGGATAATCAGGTTATGCTTAACGCATGGCACTAAGAATCCACTGAGCACACAAAACCCCAGATCTGCTAGATTGAACCTACTAGCCATCTACTGAATACTTGAAACTAACAGAAAAGCTCTCATAAGCTTAAATATCACCTTCAGAATAGAAGGTTACCTTTGGAACCAACTGCAAAAGTTTATCAGGTACAGGATGAGCAGAAGGCTTTGCACCAATACAAAGAACTTTAGAGCTAGATAATGGCTGGAATGAGACACCCTGAAAATCAATTACCTGCATTTACAAGATGCCTATTTTTGTTTAATATTCCCTTTCATTGCAGTTGCAGGTAAAATTTCCAAAAATGCATTTTGACTTACAACATCAGGCGTAATATAAGCACTTGGATCACCGACTTCATAAAGCAGTTGTTCAGCACATGTACTGAAATTTAAAACCCCACCACTACCTTCTGCCTTCATGACACTTACTTCCCCACTGAACGAAATTTCAGCATATGGCAGTGATAGATCCAGGAGGTGTGAGAATGACAAGTTTCGGTGCTTGTCCGCTAAATTAGAGAAAATGCAGTGCATTGAAACCAAGTGAATCAGAATTCTCTGTTTTAATTGACCTATTTCTGTGTTATTTATTGAGACAAACAAAACCTAATTCACCTGGATGCATGAAGTATCCCCCCGTGAGTTGACAACCACACTCTAGAAGATGGCCAGCCAGAGATCCCTGCGCTAATAGCTCCAAGTCATCCCAATTCCAGCCCAGTTCATAAACCTAATCACACACAAGTGAGATCATTCTGATTAAATTTCAAAATGCAAAATCATAGCTTAGCCATCAAAAAAGCAGCACTTCATCTATTCATGCTGTCAAATATATTATGCGAATTAATGTGGAGAATCATAATGGCAGATAAGTAAAACTAATTTGATGTTCAAAGTCATGAAAACCTAGAGAAATTATACCAAGAGTCTGAAAGGAAACAGCTAAAGCAGAGTAATGAAAAGAAAGGATAAGTTTCCATACCATTGGTGCTAAGAATAGTGCAGCATCAGCAACCCTTGAAGTAATTACAACATTTGGTTGATATCTTTCCAAACATTCAACTATTGGAGCAGCTCCCAGATATGTGCTAATACCCTTCAGAGATTAAACGAAGCTGAGGTCAAGATTTGCATTCCTCTGTAATTTCCATGACTAAATATGGGAAAATGCAAATGCTAATGAAAACCTAACCACATATCATTTTACACATGTCCATAGATAAAAATCTAAAAGGCAAAAGAAATCTAAACTATGAAGAAGCAAGAGAGCAATTGCAGATATAAAAAAGAAGACCAGTGAATGGTACAGGCAAGGAATACCAGATTCTTACACCATCCATGATAACTGGCTTCTCAGACAAGGGTCCTGAACCTGAATAATGGAAATAGATCTTTGCATTTGGAGTCATGTTGCTAAACACAATGAAGCAAAAAGTTCTGCAATGCATTCAATATACACACAGACTGTATTTGCTAAAATAAAGATCATACCTCACCAGCTCATACATGACTAATATAAATTTAAGCGGTCAACTGGCCAAGCATACCTGACTCATTAACAAACACCTCATGAGCCACAGCAACAGACACACTGAGCCCTAGGCTGCTGGCTATTTCTAAAACCTTCTCTTGAGCACCAAGTGGATCCACTATTCAGAAATGATTCAAATGATATGGCCAAAATGAAAAAAAAATGATCACCGATTAAATGAAACATCAAGGCAAAGCATTTTGTGAAATTTAGCAGACAACGTAACATTTGAATCTTTGTCTTCAAATTCCATACTTGCACCCATGTTGGTAATTATACAAGTTCCCCTTTCCACAGCCAAAGGTAGTAGCAAAGACATCCACTCTGAAACTGAAAAATTAACAGCAGTAAAAACATTAGAGAAAAACCAACAATAAAAATATAAGTAAGTTACAACTCAAAACGATTGACAGGAATGTTAACATACTATTAGAATCATAGCCATCACCACCAGACACCATAGCCCGGTACCGCTCAGCAAGGGTGCGCTCTGCTAAACATTCAAGAACAATATAATCCAGCTCTTTGACTCTGTTAAGCAACTTCAGAGCAGCCATTGGCCTGTCACCTCCAAACCCAGCTCCACTACCAATGTAAACTTTGTCTTTTCTTCTTTGACGATTGATTCTCTGCAGTTCAACACATTCAACTATTCATCATCTGGAAACTGCTTTGCTCTTTCACTATAGAAATCGATATATCGAGTCAAAGCAAACTACACCAACCTGCTTGATCATGCAGTTATAAATCTCACCACAGCTCTGCTTCTCCATTGATTTTTGTTGGAAAATTAGCTGATTATGCACAAAACAAACCAATTCAGAAAATCCCCTTTGTTCAAGAGGAAGCTAACAGTTATGAAATTGTCTCACCTGTCACCTCCAAGTTTCCTTCTCCAGATTCGAGACTATAGCCCTCCCTGGAGTCAAACTGAGTAGTTTCTTAATTAGAGTTCAGAAAACAGAATCAGGGTTATTAAATATTATATATGAAGATTAATGATGCACTAGTGCTTTTCATTCTAGCATCAAATGGGTTCGGTTTGAGTGCTTTTTTGCAGCCATTTTCACATGAAGCCCATTACATTTTCAAGCCTCATTATTTTTCATCCAAAGCCCAAATTCATTTTTCACCTTAAATTCAAAATTACTAGACCAAAATATTATATAAATTTATTTTCTTAAGATTTTAATTACTATTTTAGGACAGATCATGATGGGAAAGTAATAAATCAGAAAATGGATGGGGGAATTGATTATGGCCTAAAGTCGAAAACCGAGGCTCCACGTGCCCGAGCTCCCTTTGGACTTTGGTGGTGGTTGATCGTTATCCTCAACGTGGATTACCACTGTCAACTTCACCTTCACTTCCAGCACGTGCCACGCACCGTCCAACCAGATCGCTTCCCTTACAACTCTCCCGTGAAACACACGCCCTCTGTTTTCTACTTGTCGCCAGAAAATCCCAGTAGTAAGCTTGCTTTTAATATTTTTTATTGGAAACAGTTTTCTTGGTTGAAGCAGGGGAACATCTCGACCGTTGGTTCCCGACCTTCTTCATTCTTAACACGTTTCTTCAGTTATTCTTCATTCTCCTGAAACCCTAATTTCTAAGCACCAGCAGCTTCTCCTCTACAACATTCTGGTAATCTTTTTTTTTTTTTACTTTTCTGTTTCTAATTTTGGATAAAAAATGAAGCTTTTCCATTGCTTGTATGCAAGAATTTGTTTACTTGGACTTTCTATAAGTAGCATGGTTTTTTATTAATTGTTTGAGCATTTTACTTATCTTTGGTTATTATTCTTGTTGGTAGATTATACTCTTCAAAGGATTAAGTGACTGAAGAAAGCAAGCTAAATTAATGTTAGAAGTCATTTTCTTCCTTGGCATTAGAGTCTTTGTGTTTTGATAGGGTGAATTATGGTATCTGAAAGGAAGTTGAATTTTTAATTTTTTTAATCAACTTTGTTAACAGGTATGCAAGTAGAAAGAATGTATCATAGTTACATGAAGAATTAATGTTAGATTAGCAATATTTGGATTTGTATGAAGTGAGTTGGATCATCGAGATGGCTACCATATCATTAGTAGCTGGAAATTGTGGAAGGGGAAGAGGATGTGAAGATGGTAGGTTTGAATTCGGATTGAACTCATATTTCGGGAAGGACTTTTTTGCTAGTGAATTGCTTATTAGATCATTTAGAAGAGGAAATGGGTATTGGTCAAAAGCTTTAAAAGGTTCTAGGAATGACAATGAGAAGAGGCTTCATGTTATTGCAAAAGTTAAGAAAGGGAAGAAGCATGATTACCCCTGGCCTGATGATATTGATCCGAATATCACGGATGGACACTTAACTTACCTGTCTTACTTCAAGCCTTTGGATGAGAAACCAAAACCGGTGACTCTACCATTTGAGAAGCCACTGGTTGACCTTGAGCAAAAGATTATTGAGGTGAGTTGCTTTTCATTGGTTGCCATTTGATATAGTCGTCAATTATTCGAAGAGATATAAACCATTCCTAATGTTCCTGTTCATGTTCTTAAAAAACTCATTATTGGTATAAAGCTATATGGTGAGGATTCATGAAGAGTGAAGACCCCTTCCAGAGAATTTTTCAATGTGTCATGTTATTTCAATATAATGTTAGTTTTGTTTGTGATCTTAAAATGGAACAATTTTCTTTTCCTTATACCATGACGTTTTAGGTGTTCATAAGGCACAAAACAGAGACATAAAGCCTTCCTTATATGTTTTGTTATTTTGTTCACTATTTTTTTTGGGCAGGTATGTAGAATGGCTGATGAAACTGGTCTGGATTTTACTGATCAAATTGGAGCTTTGGAAAACAAGTACCAACAGGTTAATCTAATATGTTCTTTTCCCTATTATGTCAGAATTTGTTTTTATATTCATCACTGGTATAGTTACTTTTTCCATTCATTTTGGGTGGTAAATTTCAGAATTTTATGTTAATTGCTGTAATACTAAAGATTTCTGGTAGTTTTCAAACTTCTTTTGTCAAAACGTAGGTATGAATTTAGTTGTCCTAGCTTATGAGTTGTAACAATGAGAAAACCGCTGATGCGTTCCTAAGTACTCTTTGCATAGGCTTCTGTTGGTTGCTTAAATATTCTCACTAAAATTTCAAGTCCCCATTTACATTTCATTGACATTCTTATTGGCATCTCTCTAACTTTTTCTCTGTTCTAAACATCAGGCACTGAAAGATTTATACACACATTTGACACCTATTCAACGCCTGACCATTGCTCGACATCCCAATAGACCAACAGTTCTTGATCATATATTAAATATCACAGAGAAGGTATTTTAATAGTACATAACCTTTATATGTGTCAAATCCAAAAGCTTATGAAGCTACTTTCTTACTCTCTTATTCTTTTACTATCTTATAGTGGGTGGAACTCCATGGTGATCGTGCAGGCTATGATGATCCAGCTATGGTAACTGGTATAGGCAGCATGGATGGTAAGAGCTACATGTTTATAGGCCATCAGAAAGGTAGGAATACAAAGGAGAACATTTTTCGCAATTTTGCAATGCCAACTCCCCATGGGTACATTTCAAGGATCTTTTACTTGAATAAGTAATTTGAAGATTCAGCTTGCATTAGATGTCATGTCTCCAATAAGATCTTTTAAAAATTTAAATGAAGGGACTTAATATCAGAATTGACAATTTTCCTGATCAAGTAAATCATGTTTATTTGATATCTAAAATTGTCCTGGCATTTTCGTAATTTTTCTTGCTTCATTAAAGATGTAGGGGTAACATAGATGTGATCATAACCTCTAATTATTTCAGAAAGCCTGCTTTAAATAGTTTTAAATCTTATCTGTTATGATTGATTTGTAAACAAATGCTCATATGGAGCTCTATTTGCAAACAGCTATCGGAAGGCTTTGCGAATGATGAAGTATGCTGATCATCATGGTCTTCCTATTATTACATTTGTTGACACTCCTGGGGCCTTCGCTGATCTCAAATCAGAGGAACTTGGTCAAGTGTGTCTACAAACTGTTTTCGGACATTTAAAATTGTGATGTTACGTACACTGAATTCTGAAACACCGAGTTCATATAATAATATGGCCCATTTTTTGTTTTACCCTAACAGGGGGAAGCAATTGCCCATAACCTGAGGACCATGTTTGGCCTTAAAGTGCCAATTGTAACTGTTGTTGTTGGTGAGGGTGGTTCTGGAGGGGCGCTGGCCATTGCTTGCCCCAATAAATTGTTTATGCTTGAGAACTCTGTTCTGTACGTTGCAAGGTGAGACTAGTTCCTTCCTTTTCCTCCTTATCTCAGTAATATCACTTGGAAAGTACAAATTTAACTGAAGATTATGATACACAAAATTATTAAGTGAAATATAACTAATGCCTTCCGAGTTTAGAAAGTTTTTTACAAGTCAATTTCCTTAGGCTCTGTTTGGTTGCTGTTAGAGAGTAGAAAGGAAAAAGCAAAAAATTAAAAAAAATGAATAGAAAACTAAAGACTGCAAAAAACAAAAGCATCAAAGAAATTGAGCCTTAGTTAATTTGAGGTTTTAGTTTTTCTTCGGTCACTGATCTTTATAAATCAACAGGAACATCAGCTTATTGCCCCACTTCTCATAGTTCTACATGGTATTGTACAATGTCTGTTTCTCAAGTTCACCTTTGACTGGCTATAGATATATTAACACCTCTTAGAGTTGTTATTTCCATCCTATATTGCTATACTTCTAAGCAGTATTTCTTTTATAGATGAAGCCTGAAATACATGTTTCTTTTGACTCTGATTCTCTAATCAGTCCTGAAGCATGTGCTGCTATACTGTGGAAATCTTCTCAAGCAGCTCCTAAGGTAAGTGATTCAAGTTGATGATTGAAATTAGAACCATAATTATGTCAGGACTGATGCTTCACTACTTTTATAGGCAGCTGAAAAACTGAGGATAACAGCTCAAGAACATTACAAGCGCAAAATTGCTGATGGCATCATCCCTGTAAGCATCTTCAACCTCTGAAGGTTTCTCATGCTTCTCTTCCTGTTACTCGAGCATTCCAACCCAGTGGATTTGACAATGGCTGTCCATCACAATAAAGAGTTCTTTTTTTCCCCATGTTGTCATATTTGCTTTGATTTATAGGAACCTCTTGGAGGTGCACATGCTGATCCTGTATGGACTTCCCAACAAATTAAACTTGCAATCACTCAGGCCATGGAGGTAAGTGATGTTAACAAATCTTGTGCAGAAAGAGGGAAAGAAATTTGCATACTGAACGTTTATGGTGGTTTGAAAGTTCGGTATATCTTTATAAACCTTCGAGGTTGTAATAACTGAAAAAAATTGGCACCCAAGTTTATTATGTGTTTATGTCCATTATAACAGCAGCCATTTCTTAATGAAAATTGTTTTGTTTTTTTAATTTCCTCCTTTAACCATTGCTTTAGAGGGAACTTTAAAAGTAAGCAGAGTTTGTTGCAATTACTTCTGGACAGCATTATGGGATTCTGCCATAAAATAGTGTTTGATGCAACATGATTTCTACAAAAAATAGCCTGCTTTTACATTTGAATTTCTTTTGTGCACTACTTGAAGAAGTTACTCTTCCAATGTTTCTGTTGCAAGGTTGATTTGGCCACTATTCTTTCTTGTTCTTTTGCTTCTGTTGATTTCCAAGTCATTGGCCACTTACAGTGATATTGAAATGAACATAGGAATTAACAAAATGGGATACAGAAGAGTTACTTCGCCACCGAATGCTCAAATTTCGGTCAATTGGAGGTTTCCAAGAAGGTAAGCCAGTGGAACCCGAAAGAAAACGCAACATGAAGCCTTCTGATGCCAGCATGCTGAACGCTGCTGATATAGAATCAGATCTTGAGAGGTTAAAGAAGAAGATTTTGGAGGCAAAGGCACCTTCTGATCCAATTGCAGACCAAGCAATAGAAAAACTTAAGCAGGATGTTGACAAGGAGGTTACCAGGGCATTCATTTCAATGGGCTTGCAAGAGAAGCTTGAATCACTGAAGTTGGAATTATCCAGAGCTCCTGATAATCAGCACCTTAATCGTAATTTAAAGGAGAAGGTGGATAAACTGATGCATGAATTTAAACAAAATTTGTCACGGCCAGGGGCCTATCTTGGTTTAAAGCAAAAGCTTGAAAAGCTAAGCATGGTTAGCAGACTTGTTGAGCTGAAAGAGAAAAGTGAGAAACTGAAAACTGAGATTAATCAGAAGATTCCGGCTGAGGTCAAGGCAAAGTTGGAGCAATTGGAAAATGCTCAGGAAGGATTGTCGAAAGGGGATCCACTGGACAAGGACTTGGTGGCAGAGGCAGTAAAAGCTAAGAAAGAACTGATCGAAGTTTTGAAGTCAGCTAACCTGGAGATTGTTGGAGTGAGAAAGAGAGAGGTCACAGCTGCACCTCCAGAAATACAAGAGAAGGTTGTAAATGTGAACAAAGAGATCGGTGGAGAGATTGAAAGGATAATTGATGTAGCAGGTCTTCGTGGCAAAATTGAGGAGTTGAAGGCAGAGATGGCTAAAGGCTCCAGTTCACCAAAAGCAGAAAAACTTGAAACAGAGATCAAGGAGGGGATTCTTGCTGCCTTGGATAACACGGCACTAAAACAGAATGTTGAGAAGCTGAGAACAGAATTTGCATCATCCTTGGAAATAGCTACCAATGATAAGGTTACTGCTGAAAATGGCAGATGGTGATATATAGCATCTTACACATACAAAGTATGTATGTTGCGATTCGATGTATACAATGAGTTTTTTTCATTAAAACCACTATCCTATGTCATTGATGAAATTAGTCGCGCGGTCCAATGATATACGGTGTTGTCATGGAGAACTTAAAGTATGATGCCATGAAGGGAGGAGAACTGTTAATCCATGTAAGGTTATCTTTTTCTTGGTAGAAAAGCAACTTACTATGCTTCAATCTAGAGCTCTCATCCAAACCCTCACTCCACCCAAACAAACTAAGCTCCACTACCATTGAAGATTGTTATCTATGCCGCTTGACTGGGACTTGCATTCCTCACAAATGAGCCCATTTTTCCATTTTAATGCACCAAAATGGAACATCAAGTGTTAGATATCTTTCCCGAAACAAATGAAAAAGAAAAAGGGTAGTTTACACAAACAAAAATTTCCCATTTTTTATGCACCAACAAGCAGGTAGATTACTTTAGACATTGGCTTTGCTTCATCCCCTTGTTTTGTAGCCTATGGCAATACAACTTTATACGTATTGTTTTGTTTTACTTTTTCCAGTCCCAGCAGGTAAAGAAAACAAAGAGGTTATGTACTAGAAAACAGAACAAGAAAGCAACAATTTGATTTTCTCTGGTCCTACAGCTACAACCCCAAAAAGCATTCAATCATGATTCTGTTTTTTCATTATAATGCACTAATAATTCCCAAAAGATAATGCCTGCTTATGCTTGACCTTACCCACCTTGTCCTCACTCCTTTCTCACCAAGCACCTTCCCTGCTAAGCTTTCTTTCTTTTTTTTATTACTTTATTTATTAAATTCACCATTTTTCTCTTTTCTTTTATAAAATTTAGTTCAATATGTAAAAAGGCACAAAAGCAATCTTGCAAGTCTTTCAGAGCATTTTCCTCTAAATGATTATTAAATTTCACATATTAAAATTTTAAAATAGAAAAAATGCATGCAAATTTTATATATTAAAAAAAACCTTGAATTATTAAAATCTAAAATGTTTATTATAGAGTTAATATTCCTTTCTCTAAGACTATAAAAAAGAAAAACAGTGTTATACTTAATTTTTTTTTAAAATATTTAAAAATTTATTAGTTTTATTACATTTAATCAAAATTTTAATATTTTTATTTTAAATCACATATATCTTTATAATTAACATTGATTAATTATTGATAGTAAAAACATTAATTATCATTTTTAATCATGTAATAATAATGAGATATTTTGATATATTGTAATAAATAATAACATAATATGTTGATATAGTATTATAATATAGTCGTGTAATATTTTTTATTATTTTTGTTAATACCATATTAATGTCACGTGAGTATAAAAATAATAAATAATATATTAATTAATAATAATTAATCAATAATTACTTATAAAAATTTATTTAATTTAAAATAAAAATACATGAAGTTAATTAAATAAATTAAAATTTTATATAAATTTTTTAAGTGAAATATATAAAATTTTTAAATAAGTAATTTTTTTAAAAAAAATTAAAAAAACAGAAAATAACAAAAAAGGATTAAAAAAAAGAAAAAAGGTGGGTTAGTTGTTGTGGGCAATATAGAAAATAAAAAGAAAGCGCGGGCCATACATCAAAATTACAAAAAAGGGAAAAAAATCAGCGATCCGGACGCCCTAAGGACGAAACCGAAAAAGGGGAAGCTCCATTTTCTCCGCTGAGCCCAGAAACGACTATGAATCAACCCGTTTCTCTTCTCCACTCTTCTTTCTAACTTCCTTCTGTGCCACCAAAATCAAAAAACCCTCAAACCAAAAAAAATCATTTCATTTTTTTTTCTTCCCTTCAACAGACCCGTGCGAAAGCACCCTCAGTTTTAACCCTAATTTACGATCTAACCTTCTTTCTTTTTTGAATTAACAAACCCTAGCTTCTTTCTTTCGTTCTTTTCTTCGAGGACCCTCTGTTTTGCCACTATTTACGGCGTTGCCTTTTTTGCGAGAAACCCTAGTCTTTGAATTTTTTTCGCCTTCTTTTTTTGCAGCTGTGTACAGATTTCGGTTTTTGTAGGGTTTCGAATCTTGGGTTTTTTTTTTGGAGTTTAGGGTTGTGATATGAATAGTAGAGGGCGGTATCCACCGGGGATCGGCGTTGGCCGGGGCGGCGGAGTGAACGCGAACCCTAGTTTTCAGTCGAGGCCGCCGCAACAGCACTACGTGCAGAGGAATTTGGTACAGAATCACCAGCAGTTTCAACATCACCAACCGCAACAACATCACCAGCAACAACAGCATCAACAGCAACAACAGTGGCTCAGGCGAAACCAGTTGCCCGGCGGCAATGACTCCAGTGTCGTCGATGAGGTCGAGAAGACCGTACAATCTGAAGCCGTTGACTCAAGGTTCCCTTTCATTTCTTCATGTTGCTGTTGTTATTTGTATTTATGACCGAATCTAGTTTTATTTGTATTTCGTGGTGTTATTTCTCTTGATATATCTTGAACAATAGAGTATTTTACGTATAAAATGATAAAATTATTAGTGCTAGGGTTCGATTTAGTCCTGAACTCACCGTTAGTTAGGAAAGTTTGGAGAAAAGTGAGAAGGGACTGGATGAGGGAATGGAAGTTTATGTACTGCATTCGTGCGTACTTTTTACTTCTTTGTTTCGTAAATTGCAACGTTTTCTATGACAATGAGTTGCGGAGTTTCCTTGTAGATGCTATAGTTTGAGACTTAATCTTCATGTGATTTTTTACAAATTGAATTTCTTGCCCTGCCTTTCCTTTTAACAAACATATCAGGTTTGTTGTGTATTGTCTTACAGTCATTTACCCTTTTCTTTTCATTATTCAGCTCACAAGATTGGAAGGCAAGGCTAAAGATACCGCCACCAGATACACGCTACAAAACAGAGGTATACTTGTTAACGATATATCGATCATGTAGTGTTGAAGTACTACTTCCTTGTGCAGGGTATTGTTTAGAAAAACTATCATTTTAAACATTTCTTGAAGGCTATGCTTTTTTCAGTTATGTTAAGAAGGCAATTGCAGCATAGGTTTTATATATTGAAGCATAAAAATTCTTCTCCTTGCCTTGGATGGGACTTTGATAAAGTAGCTTCGGGTGCTCTCGTGAATTATCATCATTTCTGCTTAAAGAACATAATAGCAAGAAGATAGGGATTAGAATGGTTGATTCGTACTTAGAAGGATTAGTTAAAGTAGCTATTTTGGAAATTTGTTAAATCTCTTGAGGATACTATAATGATCCCAATTTTACCATTTAATTTGTTCATGGATGGTCCAGAGGACACATTGCGATCTTACTTTTGTAATTCTGGTAATGCAGGTGAATTACTCTTTATTAATTCCTGGTATCCTATGATATACAATTATACATGGACAGTTTTCAAAGTTTTTAATATGTGAACAGTGATACCTAGTTCTCTGATGTTGAGGCCTTCTGGCTTGAACTTGCATATCTGAGTGCTATTTTTAGGCATGCATTACTTCATCCTTGTTAGTGCATCATCTTATTTTTATGACATATATCTTGTGACAGGGCATGATAGTGATACCATGGGTATTTGGAGATGTTTCCATATCTTTTAATGACATGTTTATGTATTGACCTGCCTATTTAATTGTTTCCAGGATGTCACAGCTACTAAAGGAAATGAATTTGAGGACTATTTTCTGAAACGTGAACTTCTTATGGGAATATATGAGAAGGGTTTTGAAAGACCATCTCCCATTCAGGAAGAGAGTATTCCTATTGCTTTAACTGGAAGTGATATTCTTGCTAGAGCCAAAAATGGAACTGGGAAGACAGCAGCATTTTGCATTCCTGCCTTGGAAAAAATTGACCAAGATAACAATGTTATTCAAGGTTAACTCTCCATCTATTGACTTGTATCTGTGTGTAGCAATATAGGCCCAGTCCAATGGTAATGGGTACTGCTAGTAGGATAGCTTTGCCATTTCAATTATTTATTATTTTAGTTGTGTGATCTGCTTGTCAATTAGATAATGGAAAAGATTGCATGAATGGCATTTGCTGCATTTTGTTAACTGAAATTTGAATTATGGGCATTGGCATGGATGGATATCAATGAGTGAAGGTCAAAGTTCTGCACCATTTCCTGAAAAAGTGCATTATGTCTTACTTCTTGCAAATAGGTTCAACTTTTTGTGTCAGTCCAGGCATAAACTTTTACTTCTCTTTCTGAAACCTGCCCTAATTAAGTTCTTTACTTGAAACTTTCTTGGCTTAATTTGAGATGAGTCAATTCCATATCTGACTTCTCTATTGTATGATGTGAAGTTTGTTACAAAGAAGTTATCAATGCCTCTGCTGGACTTTGGTTTTACTTATATTATCTGTGGGCTTTCTTGTTTTTACTCAATGTATGTCTTTCGGCTCAGTTGTTATACTTGTTCCAACCCGAGAACTGGCTCTTCAGACATCACAAGTGTGTAAGGAGCTTGGGAAGCATTTACAAATTCAAGTCATGGTCACAACTGGAGGTACCAGTCTCAAGGATGATATCATGCGATTGTATCAACCAGTCCATTTACTGGTTGGAACCCCTGGCAGAATTCTAGACCTTGCCAAAAAGGGTGTTTGCATTTTGAAAGATTGTTCAATGCTTATCATGGATGAGGTAATTATTCGGTAGTTTCTCTGTATTTATCTTTCAGTTTGATCTTTTGTCCTTTGTAAGTTTAACATGAGAAAATTTGATGAAGTTGAAGTATATTGGATAAACATGGAGGAAGAAAATTGTTTTTTTTTTATCTTGGTGAACAGTGATTATGATGGATAATGGTTACTTTCTTGTGTCTTTTTCTGTTGGGTAGGATGGGGGTTTAGGTTCTGATCTCCTGAGAATACAGTTGCAAACTATTTGCCATCGATTGAACTGGCAAGAAAGTATTTATCCTGTTTATCCTGTTTTACAGTTTACTGGTTTCACTCCAAGAATCCAGATTTTAGCCGTTGTCTGCATAATTGATTGGATCTTTGCTTTAAGAATTTAAATCTAATTGGAAATACTTAATTCTTATTTGTAAGTTAAGGCTGAATCCCATTATGCTATCTTTTTCTTTGGAAAATTTAACTGATATATGGTATATGAAGTTACTGAAGTTGGTTATGTCGTCAAGTTTTCATTTTGCATACTCACTTCATTACGTACCTTGAATCCCTATATCTCTTGTTCTGTAAAATGTCCATAACTTAAGACTGAGCACTATTATCTTCTGTTCTTATATTACCCTTTGATCTTTTGTATGAATGTTAGTTTTGGAGCTAGAATTCCGAAGAGTGAGTGAATCATTGGCATAATAATTCTTAAAAGGTTTCTGCAAAAAGGAGGCAAGACACTTGCTGTTGTCTGCTTGATTTTAACTTCAGATCTGCAAAATCTGATGTTTTGTGTTTTGGTTTCTTTCAGGCAGATAAGCTTTTGTCTCCAGAGTTCCAACCTTCTGTAGAGCAGCTGATACGTTTTCTTCCAGCATATCGTCAAATTTTGATGTTTTCTGCCACATTTCCTGTTACTGTTAAGGACTTTAAAGACAGATACCTACATAAACCTTATGTTATTAATCTAATGGATGAGCTTACTCTGAAAGGTATTACACAATATTATGCCTTTGTGGAAGAAAGACAGAAAGTCCACTGCCTAAATACTCTTTTCTCTAAGGTTTGATCTTATATCAACTTTTATCTAGTTTTCTCTCTGTTCCTCTTTCTTTGAATGAGGTGTGATGTTTTTTTTTGTCTCCAGCTCCAAATAAACCAATCAATCATTTTCTGCAACTCAGTTAATCGTGTGGAACTGTTGGCCAAGAAAATTACAGAACTTGGCTACTCTTGCTTTTATATCCATGCTAAGATGCTTCAGGATCATCGTAACAGAGTATTTCATGATTTCCGCAATGGTGCATGCAGGAACCTTGTTTGTACTGGTATGTATGCCATGCTGTGTGTTTTTGGGATATGAACTATTGTGCTATTTGATTACTTAACAAATAAACCAGTGGTGTACAGCCTATATGGTTTCTTGGACTTTCTTTTGCTGTCTTTTTGTTTTAGGCGTTTTATTTTTCATTTTCATTTTCATCTTCTTTGTTTTGCTAGACACCATAGCCGATTTCTCTAATACCTACTATCTAAACCCGCCACTTCTTATCTTGTTCAATGTACTCTACAATTTGAGCTATATTATATTGTCAATATATATGGTACTTGTTGAGCTATAGTATTGAAGCTTTGATTTGATTTTTTATTTTTCAGTCTTTAGGGGGGCATGTCATTTCTTTCAATCAACATACTTCATTTTTTCGTTTCATTAAAATTAATTCCCTATGCCAGTGCCGAAAACAGCTTTATTCTTTTTAAGCATTCTATGATTCTTATGTGTAGAATGATCTCCTAACGATGTACCTATGCTTGCTGCAGATCTTTTTACAAGGGGAATAGATATCCAAGCTGTGAATGTTGTTATTAACTTTGACTTTCCCAAGAACTCAGAAACATATCTTCACAGGGTATGTTGGTTATGATATTATCTCACTTGCAAGTTGCAACATTGTTATCTTTTTATTTTTTGTACTTATCATGGATATCCACTTAACGGGCAGGTTGGTCGATCAGGAAGGTTTGGCCATCTTGGTTTAGCTGTGAATTTGATCACTTATGAGGACCGCTTTAACTTGTATGTTATATGTCACAATATCTCTACCTATTTTGACACTATAGCATGTATATATACATTTGAGGTTCTTCTGATTCTTTAAAATGACTTATAATATATTTACATTGAGGTTCTTCTGATTCATTGAAGTGTTATATGGTCTTCTCTGACAGGTATAGGATTGAACAAGAACTTGGGACTGAAATTAAGCAAATTCCTCCTCATATTGATCAGGCTATTTACTGCCGGTGATTTATGGTGGATGTTTCCTGTTTAGTCTAAGGTGGTAACAATGGTGAGCAACTATATTGATGTCCCGTTTTACGATACATGTATGAAGTGATTTTTTTGTTATTTTTTTCTTATGTTTGCAATGTTCTATTATTTCATCTCTTGCTATTTATATGTTGCAATAATTGATGATGTGCTATTATTTGCATGTTTGTTAGGGTTAATGAAGCTGGTCAT
This sequence comes from Theobroma umbraticum, assembly GCF_002168275.2. NCBI lineage: Eukaryota > Viridiplantae > Streptophyta > Magnoliopsida > Malvales > Malvaceae > Theobroma > Theobroma umbraticum. The sequence continues at coordinate 2,234,021 of NW_018397258.1, forward strand.
TCAAGGTGTTTGCCCTTGCACATGGGTGCGCATTCTAAAAAGTAGTTGGTGTTGGTGGAACACTTTTAGTTGGTGCTGTATGTGTGTAAGCCTTGAATGCTTCGATTGGTTTCTCAAATTTCATAGTCCTGAAACATTAACAGGATAGTAGGAGAGAGTTTAGATGAGTCCTGCTTTTGATTTAGTTAACATATGGTATGGTACTGCCCACTTTTAGTCTGATGATGGTGGAATTGTTTTTAAGGTTGTACCTTGTACAAGAAATTTATGTCTTGTTTCTGTTGGTGCATATGCTCATCTTTGTTATTTTCAATAAATAAAAGCATCGGATGGGAGTCCTATGTTGGCTTTTGTTTGGTACATCGCATTTGCATTTTCAATTTTCTTAAAAGACCTCATTACTTCTGTAACTCCATAGGTGACGGAATATGCCACTTGGTGGTAGTGAAGTATGCAGAATCATGTTGAAATCCCTACCATTGCTGATCAGAATTTGGCAGGCAATTTGGATGTATTTGGTTTTAATGCACCTCTTTTTTTTTTTTTTTGGTATTTTAGTTTATCATAATGTTCCACCCACCAATTACTCTCTAAGCAACTCAACCTTATGTTTATATTCGAGAGCGTGGACTAGCGGCCTTCTAGAGGCTTGGACTGATGGTAAAATCCAATATCTTGACGAGGAAATGGAGATGAATGTTTCAATTTTTATGGTAAATGTGGGAAAGGACTAAAGGTGATTGAAGCAAATCTATTTGGTTTCAGCTGTCAAATAGAGCATGGATTGGAATGGTAAGCCAGCATTTTGGTCAATTTTCATGGAACAAGTAATCCCCGGCTTGGAATGTCAGATTGTCTCATTTATTGGACGGCCATAGAAGAAAACGGATCCTTGGGGCTCTTTCTCAAACCGATTCAAAACACAAATTCGAGGTGCGTTCTTAATAGTTGCCGACATCATAAATGCGAGCAATTTCCACAAGAAACCTTCCTTTCACCTATCCTGTACGTACCACAGGTTGGGTCTTTAGGTGAAAAATGCAAGAAGTTAATATTTTCAAACGCAAGATTTGATCATTTGAGCACGAACAGATGCAAACGTGAAAAGGCTGCTGCTAGGCTCGCTTTATGCTATGAGGTAATTATTTCAAAGGCACCCGGGTTTTTTGCCACAGTTTTAGAACTAGCAATTCATTAAGATTTTAATATTAAATTATGAACATTTGGATAATACTAGTAATAGAAAATGCAACAAAAGAAGAAATTAAAATGATGGAAAAAAATGTATACACTCGAGATGCTAATAAACACAGGGTAATACTACATGTGCACAAGTAATTATGAATCCGGAATTACACATGAAACAACAACTGTGGGTCCTGACGCTTCATGATCAAAGAGTGAATCTGATTGAATCGGAAGATGAACCTCAGCGCCACACCACACGCCCTCTTCTCTTTGGCTTTGCTGTTTTTCAGTTGGTTTTTTCTTTTGACTTGGTATTCAGCGCATTTATTGTACTGAAAACCTGAAAAGACTTGCCATTGGCACTCGGCCATTCCCCCCTACCTTGACATTTATTTCACTCTTTGTTTTTTTTTTTTTAAAAAATATAACAGGAAACAAACAAAACCCACTTTCTTTTTTATTTTAAAAAGGAAAAAAAAGAGCTGAAAAGAAAATGGACCCTTATTCACTAACGCAGGGCCATGTTCCATCACGTGTCACCACGTGAGTTATTGGTCTGTCCCCGCCCAACACTCTACTCCCCCAGTCTCCTCCCTCGCTTCGTTTTGAAAACTCCGGCTAACCCTATTGGCCTCTCTGTCCCAACGAACAGTGTTAGTTTCTTGGATTTCTTTTTTCTTTCATTTTTTGACTTAACAGACAAAAACAAAGTATGGGTGAGAGTTATTCCATGGTGTGTACATCCCATGCATGTCCTTTTCATTGCCATTACTCCCCTCTTTCCCCATAAATTTTTCTATGTCCTCTCTCTGTGAGAATTTATTATTAATGCTTTCCCTTTCATCTTCATTGCACTCTCTCTCTCTTCGTCTTTGGTTTTTCTTTTTCTTTTAATTTCTTACCAGTTTTGTGCATCTCAAACCCTCAAGAAAAGGAACCCTTCATTAACTCTCTTCACTTTTTATACAAGTCTTTGTTTTTTCTCTCAATGATGATTTTCAGCTTTCAAGTTTCTTCAATGTTGTGATTGTCAAACATAAATACAGACACTGGTTTATATACCCCATATTAATTGAAAAGCAGTAGAAGCCAGCTTGAAACTCGCTGATCGTTCTTTCGTGCACCCACTTTATGATATTTATTTATTGGATAATCACTTTCGATTTGCCTAGATAAGATCAAACTTGCATTTAAAGCATCTCTCTCCCTCTCTCTCTCTTGTTGTACCCCTTTTGAAGTTTTTATGTGAAACTGTCTGGTTTGCTGCACAGCACTTGTCACTCAAAAACACACTTTCTTTTCCTGTCTCTCTTTCTTTCTTTGTAGAGGTTTAGAGGGAACTCAGTAAGTTCCTTCTTCTCAAAATTTGAAGGGTTTTTTGTTGATCTTTTTCAATTAGTGTGTTTGTCGTTTGGAAAAACACTGGTAAGGAGAAAAGATGGGGAGGACACCATGTTGTGACAGGAAGGGTTTGAAGAAAGGGCCATGGGCTCCTGAAGAAGATGAGATCCTTGTAAATTACATCAAGAAACATGGCCATGGGAGCTGGCGTTCTCTTCCTAAGCTTGCAGGTTTGGTCGCCAGACTTCAGTCCAAGAAAACCCTTTTCTGATTATTTTTTTCTGTTGCTCTCATGTACTTTTTATAGTTTTATTCAAGTATACACTTTCTTTAAGCATTTTGGAAGTTTCTGTGTCCTCTAAAGCAAACACTTCCAAAGTGCTGTGAGGACACCCATTAATTGTTTTTGGACTGAAGGGACTGATCCGACATTTGGATTTCCCATGCCAATGTATTATGGTGGGATTATCATAAGACTTGGCTTTCAAGTTAATATCCTACTTACATTAATGGTTTACTCTAGATCTGTTACTGTCATCCTTCACCATCCGAAATTTTGTTTCTGGTCTGATCTATTTGTTTTTGACCAACATTGCTTGCCTTGATGAAATCTAACCAAGAACTACCCTCATGAGTATATACTTGTTACCTTCTTCCTGTTTCTTAAATGTTTCCTTTTTCTTGTGGCGGGACACACAAACAAATTTATTAGAGTTTAAGGCAGTGGTTTGGTAGAAAAAGTGAAAGGATGAAAAGTTGTTGCAGTAAGAAAAATTGTTTATCAGAAGAAGCCTTTTCACCCCAACTAGAACCAGTAATTTCTCCATATGTTCTGCCACTTCTTTCTTGCTTTATGTTTAATTCATGGTGTTTATGACGCACAAATCATTACAGTTTTTTCCCTTAGGAACTCGGATGAATCTTAAAATATATGTATACTACTATATGAAATTCAGCTTTTTATCCAAATAGGTTTCTTCATTGATAGGTCTTCTTCGGTGCGGCAAGAGTTGCAGGCTTCGGTGGACGAATTATCTTAGGCCAGACATAAAACGCGGTCCCTTCACTCTGGAGGAAGAGAAGCTTGTCATTCAGCTTCATGGCATTCTTGGAAACAGGTGTTTTGCTATGCTTCTTAGCTTTGTTTAAAGTTGGAATTACCTTTTCATGTCAGAATGATTTTCGAGGAAATTAACAGAATTGTTAGTACCAAACGCGCAAGGATGAAAAGTTTCCTTCTTTTTCATCTTCGTGATTTTCACAGGTGGGCTGCCATTGCTTCTCAACTGCCAGGAAGAACGGATAATGAGATCAAGAACCTATGGAACACTCACCTGAAGAAACGCCTAGTTTGCATGGGTCTTGATCCGCAGACTCACGAGCCATTTACCCCTTGCGGTCCAACTACAGCAGCACCTACGTCTCCTGCCACTCGCCATATGGCTCAATGGGAGAGTGCTAGACTTGAAGCCGAGGCTCGCCTTTCAAGGGAGTCATTGCTCTTCAGTTCACCACCATTGGGGAAACCTGACTCTGATTATTTTCTACGCTTATGGAATTCTGAAGTTGGAGAATCCTTCAGGAAGTTGAATAGAGAAGACAAAACTGCTTGTCAAAGCCCCATATCTCAGGCATCTTCATCGACAAAATGTGGATCAGTTTCAGCTGTTACCATTGATATTTGCCCCAATATAGCAGGGTCCTCTACCCCAGCAAGCAATCAAATTGAGGATACAGCGTGCAAGAGCTTCAAGTCTTGCACTGAGGACCCAGTCGATGCATCCGATTCATCATGTTCAAACGAGTCGGAAGATTCATCAGACACTGCACTACAATTGCTGTTGGACTTCCCCATTAACAATGACATGAGCTTCTTGGAAAATGTTGATGCTTATGCCACATCTGCAGCAATGCTGACTGACACGTCTTTTATCTCCCCCTCAGAAGGTTATCTGAAGGCATGATTTGTATAATAATGATGCCCTTATTGCTTGAATTTTGATCTGGGATTTCTAAGTGCCAAAAAGCCAGTTGTGTGCTAAGGTTATTGCCAATTGGCCTAACTTTTTTGTATGCTAGGCAATTAGCTGGTTAGCGGAGCTGATGCCACCATGGAAACCCAGTTTGTTTATTATATATAGTAGATATGAACTCCTTATGGCATTTGGTACTTTTAATTGGGGGTTTGCAAATTCTAAATATTTGTTTCACAATTCTGACCCTATCTTCTTACCCTGTGAATTGGGTTGACAATGTTGATTTCCACCAACACATACATACAAGTTCAGACACCAAACCAATTGCCCTTTGTTTCTTCTCCAATTTTTTCTTTTTACTCCCGAAAGACACTTTACATTTGTAATAGAGACAAAAAAGTTAATATGATGAGATGTGCAGCATCACACTTATGTCTACATCTTGATTGTCCTCAACATCAATTATCTTGCATACTTTTTGGAAGTATCTAACTTAAATCGAGTCTAAGTTAAGTTCATTTATCATTATTTTTCTTTTCAAAAAGTTAACTCGATGACATATGCAACGTACATACTTGTAAGCGTTCCAAGATTTCTTTACTTGTCCAATGTAAAATTGAAACATTTACTTACTTTTTCTAAAATGCTTGACATGAGAAGATGAACGAAAAGAAAAACAAAATCGTTAACCATGAAGGGATGAAACTTTTTGTAAAATTCCCTCCAGCAAGAACATTCTCCAATCCTCAAAGAAAGGTAAATGCTTTGATCAATTCCATAACTCAGATAAGAAAAAACCATCAAACTTGTTTCCAAAGAAACAAAATTTTATATTTCTGTATGAACACATTCAATAGTAGATATATCATATGTGTGTGATGTTCCCACTCTGTTTAGACACAAAACAACACTGAAACAGACAAGAAATATACAGATGAAAACTGGGAGTTACAAGCAACAAAAGCATGCAACGAAAACAATGAATCACATCTGCTCCACTACCAGACCGGAAGGGTCTAACTTCAGAAACAACCAAGGAGCTTTTTCGGAGTTTGTCCAGTTGCACGGTATTTTGCAGCCATCTCCTCTGCCTTGAGGACTTCTTCTCCACGTTTGGCTTCAACCATTGCCCTCTTTTCTTCTGCTTCCTTGTGAAGTAAAGCTACCTTGTTTTTCACGTTCTCTGCATATTCTGCTTTCTTCTTTTCCAATTGTTCCTAGAAATAGTTGCACATGTTAGAAGTAAACCCAGAGAGTAAATGATTTCCCAAGTATATCCAAAGCTGCCCGACCTGAAACTTTAGACTCTAATTTCCCAATTGTTATATAGCAACATAATGTGAAGTGACATTTCAATTTTACTGATTGTTTGGAGAAGCCAAGAGGCATTCAAACCATTCATCCTAACATTAAAAGTGTAAATGAAAGATATGCAGTAGAGGCCAGTTACCTCAATTTTTCTCAGTTTTGCTTCCAGAGCTGCCTTCTTGCTGTTCTCCCATGCTACAATAGAAGAAAGCTTTTTCTGGGCCCTGCTCACCAGTTTCAGTAAATTTGAAAGAATATTTAGCAATTAAACTCGTCATAGAAGATTAGCAAAACTATAAAGAAAACTTGAATAGTTACAATTTGGAAACTCATACACCAATTGATATTCCAATTTATGCAAGATAAGGATATAGTGGAAATGAAAGAGGATTTTTGGAGAAAGCCTTACTTATTCTCTGCTTTGGTCTTTTCACTATCTTCCCATGCCCTGATGAATGATAACCTTTTTTCCTTTTCAACCTCTGCTAGAGCAATATCTGGAAAACAGAAGACGAGGAATTAAATCACTACATTCTGCAGAACTGATGATATCAAACACCCTCCTTCCATAATACATGAAACTAAATAAAGCCATAAAATTAACAAGTTGCATATGATAATAGAACGATCAAAGAAGTACTGTGAACACTTACCCCTATCATGTGATCCTCCTGAAATTTTCTTCGGCACAGGCTCTGGTGCCTCTGTCAAAATACAGACAATGTTAGAATCACCAGAAGAGCGATGGGCGATGACCAATGATGACAATTAGCTTAAGAAAAAGTTAACGTTGTTCCCTGGCTTTTGGGAAAGAAATTCTATTTACTTAGCATATATCCATTTTTATGAATGAAAACAAGGAAAAGAAATTTACCCAATTTCATTAGAATGAATTTTTTTGTTGAACTAGTGATGTATAGGTTTGATATTATGAATTACAAGGTAAAGCATTGTCTCAAGGGAGGGTTACATCAAAGTTGACTACATTGCTCTTAAATGTTGGCACAAAACAAGTTACAGATAGATTTTATCCCGTCCTTGGGACAGCAAGCTTTTTGATGAACATTATAATACATAATACATTGAAAAAAGCATGGCCTATTTGCTTATGAAGCACTTAAGTAAGAAAAAAAGAAGCCCAATAAACAAAATCCTAATGATTAATAAAAGCAGGAAACAGTGTTTCCATTGATGGATGCTGACCAAGAATGGTCTTCAGTACAGAAGCATGTCTAATTTACTACAGCAACAAATTTAAAGGGTAAAGTTCAAAAAAAAAAAAAACATTTATGCCATGATGAGATCGAATTTTGATTGCAATCTTGAAAATAGCTTTTAACTGGGTACATCATCCAGTTAAATCAGAGCTCACTCTCCAAGTACTTTGACAAAAGCTAGAGTGAAAAAAATTTAGTACTCGATGTTCTTGATCATGGTAAAACATGCTCTAAAGCTGTCACCAAATTGAGGAATCCAGGAACTTCTATCAATGCAGAAAGAATATAATACTAGAATTGAAGCTTCTTTTTCCCTCTAAAAAGCATGTAAATAAGACAAGGTGTAACAGCACAAGTCGTGTTTTCAAAGCAACTTTAAGCAAAGCATAATTATCCAACTTTAATCTTCCTTTCTACTTTAAAAATAATGAAACAAGGGCCCCCATAAGCATTATTAGATGCCATGATAATAATTGTGGAACACCTGTTTCCAGAAACCTAAACCCTGCCACCCTAACCATATTCTGGTAGAATTGGGTGTTCTATGCAATATAACGTCTGATGAGAGTGAAGATGTCTATTCAATTATGATTAATAACTATAGATAAAACGAGTATAGTGACAAAAAAAAGCATCCCACGCATAACTGTAATGGATTATGAATTTATGATGGTCTGAGAAAAGTAAATGAATGGTCTGGCTAATTAAGCATCCCATGAAAAAGCCTAGTCTCAAAAGCAAGATGCTACTTTTAGAAAAATTATACTTTTTTTAGGAACCCAGTTGCCATTTTTGAAGGAGAATTAATTAGAAAGTAAAAACTTTATCAATCAGACTTGAAACAGTACAACAAAGCGATCAAATGACTGTTTAGTGAGCCTAACGGAATAAGGGGTTAGAAAAAAGGAAGACAAAGAAAACCTCACACACATCAAAATCTGGAAAAGAAATTCACTAATCTTTGATTGTTTCCCACCTTTTGGATTAAATCGTATTATATTTCTAAAAACCACAGACCAATAGAAAAGCAACTAAAGGTAGAATTTCTTAAGAAGAAAATCTTGAATACATAGTTTTGCACTCTGTTTTCCAAAGATCAGTTAAAACTAGTACGAGCTTATTGGAGACTGAATTGAATGTGAAGTTTAACGAATAAAAAGGATGGAAATTTGAAATCCACGTTTCGATTATATGAACAAAAATGGATTTCTTTAGCTTATGTACAGGTGGTAAAATTAATCTATAAATTTGAAAGACAAGTTTACCAACCATACAACATTAAAGAAAGAATTCACCGAAGAAAACAAAAGGAGATGAATCCATCACCAATGAACAATTCACATTAAGCAAAATCGATCACCAAGAACAATGACAAATAAATTCAGCGTCTACTTAATACTGTTAATTTTCACCTGATTTCTTCTCCAGGACTGAAACAGTGAAGATGTTGCCACCTATTATAAGTGCGTGTGTGTGTATATATATATCCAAACGCAGCTTAAGAAAAGCTTATAAATTTCAATATTCAAACGATTTGGATGTTGAAGCTAGATAGAACAAGACAAATAGGATGGCAGTGGCGAAGCTTACTCTCAACTACGGCAAGAGCCTTGGAGTCGTCCGGTTTCTCCTCAGCCGGCGGAGGAGGAACTGCAGTTTTTTCCTCGGAGACGACCTTCGGAGGCGGAGCCTCGGCGACCGGCGGTGGAGCCGCGGGCGTTTCAGCTTCAACCTTCTTCACTTCCTCCGCCATGATTTACTTGCTTACAAGTACAGCTGGGTGAAAAGCAAAAATTGATGCTGGTAACGGATAACACTCGAATATCTATATTTAGCAACGTCTGCTCTAACGATGTAGACACCTTTATATCCACTCTGGACTTTTATATCCTACGGTAAGTGTGTAATTTAACGGTAATTGATTGCCGTTGAGTTTGAGTTTCCAGTTTCATTTTCTTTTGATCCGACGGTTGTTATGTCTTCTGCGGAGACGATTAGATGTAGATTAGAAGTAGGGTGTGGAACCTTTCATGCCGACAGGTAAAGCGGTTAAACTCTGCCACGTGTGTCGGCAAGTGAAATACGACGACGTAGAGTGGATATAGACCAGAACATCGTGTTCTCATAGGCCATGGCCCACCTTTATTTTTTGATTGCTTTGACAAATTGAATTCTTTGACGATCAACGACGAATCAATCCCCACTCTCCCTTGCCATTTCACTTTCCATGTGTCTCTCCTGTCCAAAATATCATTTAATAATTAAAACAATAATGAGATTATTAAACAAGAAAAATAATACTAAGATTTTTTGTTTCAAGATACTAACACACTAATTATGTGAATAATTTTATATGAACTTGAATTATTATTACACAAATAAATTATTGATATTTAATATAATTATTTTTAAAAATATATGATAAAATGTTACACAAATAATTGTTATGTCTTTTTTATTGATTGTTTTGTTATTAAAGTTTTGTCTTCACAAACAGATACTGGTAAAAACCAAAATGCAAGGTTGGAAGTACGTGGGGGGTGGGGGGGAAGAGTAGGGCCATGGGCGGATGGGAAGAAGGTGGAAATCCCCAAAAGCAAAGCAAAGCGATATGTGATTGACAAGTAAGTCTAGGCTGGAGGCCAACGGGGCATGTGAGCCGTGGGTCCATTACAAATTGGACCGTTACATTAATGTCTTCATGTGACTGATTTGCTGCCCTGCGCTGGCGGTGACTCGCGCTTTGCCCATTTTGGCAAAAATGCGGACGAATCGCGTTTAATGCTGTATTAAATAAATCATTGCTTGCTTTGCTTTGCTTTTTCTGCCAATGGAGTATCAATTACTTGTATTATTGGTTTAATATAATAATATTAGTACTTGATTAAGTCTTTTTTTGGTGGGACAGATTTGGTTCCAAGCTCTCCAGCTCTGGAATCTTACCTTCCACAAATTGATTCGCTGAGAAAGCATGCTCCTTGGGGGGTACACGTGTTGCCCAAATTAATAAAAGAATTCTACTTTTGAGATGGGTCTGGCTAGATGAGCCCAATCAACGGGACAGTAAGTGAAGCCCAATTTGCCAAACCTTCAGCCCAAATCCAATAAGAAAATTCCTGCTTGCAATACATATTTTAATTATTTTTACTTTAGATTGTGCATTGCTTAAATAGCTTAAATTAGTTTTTTAAATTAATTCAAATTCGAGTGATCACTTGTATCAAATTATTTAGGATTCAAAAGTTATTTTATGTCGAATATTAATTACTTAATTTTTAAATTATTTCGGGCTTGAATTAACTTTATTCGAGTGATTTCAGATTCAATTCGGGTGAAGTTAATTTTCGGATGATTAAGTTATAATGTAGATTAATTTTGATTTTGGACAGGTGGAGTCGGGTTACTGGATTCGGGCCAGATTTTCCCACCTATATTCCCTCTTCCTAGTTCCTTCAGTTAAGTTGCTATGGATGCTCAGTCGGGAGTTGACTCTTCTTCTTCTTCTTCTCCTTCTTGTTCTTCATATTTTCCAGAGAAAGAGAAGGAGTGGGGGGAGAGAGTTGCAGAGAAAGTGTTTGCGCTCTATCAGTCGCTGCCAAAGAAGGGAAAGCCTCAGGGACGCGAAGTCACCGTATTGGCCGCTTTTCTCCTCTCCTCTCCCTCTCAAGGTCAATCTCTTCGTCAATTCTGTTACCCTCTCAAAACCCCATATATTGATCAATTCTGGTAATCGAACATTCAAAATTAAAGTAACGTTGCTGATGATGCTGAAACGCAGTCATGTAATTAACTTAGGAAATTCTGATTTTTTTTTAGTTCAGATTTGGTAGTGGTCGCATTAGGGACAGGAACGAAATGTATAGGGCGTTCTCGTTTGAGCCATCGTGGTGACATTGTCAATGACTCCCATGCCGAAATTATTGCTCGCAGAGCTTTGTTAAGGTTCCTTTTTCATTTTCTCCTTCTATTTTTGATGCTTCAGTTTTCTTGTTAAAATTTTTTTCTTACCCTAAGTAGGAAATAGTAAATTATGTGAATTTAAGTGGTACTTGTCTTATCAGTAATCACTTTTCAATTAACTGCCATATTTTCCAAAGAAAACCACATTAGGAATTTGGAACATTTCTATAATAGAAGGAAAATTTTTGCTGTTGGATTTACTTGTAGTTAGTCTAAAACTTGCCTGTTTTGTTTTCCTTTGTAATCAAACCAGGTTCTTCTATGCAGAGATTCAACTTATTAATGACAATTTAAATAAGCAAGGACAAAATGAAACCAGACACTTGCAAGCTGGTGGCCTGGAAAACTCAGTTCTTGAATTGGATTTAGATGGTTCTGGTGAAATAAAATATAAACTCCGAGCAGGGTGGAAATTACATCTGTACATATCTCAGTTGCCATGTAATTCTGGGTGATGTCTTTTATTTATTTTCTAATGTTGGTCATCTTAGATTTCGATTGCATAAAAAAGTTATAAGCTTTCATCTTAAGGGCTTCCATTTTGACTTATTATCTCTTGATCATGTCTGATAGGTGGAGATGCTTCGCTTAGTTTGGCACCATCTTCAATTGATGAACATGGTCAGTCCATCTTTGAGCTTTCCAATGCTTCAAGCAGAAATAGTGGAAAATGTTAGCTCTTTTGTTTGAGAAATAATTTGAAAATGGTATACATTGTTGAGAAATTGCCTTGTGCATCGTTGGAGTGATTTTTGAAGGGATAGTTCTTAATGATAATATGTATGACACTTGTGCCTTTGATTAGGTGTATCGTCATTTTCTTTTCCATTGATAATCAATATACTTGTTGAAAAGGCAGTTATCATGTTTCATAGAGATGGGACTTATTAGAAAATGTATTTTCAGGAGATGGCTCACAACTTGTTGGCTTGGTTCAGAGGAAGCCAGGTCGTGGTGATATGACATTGTCAGTTAGCTGCTCTGACAAGATAGCCCGTTGGAATGTTGTTGGAGTTCAAGGTTCATCATTTGCTATCTAGTAATTGCAGGACAATGCACCCCTGACCTAGATACTGAACACCAATTGATCAAGTTGCCGTAGTTCATCCACTGCAAAAGCACACTATCTTTGACTATTATATGCATAGTCTATTACTATCATTTACATGCCACAATCTTCTTTCAACTATCATCAATTCAGAAACATGCATAAATGTGCAGCATATTTTCATTAATGATTTGACTGGCCTTTTGGCGTTCCTGATATCATAGTGAACTACTTTGCACTGGTGTTGCATTTGTTTGATTACAAAGTTTCTTTACATCTTATCCTAGGGGCTCTGCTTTCCTACTTTCTTCGACCTATTTTCCTCTGTTCCATTACTGTTGGAAAATCCCCTTGTAGTTCTGAGGATTTTTGCTTGGAGGAACGATTGAAAAGATCCTTATATGATCGAATTGTACCATTTTCAAATGAGCTTATAAAACCTTTTGAAATTAACAAGGTTTGTGAAGTTTATAGTATCTTAAATCCTATATAAAAACAGGAGGATTTTGACAATAACTTTTTCAATGCTGTGAGCAGCCAATATTTTATGCAGCCCCAGTACCGGCAAAGGAGTTTCAACATTCTGAGACTGCTGAAGCCACCTTAACTTGCGGGTAACTCCCATTGAATGTACCCAGTTATAGATGTAGCTATTGTTTTATCCTTTTCTTTTTGTATGATTTACATATTAATTTTCAGGTACTCTATATGTTGGAATAAGTCTGGTTTGCATGAAGTCACTCTTGGAACCACTGGAAGAAAGCAAGGCACATCTGCTAAAGGGGCAGTTTATGCATCTACTGAATCATCTTTGTGCAAGTAAGCTACAACTGTGCTCTTGGAACCAAAACTTATTGTCCTTATCCTGTTCTTATAGAAAAAATGTCCCCTCAGAAAGCGATTGTTGGAAATTTTTTTATCACTGAGGGGGGAATGCCAAATCAAATGTTCATCCAATGAGGTTTCTTATCGAGAACTCAAGGTAATAATTCTGGATAGTACTTGTTGACTAATTTGATTCGATTTCGTTCTTGAACTAATACTGTTTGATGTGGTTTGCAAATATGAAATTAGTGTTACATGTGAGAAGCTTGCTTTTTGAGCCAACTTATAACTAAGAGTCTAACTTGGTTGCATGAATACCTATTGTGCCAAGTTTCATTTATTAATAAGGAATGTGGAAGAATTTTCAAAAAAAAAAAAAAAAAGGAATGTGGAAGATGTGCAACGATAGCATTTTGCACATAATTTGCTTCTGCTGTTTTCTAGTGAACTCTTATATGGCTTTGATTATGAGTTGTAATATCAAGCTACTGATTAGTATTATTGATGCAGGTTCAAGTATTGATGAAGGGTGATAAAAGTTTGATTTGAAATTATTGTTAAACAATCTTACTATTGACTTAAGACTATTCTATAGAAATCATACTTCTTAATCTATCCTGACATTGGAATTATAAATGAGTGTATTGGTGGCTGGGATTAATGGTTACCATCTTTGCTAATTGATATAGTAAATTATCTGCAGGACAGGGCTGGGGAATATAACTCAGCTTCAAAACTTTTTAAGGGGAGACGTCCCTTTCACAGTTGGCTATTGAAACCTTTAAACTTGGAGAATTTCTCAATTATCAGTAACGAGGTATGCGACACACAACTGTATATGTTTGTCTTTCAGATATGTGGATGAGTTGTCCTTTTGTTTGAAGTAAGACAAGTTGCTTCTGTTATTGACCTTAATTGCCTTTGTCAATAGGGCAATCATCCCTCCTACAACTCATGTGGTCTTCAAGGGTGATCCATTGGTTGGTTGGTTCATGCTGATGCTATAACATGCCTGATGCTGAGTCCATAGAGTTTGGGTTGACCTTAATTTGATCCAGATTATTGGCCAAATTGTCATATAGACTGAAACTTGGGAGCCCTTTTATATGTTGCTCACCGCTTGCTATTGAGGGCAAATTTTTAGCAATATCCCTTATTGAATTTTTATTTTTCTCGTCCAGTTCTGGATGAAGTAAACAGTGTCCAGGTGCATAGGGAAATGTGCTCTGCGCTCAGTCTTTTGGGGAAAGGCTTCTTCATGTATTGGAAATAGGAATTGCTTATCATAAAATGCACGGATGTAGTTGTGTGCTAGCCCATGAAATGGAAAGGAGCTGAGCTCCATCCCTCTACGCTGCCAAAGGATTCTAACAACCTGGCAACTCCTGTATGTATGGAGACTTGCTACTTGAAGTGGCAAAGTTTTGTTGTGGTTCTTGTGAAAATTTGTCTAAACATGAATGATCCAAAGTCATGGAGTGCGGAATTTTGCATTGATGTGAGTGAAGGCAACGGCTAAACTCCTGTTTTTCAGCGGTAGTCAAGCTGCTAGAAATGTTGTCTGTCAACCGGGACGAGGAGGAAAAACGAAGGATAACACAAGCCCATTGATTCTTCACCTACTGTCAGATATGTTATCAGTGGCGCCTGTTATGCGCTAAAGACGAGCAGGGGGCCTCACAAAATTGGTAGAAAGAAAATTTCGTGTTATTGTGTTTCTTGGGAGCCTAGCAAAAGTTTATTTGTGCAAAACTAATGGGCTATTTCACGAGATGTGGGATACGTTTATATTCAAATTTAGAATTCAAGGAATTTGCTAGACAATTAGCGTGTCTAGTACTCCACATGAAAAATTTTACTTGTCAAATTTATGAATTTGGACTAGATTTGGCTAGTCATGGTAAGAATCCAGGGCTCCCTGCCTGTTTTTTAGGACTTTCTTTTCTTTGATAGCAAGTCCGATAGTGCATTCGACTCTCATCCACGCTCTTGCAGTAGTTTAGTTTGGTGGGTTGCTGACATTGTCAACCCTATGAATGATGACATGGCCTTACCTGGTGAACCTCAAAGTCTATGTGGGTTGTGACCTTCCAAACAGCCAAGTGCTTCCTCTTCAGTCTTACGTTAACCGTTGTTTCATTTCGACCAAGACCAAATTAATGTTGTAAATATGGAACTTCTATGAACATCTAGTGTCAGGTAGATCTGGGTACCTGAAAACGAAGTCAACTTTGTTAGGTAACAGGCACGAAGAAAAAACAAAAGAGAAATTAGTGGCATGGAGAATGGATTGACCAGGTTTTTTCGTTCTTTTCGAGCTTCTCACCATCTTTTGCTTGCTTGTGATTGCATCGATAGATTTATGGGCCATTGACCAAAATTATTGGCAACGGAATGAAACTTTAGAAACGATTAGTGATTTTTTACATGAAGTAACAGAACTCAATGTTAGTCGAATTTTGACTTTAAGTGACGCTCGATAGAAATCAAGGGGTAAAGCATTTCACCCAAAGATATGAACATTGCAATCCCAAAGAGCACTGTGCTTTGAAAGAAGACTCTTGGAGGCTGACTAGTGGGTTTGGTGCTAGAAAGATACCATCGAATTACTACCCGATGAATTAGCTTAAGCTCTCATGTGATTTGAACTGTTAATCTGACTGGAGAGATCCTTTGCTTAAGGAAACTCTCTATTATTATAGTCCATTTATCTTATCTTCATTTGGAAATCAATTTATATATATATATTTAATATCATATAAAAGAACTACAAAGAATCGATAATCGAGAGAGCTCCTCCTGTCTTCTGTATGAAGCTTTTCGTACGCTTTTAGGGAGCAAATTACGGATTAAGGGTGCGAAAAATACTACTAACCAAATACGTTACCCCTTTTTCTCCCTACCTATCCCATCACCTTAATTTTTTTAACTTGCAATAAATATTCAGAAAAGGTTAAGACACCGGGGTTCGCACATGTTTGTACGCACCGACTCTTCTACTTGTTTTCCTTCCATGCAAGTCTCCTCGTCTCTCATTTTTCCTGTCCCTGTCTGTTTTGCCTTTAATGCCTTTCTCTTTTAATTCGTAAGAAGGACGTTTCCCTTCGTAATAAGAACGTTCAAGACTTCCCTCGGAAGGATGATTAAAAAGGTCAGCATATTTATATGCTAGTACTACATACCAAATGTGGGCATAAAGGATATAATCTAATTTTGCCAGGGCTATGGAGTATTGAATATAGACGTCATGGAAATTGAATTTGGCCCAAAAGAAACCGGGGATGCGTGGGCAATAGTTTACCCCGAGGCTATATTAATCAAAGTTTTAGTCATAAAAGCTTCATTTTGACCTTATAGATAGCACTGTTAAGCATAAAAAGAGTCCTTTTTTTATTCTTTTTTCGCACATTGGACTACCCATACATAGAGCTGAGATGAGGGCCCTGGAGAGAAGGAAAGCAGACATACTGAAGGTTCAATCGTAGAGCTAACAAAGGATGTCCTGGTTCTAGCTTGGGGCATGCTCGAGTGTCTCTGAACTTTGCTATGTTAGGTATAAAGAAGAAGTACTACGTTAAAGAAGAACTGAGTGATGAGAAGGCTTCGATGTCTGGAAGAATGAAAAGGAGTAATGAGAATCATCAGAGCAGCTTCTGTGTTTTGTCAGTGCTACAAAAACCTTTTACAGGAACGCCTTGGCGGCCCGTGAAGAGGAAGGCTGCAACTTCTACCGTGATCGCCGTGTTCCTCTTCATTATTGGTGTGCTAGTTTGCGTTGGTTGGATTGATGCTGTAAGTTACGCAGAATCCTTGTAAGGATCTGTCCACCAATATTTAGATATGCTTATGTAAATCGTGGTGTTCTAAAACCCAACTAACCCATGCAAAGCACCACGGCGTATACTGCCTCTTGCCTAAAGAAATACGAATGATTCCGCCTACTAAGTCTAGTTGTTTTTCTCTTTTCTGTTTAGTCCATCTTTTCAGGTGTTTCTTCTCGTCAAAATTTAATTCTCGGTTCCAATTCCACAAACGCAAGAAACAAGCCGGAGTTCCCACTCAAATGCTCCACGGGAAACCGGACACAAACGTGTCCAAGGGACTATCCAACCACACACAATCCAACCAATCCCGGCCCTTCTTCAAAAATTACATGCCCATCATTCTTCCGATGGATCCACGAAGATTTGCGGCCCTGGAAGGAGACAGGAATCAGCAGGGACATGATCGAGCGGGCACGCAGGACGGCACATTTCAGGCTGGTGATTGTGAAGGGGAGGGCGTACATAGAGAAATATAGGAAGTCAATACAGACCAGAGATTTGTTCACCTTGTGGGGCATATTGCAGCTTCTAAGGAAGTACCCTGGAAGATTGCCAGACCTGGAGCTTATGTTTGATTGTGATGATCGCCCTGTTGTTCGGTCCAAGGATTTTCAGGGTCCAAATGCTCGCCCACCGCCATTGTTTCGGTATTGTGCGGATGAATTGAGCCTGGACATTGTTTTCCCAGATTGGTCCTTCTGGGGCTGGTAATGGAATGCTGAAAGTGGGCCAACAATGATAAAATGCCCAATGTTTTTAATAGAATCATGCCAGTCTTTGTATTACTGACAATGGGCTGTCCTTTTGTTATCTCAGGGCTGAGACCAATATAAGGCCTTGGAGAAATGTTTTGGAGGAGATAAAGAAAGGTAACCAGAAGACGGAATGGAAGGACAGGGTGCCTTATGCTTATTGGAGAGGAAACCCCACCGTGGCTCCAACCAGGAAGGACCTCATGAAGTGCAATGTTACCGACAAAGATAACTGGAATACCCTCCTTTACATTCAGGTAAACTTTGCCATTTCTTCATTTACGTGAGTTCAATCATTTTTGTGGCCTTAATTGATTGGAGACATTCATTTTTTAGGATTTCTGCGTTTCCAATCGTGCAAATGGCAATACAAGATGATCTGTTAAAAGTTTTTAAATATGTTTATTTTAGGATTGGGCCAAAGAATCTAAACATGGCTACAAACAATCAAATCTAGAGGACCAGTGCACCCACAGGTAGTCATCAAGTAGTTGCAGTAGTTTCACAGCATAGCCATCTTCTTTTAAGCTATCCCATTTCATGTTTTGATGCTGCACTTAATTACGTTTAATCCTAGTTAGTATAAGATTGGTTATTGTATACTACAGATATAAGATATACACAGAAGGATGGGCCTGGTCCGTGAGTGAAAAGTATATTCTGGCATGTGATTCGATGACCTTGTACATAAGGTCTCGTTTCTATGATTTCTTCATCAGAGGCATGGTGCCATTGCAGCACTACTGGCCCATTAGAGAAAACAGCAAGTGCACATCTCTCAAGTTTGCAGTGGAATGGGGTAACCTTCACCCTGACAAGGTTTTTACCATACTCGACTTTGCAACTTCATGGCATTTTTCTTCCTCCCTCTTCTTAATCAAAGCCCCTGGAAATGTGACTTTCTGATCTGTTAATCCACCAGGCACAGGCCATTGGAGAGGCTGCCGGCAACTTCATACAAGAGGATCTAAAGATGAATAATGTATATGAGTACATGTTTCATCTATTAAGTGGATACGCCAAGCTCTTGAAATTTAAACCCGAAATTCCTCTGGGCGCTGTCGAGCACTGTTCGGAAACAATGGCATGTCCTGCAAGTGGCACATGGAAAAACTTCATGGTAGAATCCATGGTGATGTCTCCTAGTGATACAATTCCATGTGCAATGCCTCCACCTTATGAACCCCAAGAGCTGCGAGAATTCCTTGAAAGAAAAGCTAATTCAACGAGGCAAGTGGAGATGTGGGAAAACGAATATTGGCGTAGTATAGATAAAAAGCAATAAAGCCAAAACTTGTACCTTTTCTTGCTTGTAACAAGCAAACATCCTCTGTAGACAAATTTATTTATCCTTACTAAATAATCCATACAAAATTCAATGTCTTAGAGTTTTTTTTTTTTTTTACATGTTTTCGTTAATCAAGAATTCAAACATTTGTGATAACATTATCTATTAATAACAATTTCTTTTTCATTTTTTTACAATAACAATTTCTTTTTCATTTTTTTACAATAACAATTTCTTTTTCGTATATTAAAAAAAAATTAGATTACAAAATTTTACTTATATGTTATATGAACATCACTTACATATCACAACATTATTTCTTTTTTTCAAAAAAAATTTGATAAAATGTGTAACGTTCATATTATTGTTCTTCTAAAAACATTTAATATGACATACACCATCTAATATTTAACTGTAATTTTTATCATATTCTATATCGATCAAATTATTTTTGTTTTTCACTCTTTGCAGAGAATAGAAGCCCCCCGAAGCAAAACTTCAAAAAATTAATGGTAAATGAGCAATAACGAATTAGATTAAAGTATTAAGTTTTTTTTTTTTCTTGTTCTGAACTCTTGAAATAATTTAGTGACCCTAAACGATAATCCAAAATTTCCAATTATAAGAAATAAGAAAATTCATATGCTGCCTGGCCAACCTAAAATTGACTAATGGTAGTAGCTTGGCCAAACAGGTTTATTCTAGTAATCCGAGAACAGGATTAAATCCAATGACTTTTTCAGTGTCATAAAATCTCTGTCGAATCAATCTTTGTCTTGACTATGTCAAGTAAGTGATCATATTCATTCTTTTATTCAACAAAACTGATTGGTTTGAGTCGATATCACTTACCTATTTAATCACATTATTAATTTGTTTTAAATTACCTAAAAGATAAGAAGCTCACATTTTTCCTGCTGCGTAATGCACGTGTTGTCCGACTCAACACAAATTAGCTTCAAAAACTTTCCTTCCCACAAATCAAAACACTTTCCACATTGGTTTCGCCATTTCCATCGGGCTACCAGCTTTGTTCCATCTGCAGGGAAGCAGCACCGCAACTCCTGCCTAAAATAAGGGTATGCTCCTTTGTGTGTTTCCATGATTTATTTTATTTTAATATTTTAATAATAATAATATTATTATTATTATTATTACATAACAAGATCACACGTTTATTTCTTTTATATTTAAATGAGTCATGTAATATGTTTATTATCATATATCATGATAAACTGGTTTTACAATCTCTTGAAAGATTAAGTATTTGATGTTATACTTCAAAAAGATATAGTTTGATAATTTAGCTGTTAAAATATATGAATTTTGCAGAAACATTTAATTCCATGATCTGTTTTAGTTAAAGTTATTATTGTTTTTTGCTATGGACCCCAATAAAAAATTGCCACTCTTCTTCCTTGTTCGTTTCTTTAACTAGATTCTTTCGATTTGATTAGTCTTAGTACTTCAATTCACCAATAGATCAATAGAATAGTACCAAGCAATATATTAAAATGACTAATTTAGGCAAAGTATCCAAGTCAAACAGTTAAAATATCTCCAAAATTTAAACAGTACACGTAATTCCAAATTTAATTTAGTTAATATGTTATCTTTTGGACAGCAAATTTATGGTATTTGAGTCTGCAACTGCAAACGCATGCATTTCTTGCATCTTACCTTGTATAGGCTATTCATTCAGATTAAACATAGGAGGCAATTGGTTTGGGGAAAGCCCTCAAATACAATATTTCATGGTTTTAATTACATCCATATTATCTTCAAATCTGTGTCCTACATTCTTTATTTTGCAACATGTTTTTTCTATAAATATTAGGCCACCCAAACATTGGCTTTTGAATCAAGGCTTTGAATCTTAGCACTACCAGGGAGTATTCTCAAATCTTTGAAGGTTGTGCCTTTTGAGCTTGTCTACTGCGCATTTCCCATGGGCAACGATGTTAAATTTTTTCAAGGCTTTTGGCGTCATGGCGATCAAGTCTGTGGTTGCTTTTCCAAGATTGGTTTTGGACAGGTCAAGAGACTGGTTTCCACAACTGCTTGCATATTCTTCTTCTTCCTCCTCCTCACTGCTGCCTTGGTTCCTTGGATACATTTGGTAATTAAGTTTCTCCTGAATTCTGCTTACTCTCTACCATTCTTTTCCTTCTCTTTCCATCAACTAATGCTAGTATTCTTTTTAATAAGTAAAATTTGGGAAAGGTGAGCTCCCAAAAACTATATCTAAGAGTGAATAGTACACTTACTTATAATTGAATTAAATGAACAGATGTAACTGATGCTTGTATTTCGGTATTATAAAATCAACTACTCTTAAAATTTATAAAGTAAAATACAAATTTTACTCTAAAAATAGAATATACATGTATTTATTATTAAAATAAATGCTTAGATGCAACTAATATTGGTGATATTGGCATTTAGATATGATAAAATAAAGTATTTTTAAAATTATAAGTTCAAAACGTGATAAATAAATTGGATATTAAGAATAAAAACACTATTTACATCCCCTATTTCTCACTCTGAAATGAATCATCTTCATCAACTTGGCACCTTAGGTGCTCAGATTTTTTTTTCATCAAATTTGAAAGGGCAGCTGCTATTGTGTTTGGCAAACAAAAAGGGGAAAACATGGATGCCTCTAGACATTCTTCATATAATGCATGCAGATACTACCTCAATTGATAATCCATGCCGGCACTATTTGCATATTGTTTAGACAATAAACCCTAAAAGAATGAAATTACAATTGAAGTATATACAATAAAGGCATTAGATTTCTATATATCAAGTTCAGTTACTAGAAGATTAAAGCAACAACTTAACTATTGTTTTGTCTATCTTTTTCTCAGCCTATTAAACAGGGCAACCTATTTCCCCAGATGATTTTTTCCTCACGAAGTAGTATTAAAAAACACCATTCAAGAACTGAATATCCTCTAAACTGCTCTGATTCAGGTTTGCAACAAAAATGCCCAAACAATTATCCTTTGGTATTTAAGCCTAATAAATTGTCAACAGAAACTTGTCTAGACTACTTTCGGTGGATCCACCATGATTTACAGACCTGGAAGAATTCAGGAATTACAAAAGACATGATTGAAAGAGGGAAATCGAGTGCAGAGCTTAGACTAGTGATTGTCAAGGGGGAGCTCTATATGGAGAAGTCCGGCCACCCTTTCCAAACCAGAGATTTATTTACAATATGGGGCATTTTGCAGCTTCTAAGGTTTTATCCTGGAAAGCTACCAGATTTAGACCTTTTGTTCTATACTGGAGACTCGACGAAGATCAAGAAAAAAGACTATCAAGGACCTAATGCTAGATCACCACCGCCTCTGTTTCATTATTGTGGAGAGGAGAAAGCACTCGACATTGTGTTCCCTGACTGGACCTTCTGGGGATGGTAAATTTTAGTACATATTACCACAACAAATTGGTCATGAAAAAAAAAAGGAAAGAAAAACTACCAAATTTTAATTGTAATTAACCAACTAGTCTTCTTTACTTTGTTTTGCTCTGACAGGGCTGAGGTTAGTATAATGCCATGGGAGCAGATGCTAAGTGCAATAAAAAATGGCAGCAAGAGGACCAAGTGGGAAGATAGGGTACCTAATGCCTATTGGAAGGGTAACCCAAATGTTTCTAAACAGAGGAAAGACCTTTTAAAATGCAATCTCTCAGATAAATATGACTGGAATACTCATCTTTATATTCAAGTAATTACTTAAAATTGTGTATCTTTTTAGCACTTTAAGTCTTTGATGGGCTTTTATAAATTGATTGAAGTCATGAGAAAATTACAAAATCTAGGCATAATTAATTAACAATTTATTCTTTAATTTTTTTTTTTAAGAATTGGGCTAAAGCAAATGAAGAAGGGTTCAAACATTCCAAATTGGAAGATCAATGCACCCATAGGTATATCTAAAACCTTTTGTTTCTCATTCTTATTAAAGGTTGTTTTCTTGTCTCTTGTATTATAAATTTTTAGTTCTAAAATACTCATCACTCTTTTTCTTTGATACTAATTAGATTTTAATTTTGTTATGGTACAATTTGCACATAGATATAAAATTTATGTAGAAGGAGCAACATGGTCTGTAAGTGAGAAATACATACTAGCATGTGATAGTATGACCTTGATGATAAAGCCTCGATACTATGATTTCTTTTCAAGAAACTTGGTGCCAATGCAGCATTACTGGCCCATTCGCAGCACAAGCAAATGCAAAGATCTTAAGTTTGCAGTTGAATGGGGCAATAATCACATTGACAAGGTATATATATACATATATTCTCAACAAATGGAACATGGATGGGAATGGATTTGCATTTCGAATATTTTTTTGCTAGAAAGTTGTTTGCTTTTTTATATCATTCATAGCTCTTTTATCTCACAAGAAGATACGCTTCACTCTCGTAGGCACAAGCTATTGGGAAAGCAGGAAGCAAATTAATTGAAGAGTTTCTGACAATGCGAAATATATATGATTATATGTTTCATTTGTTGAACGAATATGCCAAGCTCTTGAAATTTAAACCAACAATACCTTTAAAAGCCAAAAGGGTCTGCTCGAAAACCATAGCGTGCTCGAGGGAAGGTTTATGGAAAGAGTACATGGAGCAATCCATGGTGAAGTCCCCTAGCGATAAACTTCCATGTGCGTTGCCTCCCCCATATGAACCTCAAGCTCTTCAAGCTTTCCTCAACAAAAAAGAGAAAACAATTAGGCAAGTGGAGGCATGGCAGGCTGAATATTGGAATATTGGAAGAAACTAAATGATAAGAAGCAATATAGATCTCTCTTTTTGCTTCATTCACGGTTATTGTTACCAAATGAAAAACTTGTTACTATAGCGTATGATTGAAAATATCATATGGAAATTTTGTCCAAATTAATTAAATACTAGACGAATTCCTAGACAGTCACAGATTATTTTCAAAAGTAATGATATTTCCTTGTTTTTACAAAAAAAAAAAAGATAATCTGAGTAATATTAACTTTTAGAATAAAATACAAAATCTTCTGTAATAATAATTTAGGAGATAAATGTAATCATAACAAAAAATAATAAAACAAGGGGGTGGGGGGAAGTTCTCCTACCATTATATATTTTCAGTAAGGCTAGGGATTACTTAAGATACAAATAAAGTTAAAAATAAGGGAATAGCTTTCACAGCAAAGACAATAGATTGTAAAGTAAAATGCTTTGAATGAAAGTAGTCATATCATGTATGGAATTAAAGAGCTTGCCCTTATTAATGTGACAATGTCCAAGCTTATCTTACTTGGATTTGTTGCTTGCAAGTTGCAACTCAACTTGAATCCCATCCAACTGTCTCTTGAATTTGTCCTTAGAGCTTGCATAAAGCATCTGACTCTTTACCCTTGGTGTGTCAAGTGACCTATACCACAAACAACATTGCAATAGACTTTTTTTGAAATTTCACTATGTATTAAAAACAAAGGGAATCGTTCACCCTTGGGAGTAAAAGATAGAACCCATATGACGAAAAAGAAAAAAGAAGAACATGGTTGATGGTTCGTAGAAATTTGAAAAAAAAATCATAGGAACTTAGAACATATGAGTAAATAGAATAGAAGTGAAAAAAAATATAAATAATAATATAAATAGAAAGAAAAAGACAAAAAAAAACTTTATTTTCTCTTAATTTCACACAATGGTAGTGAGTGGTCTTTATCCTTTATTGTCCAAGCTAATATGCTCATAACTCTCTCATGAAGCATGAAGTGTATTTCATTGGTGAGTTACAGAAAAGAGGGTAAAGTAAAAATTAAAGGACAAAAGAGAAAAGAAGAGATAAAGAAAGAGAGAGAAAGAGGTGTAAAGAAACTTAAAAGTTAAAAAGGGCAAAGTTGAGTGGAGCTTGTGGGATCGAATTTTTATTCTTTATTTATATTAATAAAAAAATTATTTTAAGGGGGCCATTAAGAGAAAAAAAAAATATAATATAAAATATTTTAAAAATTGTACCCCTAAAAATATACAACCACCTATCCCTGTCCACCATACTTGAGTCTCTTATCCCAATTGATTCCGAATACATGATTTTGGTATGGCCATTCTCATCCCTCATTACCCCTTAATTTTGGCCTTTCTAGGGTAGCCTTTGGTTGCTCCATCAATATTGAATTTCATCTCTCCCTATGCTAGTTTGATCTATCCTTTCATTTTTCTGCTCTTTTGAATTTTTATTAGTTTTACACAAAATGAAGGACTTCAGTATGTGTCAAGTACCACATTGTACTCGTGAGACTATTTTGCTTAGGTCCATGTGACAACCCTTAACTTGCTAAGCCCAAAAACCTAGTTTGCATCACTCACTAAACCTTTAAAAACCACTTCATTCCTATGTAGCCACACTAACCATGAAATGGCATAAAAGGCCATTCTCTAAATCTGTCTTTCTTTTATTTTAGAGTTGATGCATTCCATAAGTAGAGAAGATTTATCAAGTTATTTGAAATCAGCCAACATGCTCCCCATTCTCCACTTTACTTCATTCAGACCTTCCACACTTCAACCCAATGAAGAAATAAGTGTCTTGTTGTCTTCTACTCCTTGTGACATAAAGCTCAAACTATTAATTTGTTGTTGATTAATCCACTTTGAGCTTATTCATGTTTTGCAGCCATAATTTCATGAAATATTTGCTAGCAAAAGACCTCAATTCAATAAGGCACAAGGTTAATCCAATTTTTTTCCAAACACTTTCATTCATACCATCATTAATAAGCCCTTACTTACAAAAAAACTTTACAATATACTTCCCTGATGTCTAGCCTTTCCAAGCAAGAGTATCTCGTAATTTTCTACTCAAATGGTACTTTTTGATTATGGCTTTTAGTTGGTTCCATTGGCCTTTTTCCCATTTGAATGGTTGTCTCCTCAACTCCAAACCTTAACCTAAACCTCACCCTCCCATCTACCATACTCCTTAATGTACCTTTTTTTTTTGTTGCTTGCAAAGGTGAATATTTTGGGGAAAATCTGCTTGAGGGTATCCCTTTCCACCCACTTATAAAATGAGAAAAGAATTCCATAACCATCTACATGTTGGGACTCACTTGCATGAAAAAGAGTTAGTAAGGGAAAGGGTTTTAGGATATTTTTCTACATTATAAAATACCTTCTGTTTGTATTTGCCTCTAGTAAAAAATTGGTGGGGTTCTCTCTTACTTTTTCAACTATGGCCTTTCTCCACAAATTATCCCTTTCACTCTTTTACCCCAAAAGCCACCGGTTTAATAAAGCTTTATTTTTTAACTTTAAATTAATGATACTTAATCCTCCATTTTCCTTATAGATGCACACTTTAGCCCATTTTATGTAATGAATTTGATGTCTTTTTTCCATTTTTACTCCATAAAAATCTCTTTTCAATTTTCTTTAGCTCCCCTATCATTCCTTTAGCATTGGAAAGATGGATATGAAAAATATAGGTAGGCTAGCAAGGATTAACTATAAAAGTGTAACCTTCTAGCTAATATATAGGACCTTGGCTTTCCATCCCATCAACTGAGTCTCAAAAATTTCAACGATTGGTTTTCACATTTGCATCAAATTTTAGTTACTAGTGGGAGTCCCAAGTGCACCATAAGGATTTCACACATTTTGCAATCAATGTTCTCGGCTTCTTCCCTACCTAACAACTCATGAACCCCTACACCCATTAAACTACTTTTATGGAAATTGATCGTAAATCTCGAGATAGCTTGAAAGCACCTTAGAATCTATTTAATATTTAGGAGGCTTTCCAACTCCTGTTCGCAGAAATCATGGTATGATTGGTGAACAATAAATGATTGATCCCTAGTCTGTTGGTGCCAACGGGAATCCTTGACATAATATCATAGCCTCCCCTTTATCCATCATTTAACTAAAAGCCTTCGTCACAATATTAAAAAGAAACAGAAACAATTGACACCATGTTTAAGCCCAAGTTTCATCTTGAAAGGTTCCATTGACACACAATCCCTCCAAAAAAGAACAAAGAGAAACAATTTGTTGGTTTTTTTTCATATACCATGCAAATAAGAAAATCTTGCTTTTCCGAGAATTTTAATTTGTACTGAAATTATAATCAAAGATAGCATAGCGGCATTCATTAGCATGGAAGGTATCCTTTGAACAACATAACTTAGTCGTTTTTTTTTAAAGTTCAAGTGTGTATTAATTAGTTAGCTGTTAAAATATATTATATTACAGAAACTATTAATTTCATGATTTGTTTTAGTTAAAACTATTAATGTTTGTGGAGATGGGACTGAATTGTTTATCTCAAACCCAATAAAAAATTGCTAGTCTTCATCCTTGTACATTACTTTAACTAGATTCTTTGAATTCGATTAGTCTTAGTTCTTTAATCCACCAATAGATCAATAGAATATACCAAATAATAAATTGAAATGAATAATTTAGGAAAAGTATCCAAGCCAAAAACTTAAAAAATCTCCCTCCAGATGAGCTTGTGTATGTAATTCTAAATATAGTTTAGCTAATATCTCATCTTCCTAAATTTTGACAGCACATTTATGGCATATAAATGTAACTGCAAATGCATTTCTTGCATCTTACCTTATATAGATTTAAGATTTAAATTAAACATAGAAGGCAATTGGTTAAAGGAAAGCTCACATACCATACATGGTTTGATTTCCATATTTTTCCCCATGTTTTTTCGATATATGTTTTGTCACCTATATATTGGCTTTTGAATTAAAGCTGTGAATCTTAGCACTACTAAGAGTAATCTCAAATCTTTGAAGGTTTTGCCCTTGATTTTGTCATCTACATATTACCATGGCAAACAATGTTAATGGCTTTTGGTGTCATGGTGATCAATTCTGTGGTTGCTTTTCCAAGGTTGGTCTTGGACAAGTCAAGAGACTGGTTTTCACAACTACTTGCATATTCTTCTTTTTCTTCCTTTTTGCTGCTGCCCTAGTTCATTTGATGTATGTGGTAAGTTTCTCCTGAATTCTGCTTCCTTTACCATTATCTTCCCACTATATCCATCAACTCATGCTAGTATTTTGGTAAAACTTGGGAAAGATGAGGTTCGTAACTGTATAGAAAAGTGAATAAATGAAAAACGCTCATATTTATTATTAAAACAAATGATTAGATATAACTAATACTGTTATTTTTTATAATCATTAACTAATTTAGTTGTTTAGATGCAACTAATACCGGTAATACCGGTATTTAGATATTATTAAGATATTTTTAGATTACAAAAACACAATTTAGATCTCTTAATTTTCACTTTGATATGAATCCTCTTCATTAGCATGTGAATTGAATGCACCTTAGGTGCATAGATTTTTTTTCTCATCAAATTTGCAAGGGCCACTGCTGGTATGTTAGGTAAATAAGAAGGGGAAAACATGGATGCCCTTAAACATTCTTCATATAACGCATCCAGAGATTGACTCAATTACTAGTCCATGTCGACACTATTAACTTGATGTTTAAACAATAAATCCAAGAAGAATGAAATTGGTACTAGAGTATATACATCTAAGGTATTAGATTTCCATATATAAAGTTCTGTTACTAACATTCTTTATTGCAACAACTTAACATTTTTTTGTCTACTTTTTTTCTCAGCCTATTATACAGCGCAATCCACTTCCCCAGATGATTTCTTCCCCACAAAGTAGTACCACAAAACACCTGACAAGAATTGAAAATCTTTTAAACTGCTCTTATTTAGGATTGCGACAGAATTGTCCTAACAATAATTCATCGGTATTTAAACCTGATGAATTGTCAACCAAAACATGTCCTGACTACTTCCGATGGATCCACAATGATTTACAACAGTGGAAGAATTCTGGAATTACTAAAAACATGATTGAAACAGGAAAATCGAGTGCGGAGCTCAGATTAGTCATTGTCAATGGTGAGGTCTTTTTGGAGAAGTTTGGCAAGCCCTATCAAACTAGAGATTTGTTTACATTATGGGGTATTTTGCAACTATTAAAGTTCTACCCTGGAATGCTACCAGATTTAGACCTTTTGTTCTTTACTGGAGACAAGACAATGATCAAGAAAATAGACTACCAAGAACCTAATTCTGCATCACCACCACCATTGTTCCATTACTGCGGAGAGGAGGATGCACTCGACATTGTGTTCCCTGATTGGACTTTCTGGGGATGGTAAATTCTTGTACATATTACCATAACACATTAGTATAGGAAAAAAAAACTACCAAATTTTTGTTGCAACATAATTAACCAACTAGTCTTCTCTACTTTGTTTTGCTTTGGCAGGCCTGAGGTTAATGTAATGCCATGGGAGCAAATGCTAAGTGCAATAAAGAATGGCAACAAGAGGATCAAGTGGGAAAATAGGGTACCTTATGCTTATTGGAAGGGCAATCCATATGTTTCTTTAGAAAGGAAAGACCTTCGGAAATGCAATCTCTCAGATAAATACGACTGGAATGTTCGTCTTTATAAACAAGTAATTACTTAAAATTTTGTTTTTTTTTGCCATTTTGAGTCTTTGCAGGCTTCTATAGATTGATTAAAGTCATGAAAAAATTAGCTAATGCCCAAGCTAGAAAATTACAAAATCCAAACATAACTAACAATTTCTTCTTTAAAAAAATTTCAGAATTGGAGCAAAGAAAATGAAGAAGGGTTCAAACATTCCAAATTGGAAGATCAATGCACCCACAGGTATATGTAAAACCTTTTGTTTCTTATTCTTATCAGAGGTTATTTCTTTGTCTCCTGTATTATAAATTTTCAGTTTTAAAACACTCATCACTCTTTTTCTTTAATACTAATAAGATTTTAATTTTGTTATGGTACAATCTGCACATAGATATAAAATTTATGTAGAAGGAGTAACATGGTCTGTAAGTGAGAAATACATACTAGCATGCGATAGCATGACCTTGATGATAAAGCCTCGATACTATGATTTCTTCTCGAGAAACATGGTGCCAATGCAGCATTACTGGCCCATCCGCAACACAAACAAATGCAGAGATCTAAAGTTTGCAGTTGAATGGGGCAATAATCACCCTGACAAGGTATATATGTACATATATTCTCAATAAATGGAACATGGATTGGAATGGATTGCATCCCAAAACTTTTTTCGTTTGAAACTTGTCTGCTTTATTATATATCATTCACAGCCCTTTTATCTCATAAGAAGATATGCTTCACTTTCTCAGGCACAGGCTATTGGGAAGGCAGGAAGCAGACTAATTGAAGAGTTTCTGACAATGCGAAACATATATGATTATATGTTTCATTTGTTGAGCGAATATGCTAAGCTCTTGAAATTTAAACCGACAATACCTTCAAAAGCCCAAAGGGTCTGTTGGGAAACCATAGCAAGCTCAAAGAAATTGAAAGGTCCATGGAAGGAGTACATGGAGCAGTCGATGGTGAAGTCCCCAAGTGATAAAATTCCATGTGCATTGCCTCCCCCATATGAACCTCAAGTTGTTCAAGCTTTTCTCGACACAAAGGAGAAAATAACTAGGCAAGTGGAGGTGTGGCAGACTGAATATTGAAAGAAACTGGATGATAAAAAGCAATAGAGACCTCTTTTTTTGTTTCATTTTCATGGTCATTGTTACCAAATAAAAAAAATTATTACCATAGCTTATATATGATTGAGCATATCATTTGGAAATTTTGTCCGAATTAATTAAAGAGGAAATTATGAAAAATGGCCATTTTCATAACTTGATTTCAAAAATAGCCATCAAAATTAAATTAACTATTTTTAGCGATACTTAGCCATGATTTAACAAAAATATCCTTGAAACCATATCAAATAAATTAAACAACTCATCACAATGTCTCCCCATTTTTGTCTCTACTTTCGATTTCTCTCTCTTACCTTTAAGCTCTTTCTAATTTTATCGATTTCTCTTTTCAACATCCGTCTGTTGTGCTTCTAATTTTTCTCTCTCGTGCTTTCAAAATGCCAAGAGATGGTTTTGATGTGCTTGGGGTGGGTGGCAATTGAAAATTTTGATTTGTAGATGTTTTGGACGAAATTAAAATGATAAAAATAATCACAGATGTTTCAAATAGCTTTTAATTGAAGCAATGTGGGGTCTAGACATCAATAAACTCAAAATTTTGAAATTTATAAACTTAGAGTTTCAATGGAATTTTTTTTTATTTTTTGTTGAAATAGATGTTTTAGATAAGAAAAATTGTGTTTTGATTTTTGAAAACATGTTAGAAATATTTTAATCGATGCCAAATCGTAAAAGTAAAACAACAAGAAATGAAGAGAGTTGAAATGATTTGAAGTTTGGGTTTATAAGCAACAATAACATTTTAAATATTAAAGTATAACAAAATTTTTTAAACATGGTGTGTAACAATAATATTTTTTTTCAATATGGCACGTAATAACCTTTTTTTAACCATGGCATGTAACCTGTTTTATACATGATGTGTAACAATATAATTTTTTTTCAATATAGCATATAACAACCTTTTTTAATCATAACGTG
The DNA here is from genome assembly GCF_002168275.2 of Theobroma umbraticum. Taxonomy (NCBI): domain Eukaryota; kingdom Viridiplantae; phylum Streptophyta; class Magnoliopsida; order Malvales; family Malvaceae; genus Theobroma; species Theobroma umbraticum. The sequence continues at coordinate 2,265,301 of NW_018397258.1, forward strand.
TGATATGTTTTTGTACATGACCTGTACCAATAATATTTTTTTCAACATGACGTATAACATCATGTGCATGGCGTGTAACATTATGTGCACGACATGTAACATCTTGTGCACTTGATAGAAAGAGATTTAATACATAGCATGTAATATATTTTTGTACATGACGTGTAACATCATGTGCATGTGATATAAAGAGGTTTCATTAGGGGTAATTTTATCCAACTCAACTAAAAATAGTTAAAACTATAAAGAAGGTTATTTTTGAAAATATTTTATTTTTTATGGTTATTTCTTAAAATTTCCCTTAATTAAATAGAAGATGGATTTCCATGCAGTCTCAGATTATTTTCAAAATTATTGATGTACCCTTGTTTCAACAAAAATAAAAAGATAATATGAGTAATATAAAATCCTCCATAGTAATAATTTAGGAGATATACACATGTAAGCATGGCAAAAACTGAAAAAAGAAGGGGGATTCTCCTACCATTATATATTATCAGTTAAACTAAGAATTACATTCAAATAAAGCTAAAAACAGAGGAATAGTTCTCATAAATAAAAACCACAGATTGTAAAGGAAAATGCCTCCTTTGACGATGTCCAAGCTCATCTCACTTGGACCTGTTGCTTGCAACAATCAACTTAAATGCCATCCAACTGTCTCTTGAACTTGTCCTTGGACCTTGCATAACCTATATCACAAACAACATTGCAGTTGATTTAATTGTAACAAAGTTTTTTTAGCGGTGCAAATTTAAGAATCAAAGCTAAATGTTACAAAGTTTTTTTAGCGGTGATAATTAAATTGCGTCATGTTTCATGTAAAAATTAATAACGCATGCATGATAAATGTCTCGAAAAGTATTTAATGATAAATGTTTCCAAACTCCTTTGAACAACATAACTTAGTTTAGTTGTTAAAATAAATGAATTTTGCATAAACATTTAATTCCATGATCAGTCTTAGTTAAAATTATTAGTGTTTTTAGGTATGGAACCCCAATAAAAAGTTGCCACCCTTCATCCTTGTTCATTTCCTTAACTAGATTTTTTGAATTTGATTATTCTTAGTACTTTAATCCACCAAACAATAGAATAGTACCAAACAATAAATTAAAATGAATAACTTAGGCAAAATATGCAATTATCAAGAACTAAAAATGTCTCACTAGACTACACTATACAAGTAATTCCAAATTTAATTTAAGTTAATATTATCTTCTTAAATGTTGATAGCTTATTTATGGTATATGAGTGTGCAACTGGAAATGCTTTTCTTGCATCTTACCTTGTATAGATTATTGGTCAAAATACTTACAAAGTCCCTATACTGATACATTTTGTTCAATTTAATCTCTATATTCAAAATCAAAATTATTCTTTGATTTAGTCTCTCTCTCTAATAACATCTAATTTTACAGTTAAAAAGGATGACGTCAGCACTAACATGATGCTAATGTGGCACACTTTAGTGACGTGGCACTGACATGATGATGTGATAGTGCCACATGGCATCAACAAGATGATATAGCGGTGTCTCATGGCATTAATACAATGACTTGGTAATGTTGACGCGGCACTTACATGCTGACATGTCATTATCACGTGATAGATAATTTTTTTAAAAAAATTATGTCATGTCATAGGGATTAAATTAAATAAAAATGTATAATATAAATATTAAATTGAAAAAAATTAAGATGTTGAATGACAAAATTAAAAAAAATATTTGAAAAATATAAATCTTTAAGTAGATCATAAATATACTTATTAATAAGTTAATATTCAAATATAAAAGATTTATAATATTAAAACATATATATAAATATTTTTTTACTTAATTATTTATATCTAAGTTTATCTACTGCATAAAGGTGTTAGATTTTTTCATGGCTGTCATACTAATCAATTTTGTGGTTGCTTTTCCAAGGTTGGTATTAGACGGGTCAACAGACAGGGTTCTTCAACTCCTTCGATATTCTACATTTTCCTCATCATTGCTGCTGCATTGTTTAATTGGATGTGTATGGTAAGTTTCTCCTGAACTCTGCTTCATCTACCATTTTTTACCTTTTGTATCCATCTGCTAATGCCAGTATTTTTTCATTTGGTAAAATTTGAGAAAGGTGAGATTCAAGATTATTTTTAAAAGTGAATAAAATAGAACATAACATTAAACTAAATGATCCAATGGAACTAATATCAATATTTAGGTATTATAAAATAAACTATATTTAAAATTTATAAAATCTAATTATAAAAATGAAAAATACAGATATTTATTATTAAACCAAATAATCAGATGTAACTAATATCGTTATTCAAATGCAACTAATAACAATACTACCGATATTTAGATATGATAAGTCAAGTATTTTTAGAAATTATAAGTTAAAAATGTACTATTTACATCTCTTAATTGTCACTTTGAAATGAATCTTTTTTCATTAGCATGTGAATTAAATGCACCTTAGGTGAACAAATTTCTTTCATCAAATTTACAAAGGCAACCACTAGTATATCTGGCAAACAAGAGAGGAAAACATGGATGCTCTTACATATTCTGCATATAATGCATTTAGAGATTGACTCAATTCCTAGTCCATGAGATACTTTTAACATATTGCTTTGACTATAAACCCTAGATGAATGCAGTTGGTATTGGAGTATGTACATCAAAGGCATTAGATTCCCATATATCAAGTTTTGTTACTAGAAGATTAATGCAATAGCTTAACTTTTTTTTTCTTTGTCTACTTATTTTTTCAAACTATGGTACTGGACAAGGTATTTCGTGAGATCAATCTTTGGTCATGAAGCAGTACTGCAAAGTACCAGCCAAGAATTGAATGTCCTCTTTACTACTCTAATTCAGAATTGCGACAAAAATGTCCTGATAATTACCAGTCAATATTTGAGTTTGATGAATTGTCAACTTAAACTTGTTCGAACTATTTCTGGTAGATCCACCATGATTTACATCACTAAAAAAGTTCAGGAATTACAAAAGAGATGATTGAAAGAGGAAAATCGAGTGCAGAGCTTAGACGAGTGATTGTTAAAGGCAAGGTCTATATGGAGAAGTTTGGTCAGCCTTATGAAACTAGGGATTTGTTTACACTTTGGGTCATTTTGCAGCTTCTAAGGTTTTGCCCTAAAAAGCTACCAGACTTGGACCTTTTGTTTTTTATTGAAGACAAGACAATGGTCAGGATAGGGGACTACCAAAGACCTAACGCTACATCACTACCACCGCTGTTTCATTATCGTGGAGAAGAGGATGCACTCGACATTGTGTTTCCTGACTAGATCTTTTGAGATGGTAAATTCTTGTACATATTACCATAACACATTAGTATTGGGAAAAAAAAAAGAAAAAGACAACTACCAAATTTTTATTGCAATAATTAACCAGCTAGTCTTCTTTACTTTGTTTTGCTCTAGCAGGGCTGAGGTCAATATAATGTTGTGGGAGCAAATGCTAAGTGCAATAAAGAATGGTAGCGAGAAGACCAAATGGGAAGATACGGTTCCTTATGCCTATTGGAAGGGCAATTCATATGTTTCTTTAGAAAGAAAAGACCTTTTAAAATGTAACCTCTCATATAAATACAATTGGAATGTTCGCCTTTATTCTCAGGTAATTATTGAAAATTGTATTTCTTTTACCACTTGGAGTCTTTGATGGTCTTCTATAGTTGGATTGATTGAAGTCATAGGAATATTAGCTAATGCCCAAGACAGAAAATTACAAAGTCTAGACAAAATTAATAATTTATTCTTTAAAAAAAATTCCGAAATTGGACCAAAGAAAATGAAGAAGGTTCAAGCATTCTAAATTGGAAGATCAGTGCACCCATAGGTATATGTGAGGCCTTTCTTATCTCATTTTATTGAAGGTTATTTCTTTGTTTCCTTTATTATAAATTTCAGATTTAAAACACTCATTACTCTTTTTTGTTGATACTAATAAAGATTTTGAATTTTGCTATGGTACCATCCATACAAAGATATAAAATTTATGTAGGAATGACATGGTTTGTAAGTGAGAAATACATACTAGCATGCAATAGCGTGACCTTGATGATGAAGCCTCGATACCATAATTTCTTCTCAAGAAACATGGTGGCAATGCAGCATTACTAGCCCACCCGCAACACAAGCAAAGGTAGATCTAAAGTTTGCAGTTCAATGGGGAAATAATCACCTTGACAAGGTATATGTATGCATATATTCTCAGCAAATGGAACATGGATTGGAATGGATTGCATCCCAAAAATTTTTTTGTTTGAAACTCGTCTGCTTCTTTATATATCACTCACAACCCTTTTATCTCATAAGAAGATACACCTCACTTTCTCTAGCATAGGCGATTGGGAGACAGGAAGCAAATTAATTGAAGAGTTTCTTACAATGCAAAAGATATATGTTTATATGTTTCATTTGTTGAACGAATATGCCAAGCTCTGAATTTTAAACCAACAATACCTTCCAAAGCCCAATGGGTCTACTCAGAAACAAGAGCATACTCAAAGAAAGTGAAAGGTTTATGGAAAGAGTACATTGAGCAATCAATGGTGAAGTCTGCTGGTGACAAACTTCCATGCGCATTGCCTTCCCCATATGAACCTCAATCTCTTCAAGGTTTTCTCGACACAAAGGAGAAAACAACTAGGCACAACTAGGCAAGTGGAGGCGTGGCAGACTGAATATTGGAAGTAACTAAATGATAAGAAGTAATAGAAACATCTCTTTTTGTTTCATTTTCATGGTCTTTGTTACCAAATAAACAAATTATTACCATAGCCCGTGATTGAACATATAATAATTTTGTCTGAATTAATTAAATATTAGACGAATTCTCAAATAGTCTCAGATTATTTCAAAATTAATGATGTTTCTTTATTTTAATAAAAATTAAAAAAAAGTACTATGGGTAATAGTAACATCTAGAATAAAGTATAAAATCCTCCATAACGATAATTTCAGGAGATATTCATATGTAATCAAGGCAAAAATTAAAAAAGCTGAGAGATTCTTTTACCATTATATATTATCAATTAGACTGGGAATTACTTGAGGTACAAAGAAAGTTAAAAACAGGCAAATAACTCTCACAAATAAAGACTATAAATTGTAAAGGAAAATGCCTTGAATGGAATTAGTTATATGAAATTAGAGAGCTCGTCCTTTGACGATGTCCAAGCTCATCTCACTTGGATCTGTTGCTTGCAACTCAACTTGGATGCCATCCAACTGTCTCTTAAATTTGTCCTTGGAGCTTGCATAAAGCATCTTACTCCTCACCCTTGATGTGTCAGGTGACCTATACCACAAACAACATTGCAACCGTTTTAATTATAACAATCGTTCAAATATTGAACAAAGAGAAACAAGGTGTTGGGTTTTTCTTTTTTGTTTTCATGTACCATGCAAAGAAGAAAATCTTGCTTTTTTGACAATTCTCATTCGTAGTGAAATTATAATCAAAGACAGCGTAGCGGCATTCATTTGCAGGCAAGGAGTTGGTGAAATCGTCATAAGTTGCTCCTGGAGTCCCCAGCTTCTCTACAATCACCTGTTGAGTCTTCTCCTCAATCTTGAAGACAATATACCGATGATTCCTCTTTGCTTTTAGTTCCAAGAACTTCAACTTGCACTCATCATTCACAGCCATTCCAGATGATGAATTTGCCTATAGCACCATATATACATACAATGTGACACTAAATTAAAGTAACTGTTTTTCAATTAAACTATGATTCTACAAATTGGATTAAGATACAAATGAAAGTAAAGCTTCTCCTCCTCCTGATCTAACTAAACTTTGAGAAGCAGGTCCTGTGGATATATTCAATCCCAAAAAATTTCATGCTCTTACCTTTGGAAGGATAATGAACTTGAATCACTTGTCCAATTGAACAAGTTTTTCAGCAGTCAAGAATCAAAGCTAAATGTTACAAAGTTTATTTGCAAGTATGTAGAACAAAATAATGTGAATGTCTAATCAAAACATGATAATTAAATTACGTTATATTAATTTCTTGTAAAAATTAAGACACGTGATTATAAATATTGAAATCAATTCCCCATACATACATACATACATACATACATACATAACGAACACTAAAATACAATGACTTCCATCGTTCTTGTCCTTTTCATCGTGATCACAAAAAGTCATAAAGAATGAATTGAGAGAGAGGTTTGGTAGCATACCATTTTGTTCTCCAACGAAGGACAAACGTTTTAATTTGCAGCGGTGACGAGAGGCAAAAAGAGGGTAACAACTGAGAGGATCTGTAACAAAGAGAAGATCAGAAAAGAAAAGAAATCGAATATCTGGTTATGATTAGGCATAAGAAGGGGAGGTTTCTTGTGAGGAGGGAAGAAATTGAGAAAGCTAGAGGCAGGGGAGGAGAGATTTTTGAGGGGAAAAATAAGGGTTAGAATTCTTGTTTTTTCCGATCACGTTCAACATTAAACTTCCATGTTGCCACGTTGTGGGTGCATTTCCATACTCTTGTGCTTTTACCCATTTTGGGTCACGACATGTGATCATCAGACTGTTAAATTTAAGGATTAAATATTCCCAATTTAGGGTATTTCGTATTGTTAACCTTAATCTTCCTTGTAATTCGCATGTCGGTTCCTTAATTTAGCAACATTATCAAAAGTAGCAACATACTTTAATTTTCCATTACGGCTTAAGTCCCAATTTTTTAGGTCTCCAATTCTAAATTCTGAATGATACATAGCACAAAATTAGCTAATTAACCAATCTTCTATTCGTGTGAATTAATTTATTATTAATTCATCAAAGTGATTAAACTAATTTTCAATAAGCAGCAATCATGTTGATAAGTTCATTAAATCATTGTAATAGATTTGGAATTTTTCCTTTGAAAAAAAAAACCGTGCACATTAATTTAATATAAAAACATCTGTATAATGATATATCTATACATACAATAAATATTAATTATGGTGAATATAATGTTATATATAATGTGGAATTTGTTGACCAGTAAAACTTTGATATTGTGGTTCCTATTATTAGTTCCACCTTGATTAACAACAAACAAATATAATGCATGCTTAGAAAGAACAAACAAATTAAAATAACAAAGCAGACCTCTTGTTCCTCAACAAAATTGTACTTAATTAGTTTTCTCAAATGCAATCGGCTCATGATCTTCAGAGACTTTTTGCACAATAAAAAACTAACTAGGATGAATACTTAATTTAGACACCGTCATGAGGTTTCTTTTCTGTCACATTCTACTTGGTTTAATTAATCACTAGTATAAGTTATAGGATAAGATTAAAATGAAGTTAGGTAGGCCTAAACCCTAAACTAAAATAATAAACATTTTGTATGTTTTATGAAGTTGACTTTGATGATCATCAGAAAGGGTAAATCATGATTAATGGTACTCTTCATTTGCTTGCTAATTAAATACATCTTTCTTTGAGAGTTGAAACTGTGATGAAAGCCATTTGAATTTTTGCATACAATACCTGTGATGAAAAGGTTGAGGAGAGATAATTTACTAATTCGGGGAAGGAAAAAGTAAAGGAGCTAATATATAACAGGCAAAAAGGTTCCCAAAACAACATTTCAACAGCTTTATTTGAAGAATTCGTTAGAGTTTATAAAATATGTATTGAATTTTTAAGACGAATGTCTAACTTAAAATCTTTTTTTTTTTGTTGTTGAATTATCAACCAGGAAATGTACAAAAAGCTAATGAAAGTCTTTAACAAGCACCTAAAGACTTTTTACAGCTAAAATACTTCTCAGAATCAAAACATGGAAGAAAAGGGAATAGAAAAACTGCACAAGTAAGACAGAAATCCCTTGCCCAAAAAACAACCCAAAAGCAATAATAAGTGAAGTGACTCTTATTATATTTATATACTTATAATATCTTTAATTTAAAGAGATTTAAGATTTTTTTTATTATCATTTTAATATTTTTCTTTACACATCTTGATAATTTATCAATAAAAAAATAGTACCTGCTCTAATATCATATTAAATATGTAAAACGTGTATCCAATCTAAAATCAATTAATAATATGTGAAATGATTTTTATTATATTTATATATTCATGATACTTCCAACTCAACATATATGAATATTTTATCACCAATTTAATAATGATATGAAAAAAAAATTATCTCTTATAAAATAAATGAATTTATCTTATAAATTAACTTTCATTTATTAAAAGAAACAAAGAGTTGTTTATACTATAGAATTTAGCAAGAAGGAAAGGTAATAATATGATAAATTATGATTACATCTGATTTTCCCCCCTTTTTGTTAAATTAAAATCTCATTTTTTTTCCCCATGTTTTCTTTCCTTGTCAGTCCTCACCAAATGCTAGAAAAAGGTCGTTGCAATTTTGTGAAGTTATAATAATGAAAATGTGGAACCCTTATTAAAGACATTGATTAATTAACCACCTAAACATACCCAACCATTAATTTGCCATAATGTGAATTGAATATATCTTTTCTGATACTCCTTCAATACAAATTTGTTACTCGACATTACTCTAAAATTGATTTGAGAGTTTGACATACTTCTCATAGAGAAATGATGGTATGAAACGATACCGTTTCATGTAAAGAATATTCCATACTAACAATCCAAAAAGTCCCATTCCTAGTAATATTAACCACAAGGATAGAAGCTTTCTATTCATACTTCTTATAACAATATGTTTGCTAGGTGAAGAGGAAAGAAGGAAATGGGTGGAAGAAAATTCTCCTTTCTTTTTTTTTTGTTTGGTAAGAAAGAAATAAGATAGGACAAGAAATAGACGTTAATGATGTGAATGTAATTATTTAAATTTATATAAAAGATTTAAATTTAATTACTATTAATAATTTAAATTTAAGTTTTTGAAAGACATAATTTAATTGATTTAGGTTAGAAAATTACTAAATCAATAGTATTTGAACCTAAATCCTTACAATTGAGATTTTTTTTATATTACTATAAGTAATTAGTTTTTTTTTGTTTAAAATATCAAACTAAGCTAATTAAGATTCCTTATGAATGTTAGTTTGCACTCACCAACCGTTAAGGGTGTGCATTGGTCGGTTTTGATGAAAAACCGACTAAAAATTTTTGAGATATAACCGACCGAACCGCCGTAATATAAAGTCGGTTTCGGTCGGTTTTTTTGAATGTCGGTTTCGGTCGATTTTGGTCGGTTTTTTATGATAAGATCATTGGGTTCCTTCGGTTGATTTGGACTAAAATGGTTAAAGATTAATGCTAAATGACTCGTGGGAGACTGGGAGGGGCAGGCTCAGGTCGGCACGGGGAATCGGGACTCGTGGGCGGGGGGCAGGGGGAATCGGGACTCGTGGGAAAGGGGCGGGGGAATCGGTAGGAGTGGGAGGGGGAGCCGGGGGGAATCAAGTCGGGTCCGTCGAGGGGGGGGTGGGAGCCTGAGAGGGGGGGCCGGCCTGCCAGGGGAAATCATTCAAATCAACACAACAATCAGGAGTCTGGGGGGGGGGTCGGGGGAAATAGTAAGGGGCGGGCATGGGTAGCCGGGGGTAGCCGGGCGGGGTAGTCGGGGTAGCCAGGGGGCTCGGTTTTTTTCGATCGTTCGAGAGAAAAAGATTCTCCCGACGACCGAACCGATCACCGACGAAGCCGATCGGCACAACCGACGGTTGTGGTCGGTTGGGCGGTTCCAACCGACCGCTGCTCTCCCCTACCAACCGTGCTCTCTATGTCTAGGATGAGACCCTTCAACTAAAAAGTTTTCCTTTACCAAAAAAAAAAAGGACAATGCATTTATTTGCTTCATCTCTTTTTATTATATTTGTTCTTTCTTTTTATTTTAATTTTGCGTTTATCACAAAAAATGTGAAAAATGAGTGGAGAAAATAAACAATCACATTGATCGGCTCCTAAACCCACAGGAAAAGGCGGCATGGTCCCACATAACGTTAATATTATTATTCTGATTGTGGGTGGCTTTCCCGATTTCCCTAGATTGCCCCTCCTTTTTAGTACCCAATTCCCCACTTTAGCAGTTCGATAACAGGTCAAATCAGCGATTTGGTGACCTTTTTAGCCCAACTTATCCACCTATTTATTAATCCATCAAAATTCAAAAAGCACAAAAAAAACAACAAAGGAAAATCAGATTAATATTACAAATTAAGCGTGCAACGCGTTGGCCAATTATTATTTTTATGGCCTTTATATCAAATCGAAAAGTCAAATTTGGCTTAATTTTATCGCTTTTTTTCTCTATTCTGGTAGCGTTTACTCGCTTGTTTTCTTTTTCACGAAATGATTACTACGTCTTTGATTATTTAAAATACTTTGAATGGCTCTAAAATTATATTAACATTTAAGAATAATTAAATAAAATTATGTATTCACCAAAACTTTCAATAAGGTTTTGATAAAATAATTTAAATATATTTTACGTACGACAAGAAATAAATATATTTTCAGTCGCATGCATCATGATGTAATAGGATTTTTTTATTGGCTTAAAAATTAATACAATTTAAATAACATAGCTTGTAACACTTAAGTCGGCAAAGTTTACTTGAGTAAAACATTAATTGACCACTAAACATTTAAATGAATAACTTTTTCACTAATAAAATATGTATCAAATTGACCACACAGATTTATATTTAATGTACAATTAATGTATAATTTTTATGTACTATTAATGAATTAAATATTATCATCTCATGAATAAATAAATTTACAAATAATAACTCTCAAAATTAATATTTATAATTTTAAAGATATCAGTCAAAACAAAGATATAAGAAAAAAAACCTTTTTTTCTTATTATAAATTTACACATGTCGTTAAAGGGAAGCGAGTATAGTGAATTGGAGCATTCAGGAGCGTTGAAAATTTGAAAGTACGTTACACCTGTATCGTTGTCGTATAAGGATAGGAGAGGGAAACGAAGAAACAAACGGAAGCTGAATAATTTAACAGTAAACAAGACCTACACTTTCCCTCTCTCTTTCCTACTCTCCTCCCTGTTTTTCTCTTTCTTGTTTCTTTCTTCCTCGTCAAAAGAAGAATCGTTTAACTCGTTTTCGACGACTCTCCTTTTCTCAGTCAACGAATTTTCCAAAATTATAATTTGCCGTTTGTTTATTTGATCACCTTCTCTGCTAAGTTTCTCATGCGCTGATCATATAGCTCGAGCTCCCTTTCACTTTCACATCCGAAGCCTTTTATCTTCGAAAAACAGAGGTCAGTTTGGTCTCTTTAATTTTCTTAGTCTTTTCTTCAGATTCGATGATTTTATTGTTTTTTAAAGTTTATTTGAAAGTTTTTGCAGCTTTTGATAATCTGATTGTTGGGTGTTTTCGTTTTTATCACTTTGAAACCAAAGCAGAAAAGTTTATTCTTTCTTTCCTGGGAAAAGCTTTCACGGAGGAAAATTTTGTTCTTGGAAAGTGAACAAAAAAAGGGTATTTGAATGATTCTAGACATTCTTGTCTCCTTTGTGGTAATAGGAACGTGATTCTGAAGGCTTAAAAGGATTCTTTGCTTCTTTTTATTTTACTTTTTTATTCTAATTTTCTTGTATTTTTTTTTTTTGGGGTCATAGATTCTGATGTGAAGCTAAAAGTATGGAACCTTTCGCACCGAATCTTGCTTTAGTTTGAAAAGGTTTCATAGAATTATTCCCCCTTTATCTCTGTGTGGATTTGGAATCTTATTACTTGTTTTTTTTTTTCATTTCCTTTTATAATTTGACATGGTGAAATTAAGATTATATTTTGCTTACTTGTCCACAAATTTGAAGAAATTAAATCGAAAAAAATTGATTGGGGTTTAATGCTAATTTTCATGTTCAAAAGCTTAAGCTTGGCTTTATCAAGTGCTTATAAAGGGAAAACAAATAAATACTATAGACTTAGGCTTTGATCCTACACATTTTCTTATGACAGGTTTATGTTCTAACATGGAAATAATGAGTAAACTGTTCTCGTTTTTTTTTTTGGGGTGAAAAGTATGCTCTTGTTCGTTGCATTTATTTTCTTGTGCCTTTTTGCATTTGAATTGGTTTCATCCCTTCTATTTTGCTTTGCTTACTTGTTTCTGGACAGAAGTTCATCTGTTTTAGATTGATACATGCAAAGTGCTTGATGCTTCTTGTCAATATCTATCTATGATTCACTTTTCATCATTGTTGAACTATTTGTTTTCCACCCTTTTTCAGGTATTGTTTTATTTCCTGCCAATTCCTGATTGCAGCTACAGTATTTTCCTTTTCTACTTTCATTAAAATAAGCCATGAGTAGTTTCAAGTTAGGGGTGGAGGTGGTGGGTGCCCATGACCTTGTAGCCAAAGATGGGCAGGGTTCATCTAATCCCTTTGTGGAGCTCCATTTCGATGACCAGAGATTCCGCACCACTACTAAAGAAAAAGATCTCAATCCAGTCTGGAATGAAAGTTTCTATTTCAACATCTCAGATCCAAACAACTTATCCCACCTCCCTCTTGAAGCTTATGTTTACAGCCATAACAAAGCAAACAATGCGAAAACCTGTCTTGGGAAGGTTCGCCTCACTGGAACATCATTTGTGCCATACTCTGATGCAGTTGTTTTGCACTACCCTCTTGAAAAACGAACCATTTTCTCCCGCGCAAAAGGAGAGCTTGGTTTGAAAGTATTTGTTACTGATGACCCTTCAATCAAATCCTCAAATCCACTTCCAGCTATGGAATCCTCTCTGCATACAGATGTAGACTCCCATTATGCTAAAATACCAAAATCAGTCCCAAATTCATTTCCAAAAGAGAAAACTGACAAAAGACACACATTTCATCATCTGTCAAATGCAAACCAGTCACAACAAAAGCAAAATTTTCCCCCTGTACCACAGCAGCAACAAATGCATTCTGGAGTCCATGAGATGAAATCTGGAAGGCAGCCTCCGCAAATATTTCAAATGTTCTCAGGTTCATCATCACAACCATCTGATTATGCTCTTAAAGAGACAAGCCCATTCCTTGGAGGAGGACGAATTGTTGGAGGCCGTGTCATACGAGGAGACAGGCCAGCCAGCACCTACGACCTTGTTGAACAGATGAGATACCTTTTTGTACGAGTGGTAAAAGCCCAAGATCTTCCTTCAAAAGATGTGACTGGCAGCCTTGATCCATACGTTGAAGTAAAAGTTGGAAACTATAAAGGAATCACAAAGCATTATGAGAAGAAACAAAATCCTGAATGGAATCAGGTGTTTGCCTTTGCGAGGGACACACTGCAGTCATCTGTGCTGGAAGTTATTCTCAAGGACAAGGATTTAGTGAAAGATGACTTTGTTGGGATTGTGCGCTTTGATCTCCATGAGGTTCCCACAAGGGTTCCACCCGATAGTCCATTGGCTCCAGAATGGTATCGGCTAGAGGACAAGAAAGGAGAGAAAAAGAAAGGGGAACTGATGCTTGCAGTTTGGTATGGCACACAGGCTGACGAGGCTTTTCCTGATGCCTGGCACTCAGATGCTATTGCTCCTGGTGATAGCACTTCAATTGCCTCCACATATATCCGTTCAAAAGTTTATCACTCTCCAAGATTGTGGTATGTCCGTGTTAATGTTATTGAGGCACAAGACCTTGTTGCAGCTGACAAGAATAGGTTTCCTGATGCATATGTTAAGGTTCAGCTTGGTAACCAGATCTTAAAGACAAAATCGGTTCAACCTCGAAATTCGAATCCAATATGGAAGGAGGAGTTTATGTTTGTTGCTTCCGAGCCCTTTGAAGAGCATCTGATTTTTTCAGTTGAAGATCGTGTGGGTCCTAATAAGGATGAGACCATTGGAAAGGCTGTTATACCATTGAACTCCGTTGATAGGCGTGCTGATGATCGAAATATCCGTACCCGGTGGTACAACCTGGAGAAGTCTTTATCGGATGCCATGGATGGGGATCATGCAAAGAAGGATAAATTTCATAGTAGGCTCCATGTTTGTGTCTGTCTTGATGGAGGATACCATGTGCTTGATGAGTCAACTCAGTATAGCAGTGATCTCCGGCCAACAGCAAAGCAGCTTTGGAAGCCATCAATTGGTGTTTTGGAACTTGGAATTCTGAATGCTGATGGGCTCCAGCCAATGAAAACAAGAGAAGGAAAAGGTACATCAGATACGTATTGTGTAGCAAAGTACGGCCACAAATGGGTTCGAACTCGAACTATAGTTAGTAGCCTGAACCCAAAATATAATGAGCAGTACACCTGGGAAGTTTATGATCCAGCCACAGTTCTCACTGTGGGGGTCTTTGATAACTGTCAGATCGGTGGTTCTGATGGTAATAAAGATATGAAAATTGGAAAGGTCCGGATTCGTATATCTACACTAGAAACTGGTCGTGTTTACACACACTCTTACCCACTGCTGGTTCTTCACCCTTCTGGTGTCAAGAAAATGGGTGAACTACATTTGGCAATACGATTTTCATACACATCAATGCTTAATATGATGTTTCAATACTCACGTCCCCTTTTGCCAAAGATGCACTACAAAAGGCCATTGAGTGTGATACAGCAGGACATGCTGCGACACCAGGCTGTGACCATTGTGGCAGCTCGGCTTGGTCGGGCTGAACCTCCTCTCAGGAGAGAAGTAGTTGAATATATGTCTGATGCAAATGCTCACCTTTGGAGCATGAGGCGCAGCAAGGCAAACTTTTTACGCCTAACATCAGTTTTCTCAGGATTATTTTCAGTTGGAAAATGGTTTGGTGAAGTTTGCATGTGGAAGAACCCTATTACAACAGTGCTGGTGCATGTCCTGTTTGTAATGCTTGTGTGTTTCCCAGAGCTGATTTTACCAACAGTTTTCCTATACATGTTTCTAATAGGGGTTTGGAATTATCGTTATCGGCCAAGGTACCCTCCTCACATGAACACAAGTCTCTCTTGTGCAGATGCAGTTTCTCCTGATGAACTAGATGAAGAATTTGAGACCTTTCCTGCATCAAGGGGCTCGGATATAATTCGCATGAGGTATGATCGTTTGAGGAGTGTGGCAGCGAGAATTCAGAGTGTGGTGGGTGACATAGCTACACAAGGTGAGCGGCTTCAGGCACTCCTAAATTGGCGGGATCCTCGTGCCACAACTATATTTGTAATATTCTGTCTTGTGGCAGCCATTGTTTTGTATGTGACACCATTCCAGGTGCTTGCTCTTCTAGCCGGGTTTTACTTCATGAGGCATCCCAGGTTCCGCCACAAGACACCTGCAGCACCAATTAATTTCTTCCGTCGTCTGCCTGCAAGGACAGATAGTATGCTGTGAATAGGTTGTGGGATTTTCAGGCAAATGTCAGTTTTAGATTCTGGTTGTAAAGCCTTGGTTTTTCTTTGTTGCCTGTTGCATGTTGGTGAATGCACATGGAGCTTTATGCATTAAACATTAGCCGTATAATTCCAAGTTTTGTTCCCAACTGTACGCAAGAATCAGATTGGTGATGAGCTTGAATTAACTGTAAGAAACTGTCACCATATTGTCATACTGGCAGCCTGTGTATTAATTTTACAATGTTCTCTTCACAGAATCGGTGGCTCAATTAGTTACCGATGGCGCGTGCCTGGACCAAATTCTCTTCCCCAGGGCTTGAAGTTTGTGATGCGTGACCTCACTGGGCCCTGTCACCTTCAATTGGAAAGGGGAAGGCTCAATTGACGAGTTATCACATTTGTATTCTTGGTTCATTCATTTACAGTTCTCGCAGGTTTATTTTATTCAGTTTTAAAGTGAATCAAAATCTTGCTTTCCCTCGAATGACTGTCAACGCTCCATGAAACTACATCCTCGTAGCAGAGGAGGTAAACATAGATATGTTCTTGCTTTAAACATTGTAGTTGCGGAAATCCAACTATGTTATGCATCAGACCAATGTTTAACCGTTCTAGCCCATTGACTTTGGGGCACTCCCAAGGCATCCCAGACACCTCCTGAGGCGCGAACGATGAAGTTACCACAAGGGGGCTCGTAATCGTGAGTAGAATCACAACTGGCTCTGGGGTCACAATGATCAACAACCTTTGCCGTAACACTTTTTCCATTGCCACGGATATTGTTGTACTTCATACATCTGTGTCAGTGGTCGAACCATCCTGTCGAAAGCGCCACCAGAAGTTCATCATCCGAGTGGTACCGATTGTCACAAGCAGATGGCCTGCCACCATTTCCACCTCGATCGAAGCTTCTAAGAGTCAGGTTTGCCTTTGTACGGCTTGACACGTGGTGAGCAATCGCAAATGTTGCAAATCTTGCCTTCCGCGCAACAGGCGGAGCTGTCTTCCGTGTTACATTCCCCTGGAGGAGGATCTGTCTCTCTTAGCACGCCACTGGGATTGCAAGCACAAGTCTCCACTTCCAGAATAAAAAAGTTTGTGACAAGAAAGAGAAAGCAGATGAGAAGGAAGATATTTGAACAAATATGGCTATTCATTTTCTACTTCTACCTGTTGGTCTTGAGGGGAAACCAGGATAGTTGGTCGGGTTTATATAGAGATGGGAGTGTCTATGCCATAAAACAGCTGCCATTCAGGTAATTCTAGAATGTCACGACAATTTTACAGGTCTAATTTTCCAAGAATTGTGCCATTCCATTAGCTATACCTATGCAGAGCCTACCTGCATAATATAAAATCAATCAAAATTTCTTATAGATCGCGATAAATTTCCTCGCTCAAGCAGCCCCGCGTGTAATCGTAATCTGAAATTTTGTAATCATACCTTTAAAATTATTGTATTGGCAAAACAATGAAGTAAGTGGAGAAGAAAAAACTGGAATTAAAACAGAATAAAATCCAAAAGTTATTGTATTGTACGCTTGGAATCATTTCTGTGCACTGTTCTTTCTTTTTTATTTTATTCAGCTGTAAGGTGAATTTAAATCTTGCTTCTCCATTAATGACTGTCAAGTGTCAACTCCTTATGGAGTTTGATACCCTCATAGCAGAAGAAGTAAGAGAGATGGGTTCGGTGTTTTTTCCTTCCGAAGGTGAAGCTGCGAAAGGTGTGTTAAAAAACAGGGGATGCTAAGGGTTCACAGCCTTCGAAATAGCATTTGTCTTCGATTACAGAAGAAGCAAACGGATGTTGAATGTTGATTAAAACCATATGTGGGGCAGGGTCTAGTAGCTCTGAAGAAATCAGAAGAAAAGCAAAAAGGAAAAATGCAGGGTCACTGGGAAGTAAAAACACTTAGTTGAAATTAATTTGCTCTAGCTCTGATTTCTTGGTTGTTTCCTTTCTTCGTTTGTGATAGGTTGACATTGATCAATTAGTTGAAATTGGCAGTAACCCGATGTAGTGATGAATTCCTTATCCAAAGAAAAAGAAGAAAGATGTAGAGATAAATTTTCTGGCCTCATCTATAGACTCTAGAATCAAACTATGACAATTTTAATTCAATTTCAGAAACGAAAAACCAATAAAAACCAGATTCTCAATCGATCAATGCGTAATTGGAAAAGAAGGCTACTTAAAGCTACTTTAAGCTAAGGCCTAAATGATTGATAGTTTCCTATTTAGTTGAGCTTCTAGGATTAAGAGGTTGAAATGACTATACCCGCCAGGCATATTTAACATGCTAACAATTCCTTGTTTATCGAAGATGAAAAATAGAAGGCAGAGCTTCCTCGATTTACATTATAGAGTATGCATCACACCAATGTATATCCATTGCACCCCACTGACTTCGGGGCACTCCCAAGGCATCCCAAACAGCTTCTGTGGTTCGAACAATGTTGTTACCACAAGGGGGCTCGTACAGATTAGCAGCATCGCAGCCCACTCTGGCGTCACACTGATCAATAACCTTGGCGGTAACCCTCTTTCCATTGCCATAGATGTTAATCAAATGATTACATCTCTTTCCCCTTGTGGAACCATCCCGTTGAAAGCGCCACCACAAGTTCATAATCATGGGGGTACTGATTGTCGCATTCGGATGGTGGGTCGCCATCTCCGCCACGATCAAAGCTTCTGAGAGTCAGGTTTGCCTTTGTCCGGCTCGACACTGTCGGTGAACAATAGTAAATATCGTAAAGATGGCCTTCTACACAGCAGGCAGAGCTGTCTTGGGTGTTACATCCCCCCGGAGGCTGGAGGAGGCCTTTTTCTTCTATTTGGCCGCTGGACTTGCATCCGCGAGTCTCCACTTCAACAATAAAACAATTTGTGACAAGAAAAACAAAGCAGAGAAGGAAGACATCTGGACAAACCAGCTTGTCCATCTTCTACCTTTAGTCTTGTGAGGAAACCTGAGTAGATATGGTGGGATACTGGGATTTATCTAGAAATGCGTGCATGCCTCCAGATAGCTACATTGTAATTCAAGATCACGACAATTTTATTGGCCTGTTCTTACGAGAATTCCAAGGTTTCTTTGGGAAATACATTATGCAGATCCTACCACCATATCTAAAAAATTAAATGGGGTCATACCTATCATGGAGAAGGACAAAACAGAAATCATAACAGAACAAAACCCAAAAGTTTTAATAGGTGTCGATTGTGTCATAACTGATCATTAGATTAACCTTTAGTTTTGTTCTTTTTGTCTTTATTTAGAAGTCCTTGGTTAATTCAACATGAACTGTACGTGGAGTGTCCGTCAGGAATTCGAGTGAATCTTATCCAATTTCCAGAATCTCAGCTTTGAATCCAAGCACTTGATGGGAAGTGGGGTGTCACAGATTTGGAATTTTGACCCAAAATCTCGGTAAACATGAAATCAGTATTTGACTGCATTGACTGGGGCAGAAATCAATAGTATGAAAGAAATAACAAAAGAGAGTTCAAGGACATAAACTTACAAACCAGGAAAATATGCACTGGGGGAAATTAAATACAACTACAACTTGAAACAGATCAAAGGTAAAAGCTGAAATTAAGAAGGAGGTGGATATAGATATACTGTCACAAAACCTTACTTATTGTAAGCATTGGCCTAATAAACATAAACTAGACTTAATTAATCTCTTGATCAGAGTGGGATTTGATTTCAGGTCCTCGAGATAAGGACCAAATTTCATACGAGCTAAATTCACATCTTCATGTATCATTGTTCTCTATGCTTTAAACGTTACAGA
>NW_018397258.1:2284455-2285418 GCF_002168275.2 Theobroma umbraticum
ATCAATCATGCATCAGACCAGTAGACTTCCATACCACCCCATTGATCTTCAGACACTCCTAAGGCCTTCTAGACTGTATCTGAGGCATCAACGATGTTGTTATCGCATGGGGGCTGGTAACTATGATCAGCATCACAACCCATTGTCGAGTCACATTCATCAACTACCTTAGCTTTAACACTCTCTCCATTGCCATAAATGTTAATAAAGTTGAGGCATCTTTTTTTATTGTTGAACCATCCGGTTGAAAGTGCAACCACAAGTTCTGAATCCCTGTGATACTTGTTGTCACATTCAGATGGTTCCTCACCGCTATCGAAGCCGTTGAGTGTCAGGGTTGCCTTAGTATGGTTCGAAACTTCTGGTGAACACTTGTAAATGTCATAAAGCTTGCCTTCTACGCAGCAGTCGGAGTCATGGTCTCTGTTACATTCCCCAGGAGGCTTTTTCCCTCTTATCTTGCCATTTGGCTTGCAAGTCTTTGTCGTTGCTTCAACAATAAAACAAGTCTGTAACAACCAAGACAAAGCAGACGAGGAGAAAGACAGTAGAACAAACCTTCCTGCTCATTTTCTCTACTTGTTTTAGTGTTTCTTGTGTTCGGTGAGGAAAACATCAGGAGGTGGGGAGTTATATGGAAACGAGCAATCCATGCTTCTCAAGACATCTGACGTGTAATTTAAGATCAGGACAAGTATACAGTCTGTTTTTCCGAGGAAACACCACCATTACATTAGAAATATCGTATGAGTTACGCCAACAGTTAACACCGGAAAGAACAACCGCAATCATTACAGGTTAAAAATCATCATTTTTTTTTTTGAAAGTTGATAATACAGAGGAAACAAAAGTTCACATCTAGATAAGTTTTTTTTTTTTGAAAGATGGTTTTTATTAATGATGAGCTGGAATGCCGTGGGAAGTCTTTAACGTTGAGATTTGGAAACTCCTGTTGACATGGAA
>NW_018397258.1:2285428-2313966 GCF_002168275.2 Theobroma umbraticum
GAAAAGCCTGTTCTGAACAATTACAAAAGGAGCAGCTGCTCAAGGAGCACTCGACAGCATCTCAACACGGCTAATCTCAAAAGCAAGTAGAGTTCTGGATAAATCTCTAAACAAAAGTCTAATACTAGTAAAACTCTATCAGAATGATAAGATAAATGAGTGTTTTAAAACATACCACCGCCCACCGTGGAGCTCGAACCCAGAGTAATTTTAATCGAACAGCAGTATCATAGATGCAAGGACACAAACGAAACAGAGGCCACATGCAACTTCCTCCGATCGATTAATTTTTTTTCTCTATCTCTTGCTCGACGGCCCTCTCACATGCTGCACCATAGGATGCACCAGACCAGAGATAAGATCAGTGCACGTCAGAGCCCCAAACACATAAATTAGTCATAGACATTCAACAAATCAACTTGACCTTGCACTGCTCCCTTGGCAAGGCTATCAGCAAGTTGATTAGTTTTTCTGTAGATGTGTTTAATGTCCCATTTCTTTACCTCCTTCTTCAACCTTTCAATGTGCAGGATCCACTTCCTAAGCCTCCAAGGAGCATCAGATGGGTTGTTAGTCCATTTGACAGCATTTTTTGAGTCACTTTCAATAAACAAAGAGTGAGTGGCGGCCCATTTAGAACCAGCAAAGGTCAAGAAGGCCTCCCTAATTGCTCTGACTTCTGCCACAGTAGCATCTTCCACTCCTATAGCTTTTGAGAAGACAATTTTAGTGTTTCCCTCTTCATCTCTCATAATGCCCCCAATCCCTGCCTCCCCAGGGCATCCTTTAGCTGCCCCATCCACATTATATTTCATCTCCCCTTCGTGCGGCTTGCTCCACTCCTTCACAATTCTGGATCTTTTCCCTTTCTTACCTTTGCACCCTCAGCTGGAAATCTATAAGTATCTAAAACTGCGCCATACTAAGGGGCACTTAGCTTGAGCCCATGTGGCAACTCTGAGTTTAACATCTAGAGAAGTTACACACTTATTCAGGTCTGTTACTCTCATATTAGAGAAGAACAATCCCCAATCATCACAGCACCTTAGTGACCCTCCCAAATAAGGAACAACAAAACCAGCTCCTGTAAAAACAAAAAAATAAAGCAATTCCTAACACGAGTAAAACACATTTGGTAGACAGGGTCATCAATGCTGTACACAACATTAAATCTCTACACAGCACTAAGCAACCAAACAGAAACATGAAATCGAAACACAAAACAAGCCTTCCCCATTAACACCAGTACTCTCCAGGTGCCTATAACAAAAGGAACCCGAGTAGTGTTTTATTTTTTTCAGATTTGGGGAAGGGGAAAATGAACCCGAGTAGTTTTTTTTTATATATATAATTGGGTCAGGGAGATTCGAACTCTGTTTTTTAAACAAGGGATAATGCACCAACCAATGAGTCAAATGCTCATGTGTAAGTGAACCTGAATAGTTAACACCCTCTAAATTCTGAAGTTGCTCTTCATAAAACATCATGTTCAGCTTCTCAGACCAGGCTCAAAAGCATCATTTTCCATCACTGACACCTCAGGCCACAAATTAGCTGTAACAATCATTGACACCAGAGCCTCACCATTAAGCATTAAAGCAGAGATCATCATCCAAAAGCCACCTCAGTTCAAAGCTAAGATGTTTAACATAATCCTTCCCAACATCATCCATGCACAAGTCAGTAGAATATCTTTCAACCAGCACAGCAGAATCACAATGATGCTTAAAAAACACAACACCTATTAAGCAGCCACACTCAGAAGGACGCAAGACATGGATATTAATCAAAGGCATTCAATCAAACAACCTGTCGTTGCACTCCTCCCTTGGCAAGGTTATCAGCTAGTTGATTTGTTTCCCTGTAGATTTGTTTGATTTCCTATTCCTTCACCTCCTTTTTCAACCTTTCGATGTGCAGGATCCACTTTCTAAGCCCCCAGGGAGCTTCTGATGGGAAAAACCATCATGTTACAATAGCAGTCTGTTCGTAAAAAAAAAACATCTGTGTTTCAAATTAAAATAATGCAGAAGTGCCAGCATATGTAGCTACAGAACTTGACATATACAAGAAAGAAAATACCTTGTTTCTGCTTAAGGGATTGGAATGTTTTGAGCAAGAAAAAAGACTGAGATACTAGTATCTGACTGTGATGACCATTGCCGAAACAAACTCAGAAAAATAAATAAATAAATAAAATCTTTTTGTTGTAAGATTCTTTTAGGTACTAATGTGAGGAAAACAAGGAGATGTTCTTCTTAAGATACAAGGGGGTATCCATAAATAAAAAAGCTATACTGAGCAATGATCTGGCTGCATATTCATCAATGGAGGCATCTACCTGTTGCCATATGTTTCTGACAATTTTGCCCTCCTTATGCCAAATTTAGTACATTTTCCACAAACAACTATCTGACAAGACTAGATAAGCAACAAGCATGGTGATTTTGATGCCATGAGATGCCAATTATAAACAAATCATTATAATATAATGTCATGACTATCATCAAGAAATCAAATAGTTACTGCTCATTGGAGAATTAGATCTTGATATAAAGCAAAATAAAATATTCTATAATTGCCTCAGCTTTAGCATTAAGGATGAGTTCCACTTGATTCTGATCAGGTGTTTGATGGAAAAAACAGAAGAAGCTCCTCATGGAAACAGCTTGAAGCATGGGGTAGCTCCTGTCCGGATGTATGAAGTTTCATGTAGTTTGCTGTAATTAAATAAGATTAATAAGGCAGTAAAAAAATTTGTTGATGGCAACTCTTAGAGGTTTGCATATGATCCTGGAATCCTTCTACTAAAGGGACTTGTATTGTGGCAGGTTCGTAAGAGGCAAGCTACCAAGGAATGGTCGGCATAGGATTGCTTGGAATCCAATATTCAATTCCTAGGCATTCTTTTATTACTTCATAGAAAATTCAAAGTAATTTGTTGTCAAAGACAGATTGCAGAGTTCAAGAAGTAAATGTTACTTATCTGTGAACTCAAATATGTACAAACTTGGAGACTAGAGATCATACCATTATTTATTTTGTAGTTATTTTAAAGAAGCTTGAAAATGGCTTTGGATCATTTTAACTACATAAGGCTATAGTTGATTGAAATGATGAGTTCCAACAGAAAAAAGAACAATTTGAAGGGAAGGTCTATTGCTGCCGCTCTTCTGAATCTTGCTTGCAAAATCATATTTTGTTAGAAAGAAATTTAAGATTTCCTCATAAAATCTGAGGGAAGCTTGTTCATGAATTCCAGTCCATAGATACTGATGTCTGAGACACAGGTTGCTGCTTTACAAACATTGGGGGGCAACCGTTTTAACAGATTCCTTCGCTTGAGAATAGCATCAGCTTAGACAGCTCTTTCATCTGTTTCTCTGGTACTTGTTTGGGGTTCTTTCTTGTTCTTTATCACTTGCTAGTAGTCTTTGTTTTCTTTTGTCATTGTCGGTCTAGTTCTGTTTCCAGTAGAGTTATTTCTCTGCTTTCGTTTTGTGAAATTTTGCCTGCTTTTATATTGGTTACTGTTACTTTCTACAAGCATTTTTGTAATTTGTAGAAGCTCTGCCCAGTTTTTTTCCTTTTCAGATAAAATTACGGCTTAATAAAGCAAAGGAAATGATAATTAAAAGAAGGATGAATACATTATTACATAGTCTTTCTTTTGTACTAGTACTAATAAGCATTAGCCTAGCCCAAGAAAAAAGACTTGTTCTTCTGTCAATAGTTTTTCTGAAAACCAGAGACTTTATTTTAGGACCTTAGCATGAGGACCAAATATTGTACCAGCAATACAAATTCACACATATATATCTGCAGGCCCAATTCTAGCTATAAACAACGCAAATATGGTGAAAGAAATCATGCGTCAGACCAGTATATGTCCATTCCACCTCGCTGATCTTTGGAAACTCCTAAGGCCTCCCACACTGCATCCGAGGCATCAACAATGTCGTTGTTGCACGGAGGCTGGTAGTCATGTTCGTCGTCACAACCCATTGTTGAGTCACATTCATCGACTACCTTAGCCTGAACACTCCTTCCATTACCATAAATGTTAATAAACTTAAGACACCGTTTTTGCTTGTGGAACCATCCTGTCGAAAGTGCCACCACAAGTTCTGAATTCTTGTGGTACCGCTTGTCACATTCAGATGGCCCGCCACCATCCTGACCCTTACCGAAGCCATTGAGAGTCAGAAATCCCTTGGTATGGTTCGAAACTTCTGGAGAACACTTGTAAGTATCATAAAGTTTGCCTTCTACACAGCAGTCAGAATCATGTTCTTTGTTACATTTCTTTGGAGGAGGTTTTTTCCCTCTTATCTTGCCACTGGGCTTGCAGGTATATGCCTCAACAAGAAAACAGTCTGTAACAAGGAAAAGAAAGCATATGAGAAGAAAGACAGTGGAGTAAGCCTTCCTGTTCATCTTCTACTTCTTCTATCAACTCTTTGTACTTAAGTGTTGCCCGGTGCCAGGAACATGAAGAGTTTGGGGGTTTATATAGAAATAAGGGTGCATGCTTCTCAAGCAAACTACCCTGTAATTCCAGATTTCGACTATTTTAAAGTCTGTTCTTCCAAGGATTCCACTATTTTGTCAGAAGTATCTTATTAGCCGCACAGATAGTTAGAAGAGGTTAAAAGTGCAACATTTTGCACAGCTGGAAATCATAACACAATTAAGAAATAATAATCACCTGACAAAGCAGTCTGTTGTTAAATAAAACATGTCTGATTCCATTTAAAATGGTACAGAGCCGTGAGCATATTAAATTAAAGAGAATAGGATTGGACGTCAAATACTGATTAGCCTGAATCCAACAATGTTGAATACTATAACATTGACATATCCAAGCAACAAGGCTGCTATCTTGTTTCTACTTTAGGATTGGAATGTTTGTAAGCAGGTGAATGAATCAGATATAGAATCTGAGTATATATATTTGCCCAAATAGAATATTAGGAAAGAACACTAATAAATATTGCCCTGTAAGAATTTTTGTTTTTTTGGGATTTTAATATGAGATAACCAAGGAGACATGTCTTCTATAAATAAAGGAGATTCCGTAGATAAACATGCTATAATCTATATTGAACTTTGATCTTGCTGAATATTCATCTAATGGAAGCATCAGCCTCTCGCTATAATGTTAAGAGAATTTTGCCGTCTCCATAGCAATTTTTCCTAAACAACAAGCAGACAACTTCTGATGAGTAAAAGCTGACATCAACATAGCATTTATTCTTCTTGCTCTGGAGTAAAAGTTTGAGCATCCAAGTTATACACTCAAAGATACCCATTAAAGAAGAATGTCATGGAGCAACAACTTCCCCTCTCCACGTTGGAGGTCTTTGCCCTTAACCAAACCGTAGAACATTCATGTTTCACTTAGTCTCGGTTTGGTTGAAACTTTTTTTCTAATACAAAAAATATTAAGTAAAAAATTAATAAATAAAAAAAATAAAAATATCAACCAAACGAAACATTGCACTCTGAGCATTTGGCTCATTGAATGATATATATATATAAAAAAAAACAGACAAAACATTAATTAACAAAAATATAAATATTTCACCACATACACTTATCTTCAAAAAGTTGCAAAGAGTGTCTCCAAATAAAAGGATTACGCTTAATATGACAACAGAAGATAAAGTAGTTGTGAGATGGAGTACTGTCTCATACCCTAAAATTGCACACAACTTAGAAAGAAAGGAGGGGGTACTTATATAGTATGGTTACACCATATATAAAATTTGATACACATGATAAAACCCTTATTCTAATACAGATTGACATTTCGAATGTGGTGAAAATGATCAATTAGCATCAGACCAGGTAATATCTAGTTCACCCTGCACACTTTCAGGCACTCCCAGAGCTGTCCAAACTGCTTTTGAGGCACCAACAATATTATTGCGGCATGGAGGCTGGTAAGCATGCTCAGCATCACAACCAACCTGAGAGTCACATTCATCGACTACCAACGCCCTCACACTGTTCCCATAGCCATTGATATTAATAACTTTATTGCAACGACTACTCTGGCTGAACCAACCCGTTGAGAGTGCCACCACAGGTTCATTATCTGTGTGAAACCGGTTATCACATTTTGACGGGCCGCCGCCTTGCCCGGCCCCCTGGAACCTGTTAATAGTTAGGGTAGCCGGCGTATTGGCGGACACCGGTGGTGAACATGCGTATGTTGTGTAAAACTCGCCTTGTACACAACACTCAGCGTTGTTCTCTTGGTTACATTGCCCTGGTGGAGGCGTTGTCCCTTGTATATCGCCACTAGGATCGCAAGTCTGAGCTTTAATACACAGACAAATGAAAAGAAAAAGAAAACAAAGGAAAAGAAACTGAGAAACACTTGATAATAGAACTTGCTTCTTCATTCGTTTTCCCGCTTTTTATATTTTCTTTTGAACTTCTTTTCTGATGTTCTTCCATGAAGAATTGCAAACTTCGGAGAAGCTATATAAAGGCAAAGCTATGGCCTAAAATCCCAAATAAAATTGTGAACACGCCCAGCTTGAGAAAGTGTCGGTTGTTACATGCCTAACTTGAGAAAGTGTGGGTCGTTTTCCTCTGACGGGTTAGGGAGGGCATTTGACTTGACCACAAGTCACAAGTAGCAGTCGTCTCTTCACATATTAGTTTGAAGTTATGAGTTTAATTTACCACAAGTCCAAGTCAAGAACTTTAGTAAAACGTCACGGATTGATCCAAGGATAAAGGGTTGGTGATGTTTCCTGGTAAGGAAAAATATTGCAGAAAATTGGCCTTAAAAGACATTGACTTACCGGATTGAACAAGATTAATTACTAGTAGTTAAAATACTAATTAAGTTTGGTTTGAGAGATGATTCATTTAAGTGGCTACAATTAGCCGGAAGTTGCCAACAACCAGGTCGAATGCCAGGTTCCAGTAGTAATGAGAATGATACGTAAAAGGTTAAAAGGTTGTCAGAAGTCAGGATAGAGCAAATGATTAAGAGTTAAGGCATAATTGTATTGCTTAAAATACACAAAACATAAGATGTATGACTTTTACTTTAATAGTAATATAAACATAAACGTAAAACACGCCAGAAATGTTTATTCTAATACAGACGTTAGAACATGGGTAAAAGTGATTAATCAGTATCAGACCCAGTAGATATCCATATCGCCCCAATCGCTTTCAGGCACTCCCAGAGCCTTCCAAACTGCTTTAGAGGCATCAACAATATTGTTAGGACAAGGAGGCTGGTAATCGTGGTCAGAATCACATCCCATTGTAGAATCACATTCATCCACAACCTTGGCCCTCACACTTTTTCCATTGCCATGGATGTTGATATATTTCAAACATCTTTTTTTATGGTTAAACCACCCCGTCGAAAGTGCCACCACCGGATCATCATCCGAGTGGTACTGATTGTCACATTCTGACGGTCCACCACCGTCCCCGCCTGCCTCGAAGCTGTTAAGTGTCAGTGTTGCTTTCGTTAAACTTGACACAGGTGGTGAACATTTGTATGTGGTGTACCACTTGCCAACTTTGCAACAATCAGAGTCGTTTTCTTGGTTGCATTGCCCTGGTGGAGGGTTTCTCCCCTTTATCTTGCCACTAGGATTGCAGGTCTGAGCTTCAGCACTTAGGAACAGAAAAAGAATGCAAAGGAGAAGGAAGACGCTTGAACAAACATGCTTCTTCATTTCTCTTTTTTAATCCAATACTTCTGTGTTGATACTTTGGTGTGGAAAGTTGCAGTTGGAGAAAAGCAATATATAGAGATTAGCCGTGAGTAAGATCAAAATATCACTCTTTCAATAGGGAAATTAGGACAAATTTGTGGCGCTTTTTACGGCCTTTCAAGAAGAATATTTGTTTGCTGCAAATATTGTGACAGTGATATAATAAGGTGTATGGAGTCAAATATCATGGTGGACCGCTAACATGTATAGAACCATTTACCATAGTTTTGTAACTACTACTGGAAAAACCCTTTTAGAGCATCTTTGTGGGATGTTCCTGCTTTGATTCACTTAGTACCTTATGGCAGCAATAGAACTTGTTCAAAATGTTGATGAAGACCCAGATCTCGCTTGTTGGAAACAGGGCACTTCAAGTTACGATCATACTAATCAACAAGCAATTGCCTTGTTCCTAGACGAAGCAAAAACCTTGCAAGAGTGAAAAGAGATGGCAAGAATGTTGCAGTTCTGATCGCAAGATCTTCCTGCCTGAAATTCCTTTTATGCGAAACAACTAAGCCAAAGAAGCAGTAGGTAACCTTGAGAAAACTTTCTAAATTAAAGCAGTGGACATTATTCTTTCTAATTGGTCCCGAAAATTTGTCCAGTTGCGAGCCCAATGCAAATATATTAAGTACGATTATCTAAAATAGCAGGCCGTGGCGCTAGACAACTGAGCAATAATACACTAACTAGCTCATTACCCTCGCGTTATCGCGGAGATATATATTTGATATTTTGTTGAATAAATTTAAAAGATTATTATTGTAATTTATTTTTTAAAATAATTATAATTTTCTTTTGGGTATGTATTAATATTGTTCATTTTTATTCTTTTTAAAAATACAAATTGAGAAATTTTTTTAATTTTATAATGTTTGTATAAATTTTTTTAAAGGAAATATTTTTTAAAAAATAAATATAAGAAATAAAAATTATATAAGAGTAAAAAGCTTTCATATGTTTTTTTCTTCTTTTGTTCTCTCTTTGTTTCTTTTATAAAAAATTTAAAACATTTTAATCACGTTAAAAATTCAAACATCAAGATTGTATGCTTATAAATATTTTTTAAAAAAAATCTTAAATCATAACTTCTTTTTTAAAAGCATTTGTTTGGAAATATTTAGAAAAAAATTGTAAAATAAAGTAAAGAACGAAAAAAAAAGTCCTTTTTTTGACTAAAAGGTAACGAGTAATAATGATTTTGATGCGATGAGATGACAATTGCTACAAGCCGACATGGCCGTTCTATTCTTCATGCTTGGAGGAAAAGGTTGAGCATCCAAGTTACATGCACAATATTGTACTTTATAGGTCTGCATCCTTAACCCAAGCCTTAGAACATTCATGTTCTGATCCATATTTTATCTTCTGTTTTTATTTGATATAATGGTTACAAAAATTTCTAAATTTTATAAAAAAATTTAAATAAAACTTTATTTTTTATTACCTTCAATTAATCTCATTTATTTTTATTTTAAATTAAATAAATTTTTAAAATTAATAATTAATTAATTACTTTTAATTAAAATATTATTTGTCATTATATACTCATTTGACATTGATATAAAACACAAAAAATATCATGTTATTACATTATGTTATGTCATTATTTATTATAACATACCAACATATCACATCATCATTTATTATAACATATTAACATGTCATATCAACATCCCGTAATTTAAATTGATAAATGATATTTTAATTAAATTAATTATTAAATATAAAAATTAAATTAATTTATTTAAATTTTTAAATAATTTATTATTATTTTTAAATATTACCATATATATCCTTAATACAGCAACAAATGATATAAGTAGGTGTGAGATGTGACACTGTCTCATACTCTAAATTCTAAAATTGCACACAACTTAGAAAGAAAGGCGATATTGTTTACCCTAAACAATATCAATCAAGCGTGAATGCTAGAAGTCATTCGTTATACATGTTTACCCTAAACAATATCCACTTACAAGCATCAAATAAAAAGATATCTAAAAAATTAAAAGAATTGTCAAAAGTCAAAACAGAGCAGATAGTAAAGATTTAAAACATATTGTATTGCTTAAAACAAACAAAACATTAGAGGTATGACTTTTACATTGATAATAATATAAACATAAACCTAAAACACACAAGAAATATTTATTCTAATACGGACATTATAAACATGGGTACAAGTGATCAATCAGTATCAGACCAGTAGATATCCATATCGCCCCAATCGCTTTCAGGCACTCCCAGAGCCTTCCAAACTGCTTTAGAGGCGTCAACAATGTTGTTAGGACAAGGAGGCTGGTAATCGTGGTCAGAATCACATCCCATTGTAGAATCACATTCATCCACAACCTTGGCCCTCACACTTTTTCCATTACCATATATGTTGATGTACTTCAAACATCGTTTTTTGTGGTTAAACCACCCCGTTGAAAGTGCCACCACCGGTTCATCATCCGAGTGGTACTGATTGTCGCATTCTGACGGTGCACCGCCGTCACCGCCTGCCGCGAAGCTATTAAGTGTCAGTGTTGCTTTCGTGTGGCTTGACACGGGTGGTGAACATTTGTATGTTGTGTACCACTTGCCATCCTTGCAACAATCAGAGTCGTTTTCTTGGTTGCATTGCCCTGGCGGAGGGTTTTTCCCTCTTATCTTGCCACCAGGATTGCAGGTCTGAGCTTCAGCACCTAGGAACAGAAAAAGAAAGCAAAGGAGAAGGAAGACGCTTGAACAAACTTGCTTCTTCATTGTTCTTCTTTACTCCAATATATACTTCTGTTTTGATGTTTTGGTGTGGAAAATTGCACTTGGAGAAAAGCAATATATAGAGATTAGTCCTGAGTAAGATCAAAATATCAGTCTTTCAGTAACAAATTTGTGGCGCTATACACGGCCTTTCAAGAAGTAAATGTGTTTGCTGAAAATATTGTGACAGTGAGACAATAAGGTGTATGGAGTCAAATATTATGATGGACCGCTAACATGTCTTTGTGGAATGTTCCTGGTTTGATTCATTTTTTTGGCATCTCACGGCAGCAGTAACTTGTTCAAACGGTTGATGGAGACCCAGATCGCTTGTTGGAAACAGGGGAGTTCCTTATGATTATACTAATCAACAAACAAGTGCCTTGTCCCTAGACGAAGCAGAAACCCTGCAAGAGTGAATGAGATGGCAAGAATGTTGCAGTTCTGCTACGCTGATGGGGATATTGGACATGGTTATAGTATTCATTCGGCCTGAAATTCCTCTTAAACAAAACAACCAAGCGAAACAGCCGAAGAAGCAGTAGGTAACCTTGAGAAAACTTTCTAAATTAAAGCATTGGACTTTATTGTTTCTAATTGGTCGCAAAAAATTGTCGCATTGCTAGGCAAATGCGCATAAACTAAGTAGGATTACCTAAAATAGGGGGCTTTGGTGACAAAACCACTAATAAGAATTATATATATTTTGGATATTCAATGGGTGCTATCTAAATTCTATCAAAATCTTATACATATAATAAAATTACTATTCAAACTCATTTTAAATTCAAATATGAGCTATTTTAATTTTGTATAACTTGATCAAATATTCACGAGTACCTATTACCATCCCTTGATATATATTTTTTTTAATCACAATTTCCAATATTTAAGTTTAAAATATATCATTTTTTATTATTTCAATATTTTTAAAAAAAATTTGGAATACTTTTGTTTATAGCTTAAATCTATGTTTTTACTTTATTTTATCTAAAAATAAGTAAGAAAGCCATATCCTATTGTGTGAATTATTCTATTTATGCTGGAAAGGTTGGTAAAAATATCGTTCTTTCGTTAGGAAAAGAGCATGAGGAGGAATCTTGCTCTTTAGACAAGAGATCATGCACCAATTAATAAGCTAAATACTCGGATGCACTTTCTTGCTCTTTATTATCATTGTCTTTGCTTTAACCCTAAATCCAATAAAATTTATTAATAATAATTAAAATTAAAATTTATCATATATTCTACGAGATAAATTGTAGATTAAGACAAACAATTTACTTACAAAACATAACTATAATGCTTCAAATAAAATATTATTTATTATATAATGCCTATACAATTAGACTAAAGATTGATGACTTTAAATCTTTTCTAACAATATAGTTTTAATTATTTTTATCTTTTTCCATTTTATTTTGAAAATTATGAAGATTTTGAGAAAATAGAAGCATAAAATGCAAATGAGAAAGAAAATTGACTCAAAGAGTATGAAAAATTTAAAAATTTTAAAAATTGACTCAAGGAAGTTAACTAAATTTAAAAATTTTGGTGGGAAAAGACCGTAAAACGTAAAAAAAAAATAGCATAATGCTCAAATAAGTGTCTAAACTATTCAAAAAAATTCAAATAAACTCCTATCCTTTTATTACGTTCAATCAAACTCTTATATTTTTATTCTAAATTAAATAAACTCTTATAACTAACGATAGATTAATTATCATTAATCGAAATATCATTTGTCATTTTGTATCCACATGGTATTAATACAATGTTGATATGAAGGGTAACAACTATCACATGGTCATGTTATCATACCAATTTAGTATGTCACGTCATAATTAAATATAATATATCAACATACTACATCATCATCAATTATGATATGTCAGTATATTATATTTATCTGACTTAAAATAAAAATATAAAAATTTATTTAATTCAAAATAAAAGTAAAAAAACCTGATTGAATGCAATAAAAATATGAAGGTTTATTTGAATTTTTTAAATAATTTAATTAACTCAAAATAAAAGTATAAGAGCTTATTGATTCAAAATAAAAGTCCAAAATAAAATTATAAAAATTTATTTGACTTAAAATAAAAGTATTTAATTCAAAATAAAAATAAAAGAGCTTGATTGTATTAATAAAAGTATAAGGATTTATTTAATTTTTTTTGAATAGTTTAAGAATTTTTTTTAGATAATATGTCTTTTATCAAATATAAACTCAAAATAAAATGTCATAAATAAAAGTAAAAAGATTTAATTGAATGTGATAAAAGTATAAGAATTTATTTGAATTTTTTTAAAATAATTTAAAGGTTTTTTTATATAATATACCTTTTATCACATATGAAGACAAAGATAAAAATATAAGAATTTATTTAAATTTTTTTATATAATATACCTATTATCAAATATAAAAACAAAATAAAAATGAACTATCTTTCAATCCGACACTCTCCCAACTGAGCTATCGCCTCTTGGTGATTAAATTGCTATTTTAACAATTTAGTGCCACGTAGGGATCTAGTGAAAGTTAACTTAGTTGATAAGAGCATTCGTCTATTGATTGGAAGGGCTCAGTTGGTTACAGTGTTTTGTCTTTTGAGTCGAAGTCGAAGTTCACTCCTCTTCAAATCAAGTTAGCTCAACTGCTCTTATGAGTCGACGGTCGCAAGTTCGGGCCCTCATTGAGTCCAAGTCCAATGATCAATTATGTTCTTGTATAAAATTTTTGTGGCTCTTGGATAATTATATAAAACAAAATCTGTGTAATTCTTGTATAATTATATAATACTATGAGTATTTCGTCAAAGTTGTACATTGGGCAATACTCTTGTCAAAATTGGATATTATTTTTAACATATTTCTTCTTATTTTTATGTTTTATTATATTTTTAATTTCACAAATGATTTATGGTTAAAAATTATAATGAGACAGGAAATCAACGTCAAAACAAAATCGAATAATTTGAGGAGTGAAATAAGTTCTAATGTAAAAAACTCTTTTTCAATTTGGTTAAATATTTATTATCAATTAATTTTAAATTAAACATAAAAAGACGAACTCAATTCAAAATGTTAAAAAAATGTTTAACAGTAAGAATAGAAGTTTCTATGTTCTGCACACTGACACTAATTAAGAGAAATACAAATTTTTAACTTAAATCTGAAAAGATTAAGTACAAAGAAATAACAGAGAAATTTATTGTTAAGAGAAACAAATTATTAAATTTATAATATAAACCGTCACAGTATATGTGTAACTGTTACATATTAACCTAAAAATACACTCAAGAAACCTTAATTTAATTATACAAACATAAAAACAGTGTAACTGCTTGAGAAAATCAAGCATCATCATCAGACCAGTAAATATCCATGCCACCCCAGTCGCTTGAGGGCACTCCCAAGGCTTTCCAAACTGCTTTCGATGCATCAACAATATTGTTATCGCATGGGGGCTGGTAATCATGGTCAGAATCACACCCCATTGTAGAATCACATTCATCCACTACCTTGGCCCTAACACTCTTCCCATTACCATGGATAGTTATATACTTGAGACACCTTTGTTTGTGGTTAAACCATCCTGATGAAAGTGCCACCACGGGCTCATCATCGGAGTGGTACTGGTTGTCACATTCTGACGGCGCACCACCGTCGCCGCCCGGCTCAAAGCTGTTGAGAGTTAGAGTTGCCTTGGTATGGCTGGACACTGGTGGTGAACACTTGTATGTTGTGTACCATTTGCCATCTTTGCAACAATCAGAGTCATTCTCGGTGTTGCATTTCCCTGGTGGAGGCTTTTTCCCTCTTATGTTGCCACTAGGACTGCAGGTCTGAGCTTCAACACTAAGAAAAAGAAAAAGAAAGCAAAGGAAAAGGAAAGCACTTGAACAAATTTGCTGCTTCATTTTTCTTTACTCTTTCCTCTTGTGATGCCCTGGTTTGACAAAAGCTGGCTCGTACAAAAGCTATTTGTAGGGATGAGCTATGGGGTAATCAAGAAATAACATCAAATTGGGACAATTTAGTGGCCTTTTCACTTTTGCATGAAGCATTTTTCTTTTGCCAAAACTATTGTTACAAATAATGAGGAAAGAAAATATCTAGAGTATAAAATTGTCGAGGTAATAACATGTATGAATCATATACCTTAATTTTGTAATTATAGAAAAATCCCCTCGGCGTATCTCTGTCAGATGTTCGTATTGGCCGAGTCATCTAAGTTTGTCTTCTAGCATCTGCGTACGACGCCAGCTTCACATGATCATGCCCCTGGTTACCAGACAGTTTCGGAGACATCAGATTGCCTTTTATGATGTATTGTAGATTTGTAGTGATCAAGCCTTGGTGCATGAAGTTAAAACCTTGTTCAAGAGTGAAAGAGATGGCAAGGTTACGGTTCTGCTGATAGTTGCCTGGTCATTATAAAATGATATCTCGGTTGCAATTATGAGATCCTTTCGGCCTGTCAATTCTTTACATATAATACAAACTGAGTGTGAACTGTGCCATAACAGTTGAGATAACTTTCAGCTGAGGGGGATCTCCATGTGCCTAAACGATCTTGGACGATTTGTCCCTTTGTTTCTCTAGGCGTATTGTGAGTACGTTGCTATTGTCTCAATTGCAGCAGGTCACAGCAACAAGATCATTGAAAAATGAATATCTAAATATAAATCAGTTCCACTCCGATGATCTGAAAAAACTGTGGCACTGTGGACGGGGATGGGCTCAACAAAAAGAAGAGGTGCTTACACAATTTCATTATGAGGGGTAATGGGCGCAGCGTGGTGGCCACGGTGGTTGATGGGTGTGATCCCACAATTGGATGTGACGATCAGCATGATTGTCAACCTCCTTGTGCTAACGTCGTTGTTGATGCCTCAAGGTTGTCTGGAAAACCATCGGGAAGCCTAAGAAATATAGGGTCGGCTTGGACATTACTGGGTCTGAAGCTTGAAGTGCTGTTGATTAATTTTACATGTTCACAGCATACTCTTTGCGATCAAATGAACTTCCATGTTCATTTGCTACGTGTTCTGAAACAAAGAGATCCATTACATACCCTTCCAAAGTTTCCTCAATTACTTGATTACAAGTCTGATTAACAGAATTCTAGGGTGAACTATCTTCTCACTGATTAAACTGGCCGTACATTTCGGAGACGAATTGCATGTTGACTCTCTATAAAGAAATAAAACCATGACAACCTATAAAGAGAACCGCAGCATGTCTTATTTAACCGGTTCACATTAGAGAATGAAATGTGCCTCTTACGATTAGTGGAAATCGCGAGTTCTAAAATCTTTGAACTAACTGTCATCAAGCTACAAATATCAGAACAAATCCCATAGTATGTCATTGTCATGGGTAAATGAAGTGAGAATCATCAAGCCAAAAATCAGCTGGCCTATATTCTGTCCACAGGGCTTTCAAATTACAATCAGGTGGCCTTCAACAGCAAACTATACACATTGCTCATGATACTATTAGGAGGAAAGAGTCATCCGCGCATTAGATCAATGTCAACATGAGTGTTACGCATATCCATTGATCGTGAACCAGGCCATACACCTGCTGAGGTTGGAGTCAGATTTTGACTTGGCGAAATGCCAGGAGGGGTTACCATATTGTCAACAGTCTGATGATCCGAGTCTTTTACAACTTCTTGACCTCCCCCTTTCTTGTTCGTCTTTGAACCACCCCACAGAAAACTTCCCACAATCACCTGGTTCATTCATCATTTGCTTAAGATAAATAAAAGGTTGATTGGATCATGTTGAATCCCATGCTCATGGTACACGATTTAAGTGCCCCAGTATTATAACCCAATGCATATAAAGTATTAGCAGATCTGCCTTTTGGAATGGTATTATTGTGGCATCCTAACATTTCAGCGCACAATATAGCAAGCAAAATTAATTTGAGCAGAAAAAATAGACAGCTAGGCTGCCAGTGATATTCCTAAATAAGTTGAAACCGCCCAGTCTCACCTAACCCCCATATTTAAGGACACCAGCATGCATAAAAAGCCAGTTTAAACCTATAGAAGGTCTAATTAACAGATATAAATCACCAATTACAAATGAGAATTTAGAGATAACATCATAGATATCACAGCAACCAAAGAGATACCTGAACAGGGCTTGCTGCAATAAGCATCCCTCCAACACCTCCACCAATGACGCGACCATCAGGACTGGCAAGGGAAACACTGAGACCACCAGTTCGATTGCGAGAGCCACCATTGCTGGTCAGTAGGTAAGAGCCTGACAGACATAATATCTCAAATCGCCCCTACAGAAATCAGAATACAAAGAAAAAATATACTTTTCAACTAAAAATATGCATTAAGAAAAAGAGTTTCAGAAGAACGGGGAAATTAATGTCAGAACTGAAGAGCTTGCTAAATAGTAATGAAACTACTAACAATTGTAACAGTACTGGACTGAAGATATATGTGAAAATATGCAATATAAGTGTCCTTTATTGCATTCAAGAAATGAGCTTAACAGGAAACTTAAACCTCTCAACATTATTCAGCAAAATATTCTAAGGTTGCATCAACATAACTGCCATAGAACAAAATAAGACTCAGCTTATTGAGTGCTCAAACCTCATATGTGACAGTACCACCCGAGGAAGATGGCTGACGAAGAGTTACGGTAGAGACAGCACCATTAGCTGACAAAATGCATACAGCTCTTGGCCCTTGCTGTGAAAATGACATTATTTTTGTTGCAATGTCCTACAAAAAATATTTGAAGTAATTTCAAGACAAAGGAACTTTCTTCCAGATAAAAGATAACATGCCAAAAGAAATAGTACCACATTTAAAAAACTTATACCTCAAAAGTATCACTTTAAAACAGAATATCTATTTTTTTGTTAGAAAAACAGAGTAAAATCTTAATACAAACTTAATTCCCTCATCTATCACACAACTGAAAGAGGTGGCCTTGGCTCAGAAAGTTATAAATACAGGGACACAAAAGAAAATGCAAATCAGATGTAAAATCATGAAGAATAACAGGGACAATTAAGCCTAACTATGTTCCTCCTTAAATTCCTTATAAAGGACAACATATAACAGCCTAGCCCTTGGAAACTTATTTTCAGTTTTGTGAGAAGATAGAGGAACGAAGCAAATTACAGTTCCTAATTGTTGTTCCTTAAATTTTTCTATCAATGTCTACATCAACTGCATTATCATCATGAACAAATATTGGGCACTTCCAGTTCACCATAAAATATAAAAAGTTAAGGAAACAATATATATAGACCAAGCAGCTTTTGTGCCTAATACGGTATGGATTGGCTGCCACCATCCCGTACAGTGAAAACATCCTAATTTCTTGTATATTTAATTTAAAGGGTAGAGACCCTAGTATAATTGATAAAAGAAAAGTTTTCATACTTCTCCGATTGCAATGGTGATGACGTGAGGAGTAAAACCCATCCCAGCTGAACCAGAGAGCCATTCACCTAGCAAAACAATTAGACATTTGCAACATCATTCACACAGCAAGAACAAAATGTCAGAATAAGCACTTTTAAACAGAGCTGAATAGCTCAAGGTAGCCCTTCAAAAGGCTTAGAAATCCAGCTAGCAAGCAAGTTTACTTAAATTGCAACGATTATGATAGAAGATTACATGTTCATATGCTAAAGAAATGGAATTTCCGCTTATAGAGATGATTATGTAGTTAGTCATGAAAACTTCCACTTTTGAATATTTATGTCCTGATTATTATAATATGTCACTGACACATATTTAAAGTCTAAAACTTTATCAGCTCTCAGCATATTCCCAATATATCCGCTCTCAGCACAATTCCCAACAATATGGCTGGGCATACAATTTGACAACAGTTGCCAAGCATAAGGTAATATTATTCATCTCATTGAAACACTCTGATTTCTGCTGCTTTTTTCTTTTTGCATCATACCCTTTCTCTGGACAAGCTCTAAGTTGCTCATCTCATTTTCTCTTGCACCAATTTTGTTCTTTTAAATTTCAACTGCTTTGGAAATTTTATTGCTTCCAAAATTTTAGTCTGAAAATGGACAAATTTCCAAGTACTATGCTCAGGCCAATAGACTAATAATATAGTCAGTAACAGAGTCCCATAGGCAGCTTTTTTTAATTGAGATGGAATCTAGAATTCATTTCAAGCGGAAGCGGCCTCTGACCCCACTCCGCATTAAATAAGCACAAATGAGCTAGCGATTTATAACAACTAATAGAAACTAGAAAGCAGACCGGTTGGCAATACTACAGATTCATTGGCAGCATTGACATAAGCCTGACTAAATATGTGGACACAACAAAAGTCTTTTACCCTAAGCAACAAGAAAAAATGCAACAAAGCTTATTTCCACCAGGTTAAACCACCACTACAAGAAACGTTCTGCATAATCAAGCTGTACACATTAAAAACAAATTGGCAAAAACATCTTACCAAGGGAAGCTAACTGTTGCTTCCTTCCAGTACCCGGTGGCCGCCCCCTTCCCCGTTTTTGGGTTGGTGTTATTGTCCCAGGATGAGTAGCTGATGCTGGAGTCAATGCTAATGAAACAGTTCCATCAGGTCCATACTTTCGAGGCCTTCCTCTTTTCCGTTTCACAGTCTCACTAGGTGGCACAGCTGAAGGTGTGCCTACATTGACACTATGAGGGGCAATTCCAGATGAAGGCTCTACAGGTAAGGTTGATCCCATAGTAGTGGCACTAATACTTGATTGGTATTGTACATTTGGACTAGATAATGGATGAATGCCTGGAGATCCATGTATCCCAGACTGTGTTCCAGACCCTGACCCGGTTATTCCTCTTTGTTGCATATAGTAAGAAGCAGACCCCGATATTGCCATAGCATCCCTTCGATCCATGCATTTACCTCGAATAACCTAGACTTCAATGCGCCTTCAAATCAACTTACAAGCCAATTTTAAATAACCAAAAAGACAGCTCTATTTGTTCTAAAGTTCAATGCAATGACAAACGCTCCATACAAATTGCAAAGTCAAAACAACAGAAAAGCGCCCATGAAGTTCCAAATTGTGAGCACTAAACAGTTGAAAAGCATACAGATCTTGGAACCAACATGAAGAGAGACAGAGAAAAGAATCAGCCATATCAAAGATTACAAGAAGTCAATGAAGAACTCGTTTCATGGCTCATATTCCAATAAACCAAAATTCACAGACGCATGGCGATGGAAATCCAGCCAGAACAGAAACCGAAGAGATACATTTAGCGTTACAAACGAAGCTCCTCAAATCTAGACATGAAAGAAAAGAAAATATATTGTCATCTGCTCACAGCGGTGCCAAAGTTACAAAGAGAGGAACTAGTAAAACAACCACGGAAGAAATTACAAGACTATAAGCGGAAAAGGCAAAACCCAAGAATCTAATAGCAGCCAACAGAGAAAAAAGAGTTGAAATATCAAAAGCTTAGAACTTGAAATGAAGGAAAAGACAAAAATGCAAGCTATTTTACAGCTTACCAAACCACAGGAAACAAAGATAAAGGCTTCATGTTAAAGATAATAAGAAGCAGATGGAAACTGAAAACCAGGTCCACACTCACCAACCCATTATATACCTTTAACACCAAGCATCTTCCACGGCAAAGCCCCAGACCATAACACACTTCAAAATCACAACCCAAAGAAAACGATTTACACACAAAATAAAAATAAAGAAAAAGAAAAAAGGAAGAAACAGACAAAAGCTGAAGCCAATGCCAGTAAAGAAAGTCAAACTGAGTTGAAATAACTAAACTACAGCTCTCTTCAAAAACTAAGCAGAAATGGGTAAAATCGTTTGCTCCTTATCTCTAAAAAAAAACCCAGAAAGAGAAAGTAACTTACATTAGTGGACTGGGGTTAAAGGTCCAGCCTTTCGAAAGTAAGAAGCTTTGAAGAAGATGGGTTTTTTTCAAAAATAAAAAAGCAGAAAGAAAGAAAAGAAAGTGAAGCAGTCTTTGCGAGAAGTTATGGGGATTAAAGGCAGACTGAGAAATGCAGAAAAGAGGCCATTTCTGCGTGAAGTGGGACGGAAAGCGTTTTTTATTACTTACTACAAAAAGCTTTGCATACACAAGTCCTTATCGGGATACATATTTCTAGGGCAGAGCTTTCTCTTTCTCCTTCTTAGTTACTCTCTCCTCTCTATAATAAAAGCTGTTTATCTTTCTTTTCTTTGTTTCTCTCTCTTCCTCTCTCTCTCTCTTTCTATCTAAAAAGTTTTATCTTTATCTTCGGTTTCTCTCTCATCTTCTTCTCGAGTGTGTGACGAGTGAGTGAGTGATGATGCTTTGCTTTTAGAGAGGGCCGAGGAGGTTGGCTACTTGGCTTAAGTTCAAAAAGAGTTAAAAGACTTAACTAAACTAAGGGCTTTTTATCTTTTAAACGAGGGGAAGAGAGAGGCTGACAAACAAACAAACAAACAACAAAATTCAACAGAAAATTGAAGCGTTTATTCTTGGATAATATTAACTGATATTTATTTCTTTGTAAGAAGTTGGAATTTTGAATATTAAATACGGTCTCATGGAAAGCCTGTCTGTCCCACTCCCACGCGCGCTCATATCGCGTGTGCTATTATTCCGCACCTTTTCCTCTTTCCTTTTTATATTTTTGTACTACATCATATTTTTAATTTAAATTCTAAATCAGTCCTTCTTTTCAATTAAAAAAATCATTAACATTTTATGTTTAATAAGAAAGAAACTGCAAATGTGAGAAAAATATTTATTATTAATTTAAAATTTTATATTTTATACATTATACATTTATTTCATAGTTTATAAATAAAAAAAATTAATATCTCATTATCTTAAAAATAATTAGTTTTTCATTGTCCATCGAATTAACTTAATCTATTGGGGATTTGTGAAAATTGTTCAAATCATCAAGTTCAATCATGGAGTCTAACTCCTCTTTCTTCTTAATTGGATTGTTAGTTTC
This sequence comes from Theobroma umbraticum, assembly GCF_002168275.2. Classification (NCBI taxonomy): domain Eukaryota; kingdom Viridiplantae; phylum Streptophyta; class Magnoliopsida; order Malvales; family Malvaceae; genus Theobroma; species Theobroma umbraticum. The sequence continues at coordinate 2,306,931 of NW_018397258.1, forward strand.
TTTTTTTTTACTTTTTGAAAAATCATAAAAATCACCTTCATTATTTAATGAGAAAAATATTTATATTTAATGATTTCAAAATTTTAAAATTTATTCATTAATGAGATAATAATATCTCCTTAAATCAATATAATTGTAATGAATCAGATATAAATCCTTAATTTAAATTCTAATAAGAATCATTGACATTATATTTTTTGGTTCAATTCTTAAAAAGAGTTATTAATTCTTCAAATTAATATTATAATTTTGTTGTGACAGATGGTAAGTAAAAGAGAAAAAGGGCAAAACAAAAAGAAAGTGGTCCTTGGGGATGGGAGCGCGTGGCAAGCACGACGACAACTGAAAATGGGGATTGAGACAAGGGGTGAGGAGAGGGCGAGCCTTGTTTGCATGTGACCTTTCTCTGTTACCACTAACATTGCTCTGTGTGTAGACCATCAGCCGAAAAATATCTATCCGGAGGCAGTGATAACGTCACCCCCCCGTGCTCAACGCATGGTTCATTCATCCGGTTAAAATCGAGGCAAATAATATTTCATGCAAAATCAAGACCATGCCACAACTTTTTTTATAAGTTAGGCCCTAATAATATGTAAAAATAACTTTAACATATTACAATCTGTCTATATTTTTTTAATAAAATTTAATAAAGTATTTTGACACGATGGGATAATTTATAAAAGCATATATATCTAATAAGTTGTCATTGAACAAATTGTACATTATCAATAAAATTAAAAAATTAAATATATATAATTTAAAAAAATAAATTTTAATCTTTACATATTTATAAGATTGTATTCTATAATTAAACATTAAATATAAACTCTACTATTTTTATAAGAATAGTATCAAATAAGTACTCTATTAGTCTAAGGCAAGTTTCATAAGAAAACACCAGAAGATGTCATTCTCTTTGTTAGATTCTTTTACATTAATAATGTATATTTATATTAGATACTATGATTCATAGAACTATAAACATATACCAATTTCTTCATTTAAAAAAAATTACTGAGTACTTTTATTAATTCCCTTTTTTAAGACTTGGTAATTCGTTCTATCTATTCGGTAGCTGACCCGCAGGCCACTCTTCCCCACTTGAAGGGACAGGACCCCACAAATATTATACAAGAAGATGACCTCAAAGTTTTGAATATTTTTGGCATATTTATTGCCCGGAGAGAAGAACATCCCGTAAGAAGTCTCTTTCCTCGCCTACTTGGGTTACCCTCTTTGCCCAAGATTTCAATTTTGGTACATTTTTTTAATTATTGAATACAGTTAAAATATTTGTACAAAGAATAAAATAAACCCAATTGATGCCACGTTGTGAAAGCTAATTGTTATCTTTTTTAATGCGATTTTTCTTTTTTTTTTAACTTACGGGTCAAGGTTGACTTGCAATGTACCCACAAAGTCATAGCATGTCGGGGGCAGTAGAGAGTTGATATCATTAATTATTTTGTATGATTAGTTTAATATAAACCCTTTTTAAGTATGAGATTAAAATATTAATTTATATGGGACAAACTTTGGATCATGAACCACAAGAAAGCACCTCTAGCTATGATGTATGCCTCTATAATGGACTTCCTAGTCCTTTCAAGTTACACGCCCCTCTTTTTTTTTAATTTTTCCTTTATGTATTTTGCAAATTAAATACTATTTCTCTTTTTTTTTTTGGGGGGGTGGGTATGTTTTGATTCCTCGACAAATATTTATGGATTAAGAGCTTGTGGAATGTTATACCCAATGCTTAAAACATGATGATGATTTGGGTTAGGGGGTCGGTGCCACGAAATTCACATGTTAGAAGCAAAGTAGACATAATATCTTTTTTAAAGAAGAAATATAATTATCAGCTAAACTATGCACAATGACCGGATAGTTGTTTATGAAGTTGAAATCTAAAGAAAAATATCTAATGATAGTAAATTTCAAGTCAAGAGGTTGCAAATTCATAACGGCCGACACTTTGAACATTTCAACTTTAATCATAATTATGAAGGACTTTGGATGCCTATGATTGATTTAAAGGTAAATGAAGACATAATTTAGCAGCAGAAATGGCAAAATTTGAGACCAAAGAAATTGTCCTTCAAATAGAAAATAAAAAACCCATTTTTTTAAGCTAATGATCTTGTGTGAAAGATATGTAAATTTATCTAATTTGACGAGAAAATGCTTATTTATTAGTAGGAGAAGGTGGTATGGTGATGTTGACAAAACGTAAACTAATCCCCAGACAAAATAAGACCTGTTGGTGGCTTTAGTCTATTCTCTATAGACTAAAGTTGACTCACTTGCACATGCTTACAAGTTACATCCTCCATCCACTGTACTAGAAAATTTATTGATGCACTTCTTCACAAATCATACCTGACTGTCTGACACCCACTACTTGCTCTCGTCTTCTTCTTCTTCTCCTCCTCCTCTAATTCAATTAAAAAACAAAAAGGAAAAAAAGGGTATTACATGGCCTTTTATTTTTGGTCAGATTTCAGCCAAAGAAAAAATGAGAACCAGAACTAGAACAATGAAATTTGTTCAAGTTGTGAAACCTAGCATATGTGGCACGTCCAGACACTTTAGTACGAGTGTCATGACTCAGGACAATTAGCACACTGTTTCTTTTTTTCCTTTTTATGGCCAAACATCGACTCCCGAGTACTGAAATTTCACCTAACCTCAAAATAATTGTCACAGAGGAAGTAAAAGAGCTTCGAAAGATTGATATGGTTAATCAAGCTTGTTGGATTGTGTTTCCTGCCTCATCCAGTTCAATGGTTTGATACAAAATGCTGGTTTTTAAGGCACAGAACTTGTTACCAAAGCTTTGTAAGAAAACTATATTTCCACCATGGTACCACCCCTTTTCTTCTTCCATTTTTCATTTTCCTCGTGCCTAATTAAGCAGGGTAAAGGACGGCAGTGTATACATTGAATAATCTTGCGGCAGGAAGGGCAAGGGTTTGCAAATTTCAAGGCCCAGTACGGTGCATTACGAAACCCACCAGGCAAGCAGAGAAAGATGATGATACAGAGCAGCAGGCAGACATTAATAAATAATAACTTAACTGCAATAAGTGGGCTTCTTCGTCATGATTGATATATCGAAGACCATCAGCAGGCAGTTTTTTTAAATGGGCTTTTTACAGTACAATTATGCATTGATTTGCTATCGCAGGAGATCCGGGAACAGGGGCTGCTCACTTACTTTTCTTCTTGCACATGCTTCGTGAACCTGTGCAGTAAAAATATTAATCAAATTATATATTTGTAAATTAATTAATTAATAAATATTTATCGATTATTAATAATAATTATTACTTTAGATTACAAATTGAGTACTTATTTGTGTGATAAACTCGGTGGAGTGGAGTCAAATGCTTATCTCTGGAAAACCACGACTGGAATTAATTGGATCAATCATCGAGCACCAGTAGCAACCATGTCTAACTATTAACATTTAACATCACAAACATGCAATTGAACTTCTCCAAGCCATAGCTAGCCAAATTTACTAAAAGTTTGCATAAAGAAATTCATAAGGAAGTATGTGTACGTACACAATGTGTCGGCAAAGACTTCACTGCAGAGGAAACACACATCTCTCTTAGCACTTTTAACAATAAACCTGTTTATCAGCTTAAACATAGGCTTGAGCATAGCCCAAACATAGTTATACAACCAAGCATCAACACATCACCGGCGAATCCGACCATACCACCTTTCCCTTGACATAGCATTTACCTGGACTTCTGACTTCACTATGCAGAACAACTGCATAGAATAGATAGATACAGTTCATGTCAATAAATAAGACCTGCTTGGGTCTTCAGGTGGCAAGGCACAAAGAAACATAAGTGTTTTTTGTAACACTGAAATTGTAAGCATTGCCTCATTGAAACCCAACAAAAGTTTAGCGGCTTGGTTATAAGCAAGCCATCCAAGGAGTTTCTTCTAGCATCCAACATAATATTTTGCACACATATATATACGAATAAATCCTAACAAACAGTCACCTCTTTGTGATCTCTACAATCTTCTTGCCTTACCATCATGTATCAATACAATAGAAATTTAGCAGCCTTGGCACATTACAATATCTAACAATTTTCTCTACTCTAAAAAAAATGATTCAAGAAAAGCAAATATTCCCATCACACAACAAAAGCTGGATAAGATATCATGTTGTATCTTTAACCATGTATTCCAAACCAATAACATATATATCTTAGTAAGAAAATTGGTCTGCCAAAACAGATTCATTAACCAACATAAGAAAATCATCTCAGATTCACAATCTACAACATTCGAAACAGCCATCCAAGGAGTTTCTTCTACTATCCAGCATAATATTTTTCACACACACACACGAACATATACATATACATATATAGATCCTAACAAGGAGTCAACTTTTCTTGATCCTCAACAATCTTCTTGCCTTCCCATCATGTATTGATACAAAATGAATATTGCAGGTCTCACACATTACAAAATCCAAAAATTTTCTCAGCTCTAAAAAAAATTATTGAAGAAAAGCAAATATTCCCATTAGACAACAAAGGCTGGATGGGAGATCATGTTGCCTCTTTAGCCAATGTTTTCCAAACTAATACACATGCTTATCTTAGTGAGAAAATTGGTCAGCCAAAACAGATTCATTAAAAATTATGCTGTCACACTATCAAAAAATTCTCAAGCTAACATATACTTTAATCTCACTAAGCAAAATTTAACGGAAATAAAAAAAAATATATTCCCATTAAAATTACAAAAACCGTGAAGCGCTCAAAATTTTATTACATGAACGTTCATTTGTCAAGCTCCATAGCTTGAGCTGCTTTAGCTTTAGCCACTTCTGTCAGCTTGGTCTTCAATTTTCTCTTCCCTACTTGAAACCCACTTCCACCTTTCTTCTTTTTATTCTCACTCCCATCAACCTAATTAAATTTTAGAAATACCCCATAAAATATATCAATAAATCAACAAAAAAGGTTATTAACTACTGAAATTATAAAAGATTCTTACCTTCATCTTATTCTTCTTTGCTTGAAGCTTCTTACCCTGCTTTTCTTTCTCTGCCTTCTCTCCTAATTTGCCAAAAATAAATACACAATCACAAATCACTGAAATAAATAAATCAAATGAGGCATAAAGAGGGAGGAAACGTTACGAATTTGGTACTTTGGAGATCGAACTCGTGCTGCTTCTTTCTACGAGCTAAATTATTCTTCTTCGACATCTTCTCCTGTTGGCACCGCCTCGGACTTGATTCTCCTTCCTCTTCCTTGCTTAAACCCTAACCCTAACTTTAGTCAATTTTTAAGCAGTGAATGCTTGTATTTTCGCGATTTCCCACTTCTCCCCAAAACTTTATTTTATTTCTCTTTGGCTACTAGCGAGAGGTAAATTTAAAACTCATTTTGGGCTGGTGTCCTCTTGACCTGCTTGTTGATCTTGACCCCATATCTTCATTGATATTGGGCCGGGTTCATATTCTTTAACTTCTTATGCAATGAATTTGTTTTATTGTCTTTTGAAGGGTTAATAATTCGTATTGGGATGTTATAATCTTGTTGTGTAAAAATAATAATTTAACAGAAAAATGAATTGATATAAATAAGATATAATTAATTAATCATGTTAAAGTCCTTGATACAAAGACAGTGCATTTAATAAATGAGTCAAAGGATATGATGCAATTAACATGTTTAAATAAAATCCACCTATTTGGACATCATAAAATGAACTTACTTGAATAAAGTTAGTTAATTGATTTAATAAGAATAATAAATCACTTTAAACATTTTTAAAATATTAATAATTTAATAAATAAATTTAAATGAAACAAATATGTTGAGTAACATAAATTAACTTATTAATATGATTAAGACACAATTATACAAATCCAAATTACTTAAATTCTTGTTGCATTTAGTAAATTGTGTAAAAAATTATTCGGTTTAATTTTTTCCTATTAGATTGAAATTCTTAAATTTTGATGTCGGGTATTTTCTTTTCATTAGCATAACAAAAATTTGATATGTTTAAAATATTTTAAATCTTTAATTCAATGATATGGACATATATCTTATATATAAAAATTTTAATTAAAATATTATTTTATTGATATATTATCTTGTTTAAAAAGGAAGGAAGAGATTTAATTTTTTGAAAAAAGGGGGAAAAAAAAAACTCTCCATTGGCTCATGTAATTGAACAGTAGATACCTGATACTGTGCCGACAAAGAAAGATTCAAAGGGGTCCCGCTGCTCGAACACCTCCAGCAACGGAGAAAGGTGAAACATGCAAACCAAACGGCGCCGCATGAAGCTAATCAAAGTCCGCAAATTGAAATGATTACGGCGGGAGGCATGGAATGATGAAAGACGTTTTTCTCTCTCTCTCTAAAAGACTTTAAAGAAAAAAGGAAAAGAAAGAAGAAAAACTGGCTCCGCCCTCTGACAGAGACCACTTCCAGTCCCATCCACGTCAATCCAAAATCACCAACGGTGCAAAATTTTTAATCTATATAAATATTTTAAATTAGAAACTTAAAAGGAGGTTCTAATTTAAATTTTATTTAAATCAAAAATGTATTTTTAAGCCCCGGTCAATAATTATTCCAACACACTTGCCATTAAAAATACGCTTAAAATAATGACCAGATTCTAGAGCTTTGAATAAAAATTCGTGACATGTCGGTAGATTATTCACTCTAAACAAACAACTGAGTCACCAAACAAAAAAGGATTTTTCATTTTAATTGTTCCTGTTCATGAATCTGATCACCATCTCATCTCTATTTTTATCAATCAACATTCTCAGATTTTCGGATATTGTTTGATGTCGATCGCGATTTGATTCTTTTAGGGTCCCAATAATCACGTTTTTATTTTTAGAAATTAAAAGTTTATTGCTCCAGTAAGTATTTGTTGGATCGAGGATACATAGGAGACAGGAATCTGAAAATTTTCGATTTGAGTTTGATTGTGATTTGAGAGAAGGGGGGACGAGAAA
>NW_018397258.1:2313976-2330183 GCF_002168275.2 Theobroma umbraticum
CTTGTAAAAGTGGGGGTTGATTTTGTTCCAGACAAGGATAAATCTGATTGGTTCGAGGATAAAAATCAGAAGAAGCGTCAGTGAAACTGAGTTGACTCGGAAAAGAGGAACCGCTTTTTGAGGTATTTCAGTTAATCTTTTTCTTTTCTCTCTCTATTTGCCTGCTCGTATTTATTACTCCTATTTTAGGTAAGATCCTTAATAGGAATTCTGTTCCAGATTTTAAATGCCCTGCAAATTTATCCAATATTTGTTTGGTATAAATTGAAGTAGAGAATATTGCTTCAATTCAGCGTTTGATAATTAACGCTCGAATTTAACGATTTAATTAATAGTTTTTGGGTTTTTGAAGTTACTGAGATGGGGTGTCAGTGCTCTAAGTTAACGCCATGTTGCTGGGATTCACAGTTCAAAGCAGCAGTGTTAGAAGCCCCTGATGTTGGTGGGTATAATTGTAATTTTCCATTGGTAGTAGGTTTGATTGCTGAGAATCATAATGGTTGGTTAAATTGATAAACTTTGTTGCAGAGAATGAGGAGAAGAGTGAGGTTGATCACTTGCCTGTGTTTCGTGAGTTCACGTTGGAGCAACTCAAGAATGCAACATCTGGATTTGCGGTGGAGAATATCGTTTCTGAGCACGGTGAGAAGGCTCCTAATGTCGTTTATAAAGGGAAGTTGGAGAATCAGAGGAGAATTGCTGTTAAACGTTTCAACAGGATGGCTTGGCCTGATTCGCGACAATTTTTGGTAAATATGGTTTGCACTTAGCTAAGCTTTCGTTGCATTTCTTTATTAGCAGTAATCAAGTGCATTAGTTTTCGTATGCCTATGATCGTAACTTGGTCTATTTTCTTCTGCATCTGTAGGAGGAAGCAAGATCAGTTGGTCAGCTACGCAACAATAGATTGGCGAATTTGCTTGGCTGTTGTTGTGAAGGTGATGAGCGGTTGCTTGTGGCAGAGTACATGCCCAATGAGACACTTGCAAAACACCTTTTTCATTGTAAGGCTTATCCTTATGTCTATACTTTTATATGTTATGACTGGATATCTAATAAAATTAGTTCCTGCAATTGGCCCTTAGTAGAGCTGATGTATTTAACCAATGATAACTGGTTTCTAGTATCTGTTGGGAATGTGCTTCCATGTAAACAAATACATTATCGAAGTTAATGTAGAGCTAGGAAGTTTATACTTTGTACATATCACTGGAGTTCATGTTCTGCTGTCTGATTCATTATTGCTTTTTCTTTGTTGCATTTTTAGGGTTATGTGGCTTAGTTAGCAGTATAAAATTATGTGTCCTGGATGCTGTCCCAAAATGAAAAAGTGTCTGGAATAATTTATTTACTTTACTGAATCAGGGGAAGCACAACCAATGAAATGGGCCATGCGATTAAGGGTTGTACTCCATCTTGCACAAGCTTTAGAATACTGCACAAACAAGGGGCGTGCACTATATCACGATCTCAATGCTTACAGAGTTTTATTTGATGAGGTAATAATTAATTATCTGGTTGTCTGAAAATTTTTGGTTGGTAAATTTATATGATTCCTCTATTTATTATTTAGAATTTTGCAGGATGGAAATCCAAGACTTTCAACCTTTGGTCTGATGAAAAACAGTAGAGATGGAAAAAGTTACAGTACCAATTTGGCATTTACTCCTCCTGAATATTTGAGAACGGGTATTTACGCTATCGATATTTTTACAAAATGTATTCTACTTCATTGTTATTGGATAACAGCTCAATGAAATTCTAGCCATGTCTCCATATTTAACATGGTTAATTAGATTTAACTCTATGATATCATTTCATCATGATTTTAAGTGTTCATTAAGATGCTAAACCGGCTTGTGGATTTATCTGGCACAACTTTAGTACTTGATACATTGAATAATCCAAGATTACATTTGACATTTATCTTTGTTACATAGGAAGAGTTACACCAGAAAGTGTAATATATAGCTTCGGCACTCTTCTGCTTGATCTTCTCAGTGGAAAACATATCCCTCCTAGCCACGTAAGTTACTTCTTTCTGAAAATAGTCATTGGTATTGTCTCTTTTCTCATCTGGACATGCTGGAATGTCTATCCTTGTTGTAGTTGTCATGACATGGACATTTTAATACCTTTCAACTTGATTTCTAATGCCTAAGCATTTTGTGCCAGGCCCTTGACTTGATACGAGACAGAAATCTTCAGATGTTAACTGATTCCTGCTTGGAAGGGCAGTTTTCTGATAATGATGGAATGGAGCTAGTTCGCTTGGCTTCTAGATGTTTGCAGTATGAACCCAGAGAGAGGCCGAATCCTAAATCTTTAGTTGCTGCTTTGACACCCCTTCAGAAGGAAACTGAGGTAAGTTGTTTTCCTTTTTCCCATCCACTACATTCACATGTGAATAAGATGGTTGAGCAGTTGCATTGGAGTTTGATTCAGAAATCTTTTTTTCCGCCAAGGTCCGTGCATTACTGAGAAAAAGAGGAAGAAAGACTGCAGTTTTTTGAGTTATTCTTTCCTTTCCTATGTAGGTTCCTTCACATGTCTTAATGGGTATCCCAAACAGCGCTTCCTTCACTCCTCTATCCCCAGTTGCGGAGGCTTGCTCAAGAGGGGACTTGACTGCTATACATGAGATCTTAGAGAAACTTGGATACAAAGATGATGAAGGAGTAGCAAATGAGGTTTGTGTCCACTTAGCTTGTCTTTTACCCTCTCTCTCACTTTTAATTGTAATACAAGTCACAGTTTTGCTCACATTGTAGGTAATAATCAAATTTTCTATTCTTTGTTGTGCTTCTGTTTTAAATTTCCTTTAATTGCAACTGCTTGGTATTCCTTTATATCTTGTTTGGTCTCTGCCTAACATGCAGAGCACTTGTTTGCCATTGTTTCTGAAGCAGTTGTTCCGTTTTCCTGCAGCTCTCCTTCCAAATGTGGACTGACCAAATGCAGGAAACCTTGAATTCAAAGAAAAAGGGCGATGCTGCTTTCAGGCAGAAAGATTTCAAAGAAGCAATTGAGTGTTACACTCAGGTTAAATTATTTTTATGTCATTTTTAGTCATTTTAAAGAACATTAGTTGTGACTTCCATTATATTTTTGTACACGCTATCCTCTTGAATATTCCATTTTAATTTGTGCAGATTGCACAACCTTATTTATGAATGGCATGCATCTAAAGTGCTATATGTTCTTTTCTGTTTTACATTAATTTGATATATCAAAGGTTTTTTTAGAAAAAATTTAGTTTTTTTTCCTTCATTATTTGATTGTTAGGTTTTCTTGATACATCTTATGCATGTGGTTCTTAGAAACCTGCTGACATTTTCTCTACAAGTGAGCAGTTCATTGATGTTGGTACCATGGTGTCTCCAACCGTTTTTGCACGGCGTAGCTTGTGTTATCTGATTAATGACATGCCTCAAGAAGCTCTAAATGATGCAATGCAAGCCCAAGTCATTTCCCCAGTTTGGCACATTGCTTCCTATCTTCAGGCTACTGCACTTGCTGCTCTTGGAATGGAGAATGAAGCTCAAACAGGACTTAAGGAGGGTGCAACTCTTGAAGCCAAGAGAAGCCCAGCAGCCGGGCAAAAGTAAACAGGGTGACATGCAGCCTGCCTCGCATTGATTTTGGGAATCCACGAAGACCGTGCAACCAAGTCTCATTCAGTCCATAATTCAGCGGCACAAAAGCAATTATTTTATCCTGGAGAACGCCATGAGAGCATCATGGGGTTGAGGTTTTCTGGACAAAGCATTTGGACAGGGTTGTGGTCATTGGTTTCTTTCGCCTTTTTAATTGTTTATTTTCCTTATGAGTACGCGAGAGTTCTTTCATTCTTTGTTCGGTTTGATCAGTTGTGCATGTTATGTAACAAATTCTTCCCTGTCACATTGATTGGGAGCAGAGAAACATTTTCTTCCCCTCGTGTTACCTTTCTCAGAAAAAAGAGAATGAGAGCAAAAGTTGTTCACAAGCTTGTAATTTTCTGTATAGATAGGATGCTTTTCAATGTGTTGGTAATGAAATCAGTGGTTTTAGAGACCAAACTCTTTTTGATACACTAGTCACTCTGCATCTTTGCTTGGTGTTGGTAATAAACTAAGCATAGTTCTCATGACTAATGATGGATTTTTTCAAAAATTTTGCATTGTAAAGCTATTAAAGTTAATTAGCAATCAGAACTAGGAGAATATAGAGGGCCCAACCGGGTTCGAACCGGTGACCTCTTGATCTGCAGTCAAATGCTCTACCACTGAGCTATGGACCCTTTTATCCGAAGCGTCGTCCCTTTTTAACAAATTTGTAGAGAATAATTATGCTTAACTGCTCAGCCTTCACACAAAAAGTTCTAGCTGATATGAAGATTACTATTTTAGTAATTCTTTAACAAAACTCATATTGCGTTCTAACGTTAGGCCCAACAGGGTTGAAACCCGTTGAAGTACATGCATATTGCACCTCTACTTGCAAAGTTTGCATCTCCCATTTAACAAAAGTAGAAAAAAAGAGTAAAGATCATTACTTGCTGGGGATCTGTTAGTTTTATTTCTCACTAGATGTCAATGGCACCCTAGTTTTTTTTTTTTTTTCTTGAAAGAAATTTGGATTAGAAAGATGACAAGAGTATTAAGCAATGTGAGAATTCAAACTTACAGATCCCTTGAAAACCCTAATATGTTTTACTACAATCATTATACAAATGATAATCCCTTGATGTCTATAGTAAGGTAGAGCTCCAAAAGCATTTGCTGTTAATGCATTATTTGGCCACCACTACATGTCAGAATGAGTTCACTCTCCCCTTAAAGTTGCTTGAGCACTTCGAAATGATTCCTTTGTTACTCCATAATGAACAGGTTTGCCCCCTGCAAAGGTGATAAAGTTCCATCCAAAAGCTGACCCTCCGACAATATATGTCTTGGGAGCTTCACCATCTTCAGATTGTTGCTTATCAGAGACATTACTTGGCTGGAAAGTCTTATTTTCAGATGATACTGCTGGCTTAACAACTTGAGGCTGCTCTTCTGGCTTCTGCTTCGTTCCAGTTTCATCTGCTGCATTATTACATTTCTCTGTGGGGACAGTTCCAGCTGGCATCTGCTTGTACAATTCCATCAAAAGCTTCATCTCTGCATGTCACAAGTTGAAACACATAAATGCAAATCATGAACCCAACATAAATAACTTATGCACCATGTGATATAGCAAAGAGAGCTCATTTTATAGAAGTGGTTCTATGACAAAATGTTTGACCACCAGCAACCAGTCAACCTCAAATAATAATAATTTGAGGTCAACCCGACTTCCAGAACTTATGTGGAAGTTAGGATTGCCCAGCTCAAGATGCTTTGGCTGTTAAGCTTTTGGGTGAATCAGTTCCTAAGTTTTATACTTGTCTAACAGGCAGATTAACCAAGTCAGGTGAGCTTTCAGTGTAGTCAGCCAAGTCAAATTGAAGTTTCTCCATGCAACCCTTTTAACAGTTTTACTGATTGTAATTTAACATGAAAGACTCAAAGATGATCATAGTTAATAGATGGAAAACAAACTAACGAGATGCTCGTCCTTTCTTTTCCTACTGGCTAAGCCAATAGATAGCAGAAACTGATCAATTCCATGAAGATTTGTAATTTGCAACAGTTACTGAACCATAGATGAATTGAAACGAGGAATACACCATGTCTACGGTTGCAAAACTTAAAAACACATATCGATGAGCTTACTTTCTCTAATTTCATCAGCGGCCTTGCAATTTCGAAAATCAGGAGTTCGAAGCACCTTCAAGGAACATACACATCCATATCATATCAACAAGATGTTCCATAGATATAGAGCAATAAAAAAGCGAAAATAATTCATACATGCACCCAGAGTGATGAACCTATTTCAACCACACATGATTCTTCAGTTAGAGTAGCCAAGGAACAAAAATTAAAATACAATAACAGGCAAATCAATCACTATAAGGACAAATGTGAAGGATCCTCCTTTTACATTGTCCACCCTATACCAATCGAACATGGAGCAAAGGATCACAATTTAAACTTGAACAACTACCCTCAGTTTTAAAAACATAAAGATGATACAGAATTAACAAAATTTCACAAACCAAACACCATAAGGTCACTTGAAGAAGAAATCACAAAATGGGAACAGCTAAGAATCCAAAATAAAAAATTTTGAACAATTATGACTCAAATATACTGCCACATATTTAGTTGGAGAAGTAAATGGGGAGGCCAGCTCCGAAAACTGAAGCTTGATCACCAAATGGGCTTTTTTTTTTCTTCTTTTATATCAACATACAGCAAAACGAAAAGAAACCAAAACCCAGAAATGAAACAAATTAGGAAGTGTACCTCGATGAAATGAGGACGGAGATCTCTGACGATAAGGCGCATCTTGTGATACTCGGAGTGTTGGAGTTGGTCATTGCTGTTTTCTGGAGGTCTTTTCTTGCTAGCTGGCTGTTCTGGTGCAGTTGATGGTGGTGGTTGTTGCGGAGGAGGAGGGGCTGTTTGGGCTGCGGCTGCTGGGTTTGCATCTTGGATCGGTGGTGGGTTCTGGGCTGCCTTTGGCTCTTCCATTTCTCAGTTCAAGATTACAAGAACATGGAAGACTGCGTTTTCCTTTTAATAGATCATAAAACGGAGAGAGGGAAGAGAAGCAAAGAAAGGGTAAAATAGCTAGAATTCTCTAAGTTTTAACTAATTAAGAAAGTACATCAAACATAAATCTGTAAAATTAAGAGTAAAATATCTATAATTTTTTTTAAATTTTATTTATAATTTTACGCGAATTTATTAATTAATGAAATGGATAGTCCCTTTCAAAAACATATTTTTTGGGTTAATTTGATATTATGATAATATTGAAAAATAATTTTATTTTTTATTAATTTTTAAAATTATTATAAGTTTTATTTTTTATTATTTACAAAAATAAAATTTTCTGGACTTTGGAGCACCGGTATGGTGCTTCCCTAAGTAGTACTAGGTCGGTGCTCCAATCCCTGAGGAAGCGCCTGTGTGAGGTGGTCGACCAACAAATTGGAACCTAACAACTAACCTGAGAAAAAATAATAATCTTTTTATATATTTTTTATTAATAATATTTATATTTTTAAATTTTATTATTTATTTTAAAAATTAATAAACTCAAGTGAAATTTAAATTAAAATTTTAAAAAATTAAATATTTTACCTTAAATTAATAATATTGGTTAAATTTTTTAATTTATTTTATTACTAAAGTATTAAATAAAAAAATATGAAAATAATTCTTGAAAAGGGCATATTTATAGTAAATTTATTTTTTACTAATTTAATATAAAGTTAATAGATAATGATTAGGTAAATTTTTTCATTTTCAGTATCAATTATTATCAAAATAAGGTATTAATTTTTTATTTTAATAAAATTTAAACCAACTATATTTACACAAGATAGATAAGACAAAAAAACCAAAACTAATTAACTACTATTAAGATTCATATTTTTGTTCAAATATCTATTGAATTATATTAAACTTCTACTATTTCAAGCTATGTGGTTCTAGTAAATTTTTATTAAAATAATAGAGATATGAAATGTAATAATTAATAATAACTCTTAATTATAAGGATTGTTATGACCCATAATTATGATATAAAATTATACATTAATATTCAATTTTATTTTCTAAAAATTATTAACAGTAAAAAATTTTGATAATGGCTTGTCTTTTAAGATGCATTATTTGGAAAGTCTTATCGTAAATAAGGAAGAATAGGTAAAAATAAGATAATATTTCTTATAAAAAAGGTAAAATATTGTGCAATTATGCTATGATTTTTAATTTGATATTTTTAATTGTAAAAATAAGTATAAAACATATTATATATCATAACATTAAGAAAATAAATTGGATTAAACATAAGTTAGTAGTTATAATAAATATAAATATTAGTGAAAAAATACATTATTTTTTTACAAAACCTTGGAATTTGGTACTTGGAAAGCCTTCCGAAACCTTCCAATGTCTATTTGGGCCCTGTGAAGTTGGTTCTGAAATAAACCAAAACCAAATACTAGCATAGTTGTGTTTTGATGATTAGGAAATGATGAACCCTCGAGCAGACAAGTTGGTGAGGAGGACTACCATGGTGGCTACTGCTACTGCTTCCTACTTCCTCTTAACCGCTGACTATGGCCCCGAACCCAATGTTCTCGACCCAGTAAGTCTCTTCTACTCTTTTTCCAATTGTTTTGCTGACAAAGCCTGTCAAAGTCCAAACTTTGGATTTTCATCCTTGAGGATAAGGGCATGGTTTAAAGTTCGTTCTTTTAAATTTTTTTGTGGGTTTTTCATCGATTGTTTGTTTCCTTTTCATATAGAGATTGGAGTTCCCCTTTTGGGGTTCTTATTTGTGGGTTTGGTCTAGTGATGTTGTCGAATCAGGAATCAGTCTTTATGAGTAAAAAAATTGGAAGCTGGAGCCTCCTGATCGTTGTTTCTTGCCTACTTTGGAAGGCAATTGACAAGAAAGTGGTATCGTTACCCATGATTTGCGGTCTAGGATGTTCCTCAGTCTTGAAATAAGTTGCAAACATTCTAATGTTGTTAGTGAATAACAATGTTAAGATGGTTGAGTGGTCGATTCTAGTTTGTAAAAAGGAGTGGTGAATGTATTTATAAATTATGATCTTATATAGGAATTCTGAAATTGTTTAGGTGCCAGAACCATTGACAAATGCACCCTTCATTGGGAAGAAGAGAGCCCTCTATGTTTCGGTATGGGGGGTGGTTGGAGAGGGGGATGGTTTGATGCACAAGTTCTACTTTTAAATTTAGTGTGGAGAATTATAACAAATAATGATGAATTGCTACATGGACATAAACTGCAAAGTTCATCAAAATGTCAAAAGTAATGAAGTAATTAAGACTAAAGGATTGAACTGGCTAGTTGAAGAGTTTGACCACTTCTATGCAGGATAGGATGCCAACAACTAAACAGACATATATATCACAAGAAAAGAGTTCTTAGATGGTGGAACTGAATGTTTTTGATGTGATTGTATGTACTTGGAATACTTTCTTATGGGGTCTATGTTACAACTTAAGAATGCAGATGCAATCTTTATTTGGGAGAAGTTAGAAGTCTGACAATATTCTTTATTTCACCTGTAAGGTAGCCTTTATTTGTTTATTGTTTTGGCCTGCATGGAGCAAGCTTTTTAGTTAGTAAAATGTTGGCTGCTAGAATCTTGTCAAATGTAAGTGAGGGGTCTAATATTTTATGTCTTGTACATAAGCTGTTCTAATCGTCCTAAGTTCCAATATGCTTGTAACTTCTGGGCTTTTTATGTTTTAACTTGGTACTTCCTCTGTTTCCATAGAGTCCACAACTCCTATTTCTTTTAGCTGCTTATGTAGTCCAAATCTCTCAACGTAGGCATAAATTTTGCTTTGCCTCCTATTGAGTTTCATTATTTGGAGCATGCCAGATGTAGATGAATTGCCTTTAGTTTGTTAAATTTGAATGCTAGAGTTCATGGAAAAAAGACCGCTAAAAGAAAGTAAGCAGGATGTGAAGGAAACGAGGGGAGCAGGAGGTATCCCCCATTCTAAAACAAAATCCTCAACAAGTAGATTGTAGAAAAGAAACCAGGAGGCTTGATCATTGCAATCTTAGTTTTGCGCGTTGATCAGAAGTGAACTTTTTGGGGGGAATAAGGGGATTTGCTGATGCTGTCACATAGTCTGCCGCTGTGTTATCTGTATCTTTGTTTTAGACTTTGATTTTATCTCCACATGCTGCAAATTGCGACCATTTTGGAATTCTGTTGACATGATGTTCCATTGCAGATCAAGAAGGCCATACTATCAGCACAAAGTTCTCTGAAAGAGTTTATCCTTGGATCAAGGAAAGAACATCAAGAAAGTTCTCTGAGTTCCAGCAATACAAAAGAACACCCATAGTCAATACTCCATTCCATAGGACACAGAAGGAAGCAGTTATGAGTTTTGTCTATTGAATAAGGTTTTTCTGGTCATTGACATTGTCGAATACACGAAAAATGTAATGAGAACGAGACCAAGCTTCCTTTGGAATCGTGTACATACATACAGACAGCTTTTGAAGCAAGAATTTCGATGCCAGTCCCTCGTTATTTTAATTCCCTAGTGTTTAATATTTATACTAATTTATATTTTGAATATAAGTATTTTCATAGCATGTAAAGTTCTTTCTTCCTTATTTCTTTTAGCAAATGAAAATCTAATCAAATTATATCAACGGAAGAGAATGCCCCCGTGACATGGATTCTCAGCCTGCCCTGTACGGGTAAGATTTTCGATTATCCTCATTTTATCCGAATGAAATCCTTAACATGTGTATCAACCTCCTTCACAAAAACTCACTTCTTTCTCACTTACCCACGCCCGCCCTCCCGCATCTCCGCTTCCTACTCTTCTCCCTTGGAGCCCTAACATAGTAAGATGTCCATCTGCTGCTTCCCTCTCCTTCCGAACCCTGACTCATGGCTCAATCTCCGAACCCTTCAAAGCTCTTCCTCTCTTCCAACTTTACCCCCAAACCCCTCCTCAAGTCACACACCAACTCCTGTCTTCCTACCAAACTCAAACAACCTCCATCTTTCAAGATCCTTTCCTCTATTTCCCCACCACCACCACCGCCGCCGCCGCCGCCACCGAGCTCAAAGCCCACCCCGACTAAAACCCTGAATCTCGTCTCCCTCCTCCGTGCTATCCCGGACTGGGCTGATCGCATTCAAGAGCGTGGAATGCAACAAAACCGTGCTCTTTACAACCATGAAAATTGGGTTTATCACAGAAGTTCACAACGTCATCTCCGGCATTTACTTTCCAGTTTACAGTCACGTGTCATCCTATCATTGGTGCCACCTGTTTTAGCCTTTACTTCGGTTGCTGTGGTCATTGCCGGATACAACACTGCCGTGGATTTGCATTGGTTGCCTGGTTTTTTCCCGGTTTTAAGAGCTTCTTCGTTGCCTTATCAGTTGACAGCGCCTGCATTGGCTTTGCTGTTGGTGTTTAGGACTGAGGCCTCGTATTCGAGGTTTGAAGAGGGTAGGAAGGCTTGGACTAAGGTGATTGCTGGTACAAATGATTTTGCAAGGCAGGTCATTGCTGGGGTTGAGAATTCGGGTGATGAGTGTATCAAAAATGCTCTCTTGCACTATATCATGGCTTTTCCTGTTGCACTTAAGGTGGGTTTGGTTCAGTTTTCTTGTCTTTGAAGTTTCTTTTTTCCTGTTATTACTTGCCTAACTATGGAGTAGATAGAAAATAAAATACAAACATACCAAGTTCATAAATGGCTTGAAACAAGGAAGGAATTTCATTGAAAATTAGTAGTTAGTGATCCATTGTTCATGGTTGTGTTTGCAGTGTCATGTTATGTATGCCTCGGATATTGGCAGAGATCTTCAAAATTTGCTTGAAGGTGATGATTTAGCGGTGGTACTAAGTTCAAAGCATCGGCCCCGCTGCATAATTGAGTTCATTTCTCAAAGCCTTAGAGTGCTGAAGTTAGAAGAATCAAAGAGAACTATGTTGGTATCTTCCTACTTGGACCATTCGAACTTTACATTTAGCCAATATTTTAGGGAGAAAAATGAACTCTAAACTGCTACTTGCCGATACTGAACTCAAAATATCTTTGTTTTAATGTTCTTATAATCTCTTTACATTCCAGGAGTCAAAGATCTCATGTTTCCATGAAGGAATTGGTGTATGTGAACAACTCATGGGTATCCCCATCCCTTTATCATACACTCGCTTAACATCAAGGTTTTTGGTCCTCTGGCATCTTACTCTTCCTATCATACTCTGGGATGATTGCCATTGGATAGTTGTTCCTGCGACTTTTATAAGTGCTGCTTCTCTGTTCTGCATAGAAGAGGTATGTATCTCTTTCTGTGTTATTTCTGTACGTAGGAGTAACGTTTTTCTCTTTGATCTTCAAAAGTTTCTTTCATGTTGCAGGTTGGTGTTCTTATCGAGGAGCCATTTCCGATGTTAGCTCTTGATGAGCTTTGCAGCGTGGTGCAGAACAACATTCACGAAGCAATTGCAACAGAGAAGGTTATTCAAGCAAGGTTGAATGGAAAACGAAAGAGGCATTCCTACAAGCATTCACCTAATGGTTGGCCCAATACACAATGAACAGGAAATTTTCCTAAGGCAGTGCCTTTTGTGAAATCCCTTTCAAGGCTAATTATCCCACACCCTCTGCAGCTTGGCATGGTCTCTGCCTTTTTTGCCAACTAGAATCTGGAGATCAAAGTATGGTTGAAATCCCTGCGTGCAAATGTGTAACAAAATGATATTGTTAGGATATGTATATTTTTCATAGCAGCCACTTTCCTCAAAATTTTCTTTTTCTCCCAAACACTTATGTTTGGGAAATATCGATTGCAGGAGATTGCTGCAATGAGAGTGAACCTGTAAATTGGTTAAAATCTTTAAGCCAAGAAATGTCACTAAAGGTAATTTGGGGTGCAATTCTCCTGTCGGATACTATCTTAGCAATGTTACACAGCACTCCAAATGATTTCACTTTTGAATCTACAGAATCCTATCAGCATTAAGAACTATGAAGATCGAATTCAATTGTGGTTGTAAGCTAATGTTATTCTTATTCTCACATTTTTTGGGGTTCGAAAGAATGCTTCTTCAATATTACAAACATATCAGCACATGGAGAGGACAATATTCGTAACACGGGGCTACCAATCCCACTCCCTTTCTCTGCAAGAAAACTAGAAGAGTTGCAGCACCACTGTCCATAAAATTTCTTCATGAAGTCTGTTGCTCAATGATTTCCCATGGCATCAAAGAACCAACAAAGCCAAGTGCCGGTAGGAAGTTGTTGCATTGTTTTAATCACCTATGTTGAAGATATCCCTCAAGCACAATGCTTTTATTTGACATCTTGGATTGTAAATTCTTCACTTCTAGTCTTTCAGCCAGACTATTTAGGGCCACATGTGAGTCTCCACCATTTGATTCATCCCAAAACGGCAACACTTCCATCACTAGTTTTTGCAACACATTCTGCTCAATTGCTTCTTTGAGAAGTACTTCAAGCTCACCAAAGCTGCCCCTCATATCCAACAAAACACTACATAAACCCTGGTGCTTACAGTGTTCTAGAATTGAAGTCAAATTTATCCGCTCCAAAACCACTGCCTCAATTCCTTTTTGAGCCAAATCTGAATCTATGGCTGCATTTTTGTCTGCAAATATTATCATCTTAGAAGTTTCTTTATAAAGACCAGGAAGTCGACAAGGGTTACTTGCTACTATAATTTGAAGAGGCTGATTGGCACCAGGCTCCTGTGATGTAGGAATTGAGGACTTCTCAGTTAAGGAGGCAGAAAGTATCACTGCATCATATTCCTGTAACAATTTTGAGTAGTATCCACCAGTCTCTGTAACTCCATCCCCAAGCTGGTCCAAAAAGCACCCATTGACAGAGAGGGAGTATCTGGGGCTCAGGAAAAGCGTTTGCTTAGAATTCACTGTCCTAAAATCATGGTATAATTTGAAAACCAGAAACACACGTAGCAACATGTTTGTGTGTATTCACGCATGTGTGCTAAACAAAACATTCAAAGGGAGCCAAAAAAAGAAATCAAATCAACGTCATGTTTATAACTTGGGAAGAAATAAATTTACCTTAATGTAACGAAAGGCTTCCCAGTCAACATTTGATGGATATAGGCTTCAATGAGCCTCTTGCATAAGTCTTCTTCAACACCCACAGTCACATCGATTCCAGCATCTCGCAGTCTATCCAACCCCTTTGAAGCTACAATTGGGTTAGGATCCACCATACCAACCACCACCCTTTTCACTTTTGCTTTAATCAATGCTTCAGTACATGGTGGAGTTCTTCCAAAGTGGTTACATGGTTCCAAACTCACATAAGCAGTTGCATTCTCAGCCAACTCCCCAGCATTTCTCAAGGCAAATACCTGCAAGTTTAATTTTCTGAATTCAGTCTAATATACAGTCCAGAAAGAAAGAAAGAATGACCAAATTCCAACTGAAACATAGATTGCAAAAACTTAGAGCTAATAATGCTCAACCAGCATTAAACAAGTTATTTCTTGCATTATTATTATAATATCTTTTAAGTGCCAAAAAAAATGTAGACCTTTTTTGTTTTTCTCACTCTGGAGAGTAAAGTTAATCCAGTGATTTTGTTTTACGTTCATTTCTCTTACCATTCCTGATTGGCGGTTCCTTCATTACTGTCAAAAACCACACAACAATTTACAAGTGAATATAAATGAATAGAGAGAGAATAGGGATTACCTCAGCATGAGGCTGGCCAGCTTTAGGATGAAACCCTTCACCGACAATCTTGCCATCTTTTACAATAACACACCCCACCATAGGATTAGGACTTGTGCAGCCAATCGCAGTTCTTGCCAGCTCCACACACCTCCTCATGTAAAACGCATCATCAACACTCTCATCTTCCACCACTCCACATCTGACCCTAACCAGACCACCACATTTTCTCAAACCAGTTTGAAATTTAGATGCCCTTTTGAGTGAATTAAAAGACCAAGAAGGGAAATGTCGATTTGCCACAAGTTCGGCAAGCTGGTTTCTTGATGAAAAGGAAGTGAAAACGTGGGGAGAAGGTGAGAGGTTGGGTGGAGTTAGAGTGCAATGTGGAAAGGAGAGTAAGTGAATTTGCATCATTCTCCCACAATTTCAATATCAAATAGTCCCCTTTTTATTACAGTTACGAACTCCAACATAAACACCAAAGCAACAAGTTCAATCTTTTATGTTTTTTTTTGAAAGGTAACACCACGTTCGCCAAGTTCAATCTTCACTCACCTTTTACTCTTCCTTTCTTCCGGAATTCATTTGTCTTCCTAATCCACAAAAACGCAACTCATTAAATCAAATATTTGCACCAATTACCTCTACACAAAAAAAATTAAAGAAAAGGGAATATAAACATCGAAAAATGGATGTTAAAGTGAAAATATACCTGTTAAATGCTTGATTATATGTGGGTTTATAACCGAATCGACAAAGAAAGTGGATCGAAACTGAAAGCGGCAAAGGAAAAGAGATTGGCTTTGGAGATTCTGCCTAAGAAGTGAGGATGTGGAAGCTTACATCGGCTGGAAACAGAAAATTGTAGCCTTTCGACTTTCGAAGATAAATTTTGCCTTGGAAACAGAAAAATGTAAATTTTAAAAGTTTAAAGGTAAATTTTGCTGAGTAAAAAATTTAGTCAAAATATTTAGCAAGTTCCTATATTAAGATATTTCGTTCAATTTAGTTTTTTTTATTTAAAATTATAATAATTTAAATTTTTTATTTTAAAATTTATTTTAATTTAAATTTTTTTAACGATATCTAATTTTATTATTAAAAAAAATAAAATCAACGTTGACGGAATATACATACGATGACATAATATATCATGTGATATTGACATGATGATGTGATAATGTCATATAATATTAATATAATGACATGGCAATGCTAATGTGGCACTGACATGCTGACGTGTTGGTGCCACGTAAGAGATAATAAAAATTTTCAAAAAAAACATTATACTACATTATAGAAATTAAATTTAATAAAAATATATATATTGAGATTAAATTGAATAAAATTAAAATGTTAAGGAAATATATTGAAAAAAATATTTAAAAAATACAAACATTTAAGTAGTTGATAGATATACTTGTTAATAAGTGAAATATTTAAATATAAAAGATTTATAGTGTTAAAAGATATGTAAATATTTTCTTAGTTGATTTTTTATTTTTAAAATATGTATATTAATTTATCTTTTTTATAAAAATTAAGTTTAAATTCTCTTTTCATAAAAAAAATTTCAAAAAAAATTTATATTTAAAGTCAAATTTAGATGAATAACTTGTACTATGTTAGAATAAAATAATATAAAAAGATTAAATAAATTTATTTTTTATTTATAATAATATAAAAATTTAAAATTTATTTGACTTCATTTTTAATTTGAATTGAATTCAAATTAGTAAAATAGGTTAATTTAGTTTCTTTTTTTAAAAAATAAAGAACAGAGATATAGAGTTAGTAATGATTATAACAATAATTTCTCGTTCTGACTTGTTTAATTTAGACATGATAAATCTCTTATTACACTT
>NW_018397258.1:2330249-2449438 GCF_002168275.2 Theobroma umbraticum
ATTTCAAGTTATATTTTTTACATTGAAATTTTTTGCATTGAATACTATATTTATGGATGATATAGTTAAATATAATAATAAATATTTGTATCATTTTACTTTGTATTTGTAAATTTTTTATAGATCTAAATTAATAATTTAAATTTAAATTTAGTAGAATTTAATTGTGGTATTTAAACTTAAATAAAATCGTTTTATAAGAAACTTTGAGTAAATTTAAATGAAAAGTAAATTAAGTTAGAGTTGAATAATTTTAAAAGTATGGGTATTTGTAAATTGTGAATGTTGTAACTAAATAAACCTATTTTGTTAATTGAAATTTAGTTCAAATTAAAAATTAAGTTAAATAAATTTTAAATTTTTATAGTATTATAAATAGAAGAAAAAAAGAATTTATTTAGTCTTTTTATATGATTTTATTCTAACATAATACAAGTTATTCATTTTAATTTGACTTTAAGTATAAAATTTTTAAAAAATTTTTTAGAAATTCTTTTATAGAAGGAGAATTTAAACTTAATTTTTACAAAAAATATAAATTAATATATATATTCTAAAATCAAATAATCAAGTAAAAAATATTTATATATCTTTTAACAACATAAATATTTTATTCTTAAATATTTTGCTTATTAAGAAATATGTCTTTCATCTACTTAAATATTTGTACTTTTCAAATATTTTTTAAATTTAATCCTTCAATATCTCAATTTTATTTAATTTAATTAATGTATTTTAAATTTTTATTCAATTTAATCCATATGACGTGATATACATTTTTTAAAAAAAAATTTTATTTATCACGTGACACCAATACATCAGTATTATCACGTCATCATTTTAGTATCACGTGACATTATCACTTCATCACGTCAATGTCACATGGCATGCCGCGTCAGTATGTTGATACCATATCATTGAAAATGTGCTACGTCAGCTTCACGTTAGTACTGATGTTATCTTTTTTAACGATAAAATTGAATATTGTTAAGAAAAAAGATTAAATTGAAGTAATTTTTAAAATTAAAAGAGTAAATTATTGTGATTTTGAGTAAAAAAACTAAAGCAAACAAAGTGACCTACATAGACTTCTCAAATATTTTAACAAAAAAAATTGTTAATTTTATTCAGTAAAAAAAGAGGCTTTATGAAAAATTAAAAATGTCTGAGCCCGGGTTCGAACCGGGGACCTCTAGTGTGTGAGACTAGCGTGATAACCAACTACACCACCCAGACAAGTTGTCAGTGCTATTTTTCTTTCTTCTAAGGTAGAAACTAAGTTAATGTTACAAAATTTAGCCATTTAATGTTATTAAATTTGCTCAATTTGATATTTGCCTAGATGTTGAACGGGAATTTAAGAATTATTTATAAATTATTAAATATTCAAATATATATATCTATTGTAATATTTTTCTAAAAATATAATGTCCACTAAACAAATAAAAAAATATTTATGCAACATATTTAATACAAACGAAGGAAATTAGAATATATAACTTTCCTATTTATGAAATCATGTTTTTATTATTAAATCTAGTATGAAAAGATTATACTAATTTTGTAATTCAAAATTCTAATGTAAAAAATTCTGTCAATTGATTTATATATAAATACAGATATACAATGATCGATTTCAAATTATTTTTTTTTAAATGTAGATTTGGTTCACTCTAATTATATTCTTTATTAATAAAAAAAAAATGTGGAGGGATAAAACATTGAAGGAAGCCTTAAAAGTTTTGGAGCAATGCATCAAATTAGATTAGGCACATGTATGAATCCATATTTATGAGAATATTAGCAATAAGATAACTAAGAATGTCAGTTCCACATATTTTCCTTTGGTAAAATGTGGTTTCAAATCCTTTTGCAAGCTTATTGATCAGAAAAAGAGACAAGCTGCTGGCTAGCACAATTGCACAAAACTGAGGAAGTTGTTTAGTTCTTCAGATTTAGAATTTGATACATTCATATCTCAAGGAAACTGATTACAGATTCAAGTTTCCAGGTCCTGCATAAACTAAGGCAGATTATTCATCAAAGAGATGAAAGCAAAACTTAGAGAGAGAGAGAGAGAGAGAGCATGGGTTGCATAACCTGTGTATATAGTTTAGTTCCCCATAAGGTTGTTTTTTTTTGTACACAACATCAAAGGGATGATTAACATTCTTGTCTACATTGTTATTTGGGGTCAAGAAATTGATACAGATTCTTATGAAGGGACACAAGTAGTGAAAAGGAGAAACGTACAATGATTATAGTGAAAAAGGGATAAGATACTCCTGCTTGTGATGAGATAGTTTCATAACACAATACACCTACAGCGGGATTTCGTTGCTTTCTCACTTGTAAAACTATCCAGGATTACCTCTAGCTGCACTATTATCTCTTCGAATGTCGGTCGACAGTCTGGATTTTTGTGCCAGCATGCTTTGAGAAGACTGAATGAAGACAACAAAACCATTAGTTTTAGATACATGATGCAGAACAAATAATTTAAAGGAAAGAAAATGACAAAAACAATGTAATGCAGTTAATTCTGAGTAAATCATCAAGATCTACATTTGAGAGTTGCTGATACAAATTATATGGCAGAAGCGATAGGGGGAAGGTATTCTCAAGGATAGCCTTATATTAGCACATGCATCAACTTTCAAACACAATTCTACAATTCCTACATGTTCTTATGGCACCAAATTATCACATGCCAGTTTACATCAATTGCTAGTTTTTAACCATGTTAACCAACTCAAGGATGCCTTATGTTGTATCTGCACTACCCCAAGTAGGCGGTTGATCTACGGAAATGTTTGCTGAAAGTTTTTCTTAGATTCTCAAGTACACTTGATCATATTGAATAACATTTCAATTTTGATTGTTATTAACAAGCCCAAGTGGCAAATCAGGAAAGCAAACCAAGAGAACTCACGTCTTCATTTCTTCAGGGTATATGAATGAAGAGAGAGGTGGCCTTGAATCTTCATATGCCCTTCTGTCTGCAATTTGTTCAGCATTTTCCACCCTGTTTGATGGTGCTCCTTGGAACATCTGTAAGGAAATTTAAAAAGCAACAACCACATGATATTCAAACAGCCGTGCTTGATCTGCCATGAAAACTATCAGTAAGAAATTTTAAAAGATAAAGCATTTGGTAGAACTTTTTCCATGAAGTTTAATTGATCTATACAGAACATCAGCCTAGTATCCCATATTGCACCAAAAAAATATGAACAAAAATTCAAATATAAACAATCCATATTTCCAACTTAAGTTACCTCGTGCACGATTAAAGCAAAGGAGAAGACATCAATGCTCTTCCCATAGGATTCTCGGCGGTAAACCTCAGGTGCCATATAACGATCTGGCAAATATCATAAGAGCATCTGAGTAAACACTCATTACTTACAAATATTTAATTGTCAGAAGGAAGGGATTTTTACATGAACCAGTTCCCCCGGTCATTTTGTAACCATATGAATCCTTTTCCTGGGCAATTTTGCTCAAACCAAAATCAGTAACCTTAAGGCGGCCAGCTTCATCTTGTAAGACATTCCTACGGATCCAACAGAATGAAGGCGTCAGAATTTTTCCCTTTCAATGGCTGCTTATCTAGCCAAGCATGTCCTCCAAGTTGGTTCACAAAATGTCGAGTAGCAAACATTTGACTTGGGCATCAGCTGAAAGATCAAATTTGCAATACCTTGGTGTCAAATCTCGGTGTATTATAGCATGTGGTCTATGCTGGTGTAGATAATTCATCCCTCTGCAAGGTTTGGCAGATATCAGCTGGTTGTTGGATTCAATAACAATGCCCCAACACTATAAGTAAACATAATCCAAAACCAGAGCAGCAAATGCGGAATTACATAACAAGCTTTTTTGAAGTAGAAGTTTATCAATGGTTTTATTATTACTTTTCACAATCCAAATTCTTGTCCTTTCCTGAAAATTCATGTCAACTCTTGCCGAACTGATTTTTTTCTACTAACACTGATAAACAGAAAAGTGGCAGGAATATGTACCTTGCAATATCTAGAGCATAAGCAAGGGTTGTTGTTGGATCAAGTCTTCCCTTCTTTTTCAATATATCATACAAACTTCCCTAGCTCATCACAATTTAAACGACAATAAGCACAAGAAAATCGTACAAGAGTTGATCATAATGTACTCGGACAAGACTCACATTCCGAAGGTACTCAGTGAGGAAGATCAAGCGATCAGAGTGCTTTAGAACGCCAAGAAACTGCACTATATTAGGGTGGCGCAACCTTTGCCACAAAGCCAGTTCCTTTAAGAAGGTATTTCTGTTGAATAGTCAACAACAAAGTGGCAAAGTCACTATTATTGTTAAGTTTTACTGATCTGCAACCTTTGTCACAAAGCCAGATCCTTTCAAACTTGTAGTGACAACCAGATTAAAGTCTGACTAAAAAGCACTTTAAGGAGGGCTTACAGATAGAGAGAGAACAAAGCTTGTTATAAATCATAGCATATGAAACTTACTTCACTCTAGGATTTGACGCAATGGAGGAACGAATTGTCTTGGCAGCAACTTCAGTGCCCCGCCACTTTACCAGATAAACTTCACCATATGCTCCCTGCTATACTCAATAACTTTAAGTATGGGTGAAATACCACCAATAACGTAAAAATAGATAAAAAAATGAGGCAAATATTACCTAAAGGGGGAAGCATCAAAGATTTAAGGCAATGGCTAAAACAGGAAAAAGCAAGGTGGGAAATCATATCAGAATTCTCAAGAAAATTAAAAAAGGGGAGAAACTTGCCTCTCCAATAAGGGTTGCTTCATCCATGTTCACCTCCATGTGATCAATTTCAAAGCACGGAGCTTGAGAGTCATCGCCCACCTATCTCAAGGAATATGATAGGATATCAAATGAGATGCAAAATCATATGTAGAGCCCCAGCCCCCAGCCCCTCAACCCACCCACACACACACGGACTACTCTAGACCTTATGTTTGCATTGGCAATATGATATTTGAACACTAAGCACAAGTCTGAAATTTTAATAAGGAGACGTCATGTATGTGAATGAGTTCATTTGCTGCTTGCCTGCTTTTGCTTTTAGAACCATACAGATCAGTGGATGAGTCAGATAATGTTGGAAGTGAGCTTTACAAGATTCCCTAGAACAAAATGGTAAGGTGGTCTTGTTCTCATGCATAATTTATCGACAAAGAAAAGGCAGCACATTTTGTTATGCAGAAATTGGCATTGTGGGAACAAAAACACAATCTTAAACAGAAATCATCGGAAAAACAAGGCACAGATGCATCAATAAGGTAAAATACCGGATCGATTCCCCCTTTAGCTTCTAGTATCTTGCAAATCTCATCATGACCACAGCTACGAGCATCGGACAATGGCTGCAAAATTACCCACATCAAATCCATTCTGATCAATCTAACCAAAAACAAAAAAAATCCTGATGAGGAGAAAAGAACATGAATTAAACTTACAGTTCGACCCCAACGATCTAAAGAGTTGACATCAGCTCCTCTGTCAAGAAGCAGAACAACAACTTCAGTCCAACCTTCACAAGCTGCTAAATGAAGGGCAGTCCTCCTATCGTAGTCAGCCACATTAAGATCCACTCCTTTCTCCAATTCTTGTATGACACAGGCTTTATCGCCTTTACTTGAATATTCAAGCAGCCTATATGTACCCCCTGAATCAACTTTCGAAGGTAGCATGCTCTGTTCCAAAACAGAATCCTACTAACTTCATAAACAGTATATAAAAAAAAGAGTTGTTCAGCTTGAGTTATGATCTTTATGAAGAGATTGGATTTACCATTGAGGGTGGTCTGACATCTTCCATTGGGATTGCAGAACCGATAACGCGGAGTTGTTGAAACTTAAAAGGATTGAAAGAGTAAAAGAAATAATAGCTTCAATAAGAAAGGCTTAAAATCGAAGCAGTGACAGTTAACATTGTAGGAAAGTACCAAGTGATTGTTCATCGTATTCTTCGGAGCCGCTCAAAGTTATCTTCCTTTGTTGTTTTGTCTCCATTCTTAGACTTTGACTAAGCAGATTAACTGCCTCGTTACTTTCGCCAGGAAATTGAGCTGGACTTCAGTGGTTTCAACGCTGGGATTGGAAGAAGAATTAAGATGAATTTTTCTGTTTGGTTCAGCGGAAAAATAATTTACTTTAATTTCTTTTTTCTCCTTCCTTGATTTTGGCTTCAGGCAATTTTCCATCCGTTTACTGGCTAATCAAACAGCCAGTAGAAAGTTCTGTCAACTGGTTTTTATTCTGGCGGGGGATTCGAACGAGGAGATATGATCATCGATTCATTGTCGACCTTTTAAAACGACGCCGTTAATTTTTCGTTTAACGGGCCAGGCCTGATACGACGTCGCTTTCAACTGAGTGCAAACGGGCTCATTTCAGAGTGTTTCAAAATCAAAAACTAGTAACAGGCAAAAACCCAAAGAAAATCTCAGACAAGATTTACGCTCGAAATTTTTCAAATTTCAAAACCCTAAAGTCCCCCCAATAGGGAAAAAAAATTCTCTCAGCAAGCAAATTCAAGTCTTCTCCTTTTAATCCATGGCCCTAAACAACAAAACCAATACCCTAGAGGCCCGCATTGACAATCGACGAGCCGAATCGGAGCCGGAATACGAAGAGGACTTGGAGGAGCTGGAATCGGATGTGAAGAAAATGGCGGAGAAGATTCTAGAATACAGAGCCACTATTCCAGATCAGCTCAAAACCACTCTCGATTCAATTCTCTCTATTCAAAGACCCAATTGGCCCGGCATCGATGACGGGTCCGAGCCTGGACCATCCGGAGAACATAATGCAGGTCCGTAGACTTCTTAGGGTTTGTAAAATTGGGGTTTGATAAATCTTTCTTGAATGCCATTTCATTTGCTGACTTATTTAATCAAGATATTGACCAAGATTTTTTGTTTGCATAGATTCAGAAGCGATTGCATTAGATAAAGAGCAAAGGACGGAAGAGAAGATTCGGTTACTTAGGGAAAAAACATCAAGTAGTATTTCAGCTATGCCAGTTGTTTTGAAGAGGATGAAAGAGTGTATAGCCAGGATTGAGAAGGTTGACTCTTGCAATGGCATTATACATCCAGCATTTAAAAAGAGAAAAATCAGTTGATCAATGAAGGTTGGTTTTTCCATAATTGACAAGTGTGGAACTGGTGGATCCATTGCATCCAGATTTTGGAAGAAAAAGGGTTATTGGATTTGGGAGGTTTTTTCCCACATAGGTGTAATTACTTGAAACCATTGCTTTCAGTGCCTCAGTTGATAATATATTACAAAGGGGCATCATTGCTGTATTGATATGCTAATTTTTTTGTACTAGTGTTTCTTGTGCTGCTCAATTCTACCAAGATTTCATGTGTGTTCCAGAAATGCAGAGCTGTCTGAATGTAATTATTGTTAGCATTGACTTTTGCTTAAAGTTTGTATCCTTTGGTGTTTCTTTGGATGGAATCTATTTTTTTTCTTGACAAACAATTAGTACTAATCTTGCTCGAATGAATTGAAGTCGGTATCCTGCGGGACAGTAACCATGCTGCCCTGATTTTTTTGACAAACAATTACAACTAGCAGTTGCCAAAAATGATGTCAATCCACAAAATGATACATGTTTGATTCAGCTGTAGTGTTATATAGAATGATAGCCTGTATAACTTACAAAAGTAATGATTTTCCTTTCTGAGGTCAGAACCAAAGAATATTGCACAACAATAGACAACAAATCCAAGTCCAGGTTTTCCAAGAACCAAAGGATTTAAATGGACAAACATTTACAATTTAATATCTCATCATTTGAAGTCAGTTTAGGTATGGAAGAACTCACCATCATCCCTCCCATATTTCCTGCATTGTTAACATCAACAACTACCGTGCTACGCCCCTTCCCTATCACATAAATGCTCTTTCCAACAGCAACAAGCTTGCAGGGTGGTCTTGTAAGTAGGGGCGAAAGCCTACCTAGGGGCACCCACTCCCTAATATCCTTCTTCCACATTATTAACCTTGTTCCAGAACTCTCATCCAGCACATAAAGAGTCCCATCTAAAACAACAGCAGGACCTTGCCAGCCTGATGCCATGTCAGCATCTGCATGCTGCCAAGTGCCACTCGATGGTTCATAAACTACTGCATAAACATGAGAAGTTACGGCAGATCTGCCACAGCGAATATAGATCCTCCCATCCAACACAAAGGAATCTTCAATTTCAGGAACAATGTTTGGATCTGAATAAGATTTCCAATTGTTTGTGCCAGGATCATAAGTGTCCCAAGAATGTGGAACATTTGAGTTTAAACCTAATCCACCAATTGCATAGATTTTCTGATTGAGGACTTCACAAGCAAAGTAGCACCTGAGCAAATAAAAATTCCCAGATCACTTTAAAATTATCTCAAAAATGAAGAAACTACCCAGGCCTCGATATCATGTAGCAATTCCATGCAATAAGTAGAGCATACAAAATTAGGTAAGTATAAATAACAATTTGTTAATTCATTTATTTGCACACTGAAGATAAGGGAAACGGAGTTGAAGTGCTTCATTTACCGGTTCAACCTTTAGGAGTAATTTCTAGGAGAAGAACAGAAGAAAGTTTATTACCTTGCAGTTGATAAGGGATTAGCTTCAGTCCAAGCGTAGATAGAAGCATCATAGCAGTAGGCCTCATCAGTAGCATCTTCAGACCATCTGCAGCCACCCATCAAGTAAAGTTTCTTCCCCAACACTTCAAACCCTATTCCCTTTCTCCGTAAGCTGCGAGATGGAAGCCCCCGCATCTGCTTCCAAGACCTTCGTGAAGAATTGGGATCCAATACATAACAACAAACCCTCTCAAACTTGTCTCGACACAAAGCATAGATCCAAGTTTCATCTAAATTGTGCTTTCTACGATAAACATGCCACTCTTCGCTGTGCACTAAGCCCCTCCATCTCCTTGAAACACACTTGAGGACAGTATGATAATCTCTAGGGACTCTGGCCAAGCAGGAAAGTGCGATATCATCAGGAAGCCCACCTATCAGTGGCTCTTGAGTTTGTTCCGTTTGACTGTTACCATCTGATCCACCTTCCGCGCTATCCATTGTAATCCCACAATCAAATAAAGTCCTCAATCTAATAAATAAACATTGGAAATATCATTACATTCAACATGCTTTTGGGTTTAAATTTGGGAAAAATATCAAAAAATTCAAGCTAGCATTGATCTTGTAAGGGACATTAGAAACTAGGTTGAGCTACATATTGACCCAAGAAAAAAAAAAAGACCGAATAATTTCTTTCCCAAACTTAATTTTTGACGAAAAATTATACACGTCAAACGAACGAGATCAATCACTAAAATAAATAGAAAATTACGAAATACGCTAAGCTAATTATCCAAAAGAACAGGCCTAACCTAAATGAAAACAAAGGTCCGAAAGAGGGAAAGAAAACGCTGCAATTAAAGATTCGAACAGGAAAAATCAACATCGCAAAACAGACGACAAGATTGAGGCAAGGATCAAACAGGTATGCACATATACATACGCAAAATCCTAGAAAAATAAGGGGGAAAACAGAGAGAAAATGCCGACCTGTGATTAGCTGCTAGTTGCTTGAATAATCGGGGATGAGGGAAATCGACGAACGGGGATTGCAGAGGTGAAAAAGCGGGGGAACGAATTTCCTAATTAAAGATATTTGGAGGGTTGAAGTTTATGTAACGTGATTATTGAGAAAGGGACGATTATGGGCCTATTGTATTGCGACAGGGGCGACGACAACCCCAGTTTCCTTTGGGCCTAAGAATCAGCCCAGATTGAGGTCCTGGTGAATTTGTACTAGTCCGAAAAAAGAAAAGCAAGATGTGACCCCACTCTAACCACGAAAAGCGAGATGAAGAGAGAGGATCGAGATTCTTAACATTTAGGTAGCATTTGGTACATTTCAATGCAATGTGATTCTAAGTAATGTGATTACAAGTAATGTGATTGCAAGCAATGTGATTACAGAAAAATAACATTACAGTGTTTGGTATGTAAGCAAAACAATGATTAAAATACAAGAAGATAACATTGCAGTGTTTGGTTTACAAGTACTTAGTGGGATGTAATGTTAATTGTCAAAATTACCCTTAATTATTAAAATATAAGTTTATATATATTATATTTTTTATTATTAATTTTTATATAATAGCATTTCTTAAATATTTTTAATATCATATATTTATTTTTATTTAATTATAATATTTTATATTTATTTTAATATATTATATTTTTATTATTAATTTTTATATAATATCATTTCTAAATATATTTTAATATCATATATTTTATTTTTATTTATTATTTTAATATTTTATATTTTATTTTTAATATATTTATATTTTATTATTAATTTTTATATAATATCATTTCTTAATATATTTTTAATATCATATATTTTATTTTTATTTTTTATTATAATATTTTATATTTTATTTTTAATATATTTATATTATATTATTAATTTTATATAATATCATATTTTAAATATATTTTAATATCATATATTTTATTTTTATTATTATTATAATTTTATATATTTTATTTTTAATATATTTATATTTTTATTATAATTTTATATAATATTATTTTTTAAATATATTTTTAATGTCATCTATTTTATTTTATTTTATTAAATATTTTATATTTTATTTTTAAATATATTTATATTTATATTATTAATTTTTATATAATTCATATTTTAAATATATTTTAATGTCATATATTTTATTTTTATTTATTATATAATTTATTATATTTATTTTAATTGTTTTACCTATATTATATAAATGTTAATTTTTTATATTTTATTTTATTTTAATTTTTATTCTTATATTATATATTTATTTTAATATTTTATTTTAATTATAATATTATTAATATTTTTAATAAGGTAATAAAATTAAAAGTAAAATTATCTTTAAGAACATTACAGAGTGCAATATAATGTGATTGCATTGGTTTTGGACTGCAATCACATTACATCCATTGGCTGCAATGTGATTGCATTGCAATCTTACATTGCATTGATCTGTTACAAAAAAACGCTGACCAATGTAATTTAATAAACCACATTGCAGGTAATGTGCTTTACATTGCAGCATACCAAACGCCACCTTAAATCGTCACTAAAGGAAAGCAGAAGGATTCTTTGTTTCGCCATTGAAGCAAGCTTACTGGTTTGGTATGATGAACAACAATGGGACAATGGGCTCCTGAATGTTTCTGTTAACCGCTTTGGGTGAGAAAACTAAGTCGGCGACCAACCTACTCTCCCCCGAATATTTCAGAGGAAGAGGATCGTTTTTACTACACCTACACAGCCATTTAAAACAGCCAATCCTTCAAACTAATTAAGTACTGGAAGCAGTTAAAGTTAAAAAGAGTTGAAATTTCTTCTTCGCTTCTTTTCTTGTCTATATATAATTTTATTGGGATTTGAACCATCTTTATCGTGGATTAGGATAATGATGCAGTTTCCCACAATAACGCGCACAAATGAATGGCAGTAGGTAGTTGAAGTAGGTTTTTCCACCAGCATTGCTACAAAGCAATTATCTGAAGAATCTATGCTAGGTGCACCCTGGATTCTTCCAGGGTTATTGCAGCCGTGATCATAAGGCTTTATAAATTAAACATACAGCAGCTCAAAGCTTTGATACAACCGGAGGGTTCGGAGGCCTAGCCATCCTAAGCAGTGCTTCTTGAGTTAATGATACAACAAGCTGCAGTTCGACATAAGAATGGTTGGCCAATTACACGAAATATGATTGGTGGAAAAGAAAAGCAAGAAATGATAAAGTAAACTGCATACCTCTCCATTTCTGTTGAACATTTGGCCTGAGACAAAGCCACGGGTGACGCAGGCTGTAGGACTCACAATCTGCATGACATTTGGTTCCATTAGTGATGTTCTTTCATTATAAAAGTAAAAAACAAAATGTAACCACACGAGTTCAAACATCGGCTGAAACCTACCACAAACAATAACCAGTCATCAGCCCTAAAATGCCGATGGAACCACATCCTGGCAAAAGAGAAATGAAAGAGTAAATAAATGTGATATATCAAGTGAGCCTACAGGCAGTAAAGATATTTACATGTTACATTGGGAAAAATAAAGATATGTTGAAACTCTTTTTGTTTTATGATTATCTTGGTACGTGCCCATTGACAAAGGTATGCTCAATTTTTTCTTAAGTTTTTCCTTGTAGTTGGAGGGTCAGAAAGCCATATCCCTGTCAACTTGATATGCATTGACCACAAGTAATTCAGGAAAAATCATATCACGTATGTATGGGTGTATTTATAGTTGGGCTGGGGGGAGGAGTTTGCCCAATATGCAAATTTTTCTGAATAAAAAGTAACCAAGAGAAAATGAATTTTGCTAGATTCGGGGGATCTATGACCCTCACACCAAAAGAATACATTTGATATGATGCAGATCAACAGATGCTTACGAGTGGTCCAGACTAAGGGAAGCTGACTTAAAACCCTTTTTGCGGTGAGGATTCAAACTGACACTACTAAATATCAGATCTGAAGCAAAGGCCACCACGCATCTGCAAAAACAACCACATAATAGCACATAAAATCTATGAAAGATAAGAAAGCCTGATCTACAACCCAATGTATGTATATGCTTCCTGAAGTTGCTAGTCCAATAGTATTCCCATATGTTTACAGTTCTGATAAAATGGGAAACCAGAGTGGATGCGTGCGTGCATAAGCATGTGCTATTCTTTGACAGAACAGACTAATTAAGCTACACTATATGCAGAAGAAGATTAAACATTTCGCCAAGTCATGAGTACAGAAAAAGTAGTCATGAAAAGTGAAAACACATAGACAAAAAGTAGGAAGTATCTAGCATTTAAAAAGAGATCACTGACCTATGCAAAGCTTGATCATCTGATAGTTTTCCTTTGGCTCTAAACCAATACCTCAATCTGTAAAGCAAATTATCATTCTCAAATAAGGTTGCACCTAAGTGAAAGACATAAGCTAAATGGGTAAACGCAAATTAAAACATAACATTCATATGTCCATGTGAATTGGCAAAGGTAAGATTACGCAACACCACAAAAACATAGCTAACCTTGGAGCAGATTTAGTCTGGTTTGTGTTAGTGTTAGGTGCACAAAACCTTATCTCTATTGGCCAAGGAACAAAATTTGTTGTAGAAATTTTTTTCCGATAACTCCTGAAACAACAGATTATGAGTCATTGGCACCTAACACAGGAAGACTCAAAATAAGCAAACTATCCAAAGAGACATAAATATTAGGACACCCATGTACACTTACATATAGCAATAAATTATAGTAGTAGTGAGTATTAAAATTCTTACATAGGAAGACGGGGATCAGTGAGACGTAAGTCTCGTAGCTCATCCAATGACAGAAGCTGTGATAGGTCAAAGTCTAATACAATTATCCACCGCAGCAAATGACAGGAAATGTTAACTTAAGCATATATTATTTACCACATCAGGAGCTGGCACAGATGGCATAATTGATTCTTGATGATCAAACCCTTCTTCTTCTCTCTGTAAAATCAACTCACCTAATATTACAAGAAATCTGAGAGGCTACAAGTATCCTTTCAGCAGCAATCACTTGAGCACATATTAAAATAGATCATGAATTTAGGTAAAACAATAAGAGTCTTACAGATTATTGAACCAACAAACCAGTATCAAAAAGGTATAATAACATGGCTGCTGGAGTAAACTATTGTTGTATGTTCTGCACCTAATTTTGTTAAAATCTTCCTTACATATTTTCTATAGATAAAACAATGGGTTTATTAACAAGTTGGAAAGAGCAAATTCAACTCAATTTTCTTTTGCTTTAATAGTAATACATGATTACCAACTCGCTTTCGAGTTTACCATCCCAAATCAAAAAATTCTGCAATTATTGGAACCTTTCCTAAATGATCAGAGTAAGCACTGCAAAACAGATACTCTTCTTTGATGTTCTTTCAAACCACCTTGTATACTGATTTTTCTTCCTAACAATATCAATCTTCAGATAGTATGAAACAAACTAACTCCCTGAAGTGAAAGATTGGGTAATGGTAGTTCTTCATAGATTTAAATTGCACTCTACCTCTCAAGAGATGTCAAACGTTCAAGCCCATACAACATACAAAAAAGTCAACAACTGAAGTTATAAGAAAGTAGATGATGACCCTTGAATATAAAAATGAGGACACTGCATACCTGAAAAGAAGCTAGCAAAGTGAATATGATGTTTCCTTTTTGTATTGCATCTACTCTACGGGTAGCAAAGTTTCTACCATCACGTAGACGATTAACTTGATATATTATTGGTACTGTAAAAGTATGTATAAATATCTGTTATTAAGAACTTTTTCACTTGAACTGCTAATTTCAATAACAGCATAAATCAGTGATTTAGAATGCAAAGTTCAATAAAGAAAAATGATGTAAAAGCCAAGATTAATCTGTACTGCTGATCTTTTTCTTGATCGGAAGGATGATCAAATAATTTTCTCACAAAACTACATACACATTAAACACAAACACAAACTAGAATAGCATGCTCAATGCCTTCACCCAACCGCCATCTCTATGACAAATTCTATTTTAGATAAACAACAGGGTAGCACTGATAATCTTTTGGAGGCTAAGGTGAACAACATTGCTTCTGCAGTTTGTGCAAGCTTTTTTGAGGAATAAAAAGTCGGTAATGACAGTATATAACTTCAATTTAAAAAGTACTAGACCCTTCCATATGACAGGAAGACAACAAAGAAACAAGAATGAAATTTATTAGCTTAGACATATATCAAATTCTTATGAGTTATGAAGTTTGAAAATGACAGGATAATGACCCATTTACAGTGAGTCATGCACATATTGAGTTACAAACTCACAATGTAAATATATCATGGATAGGACATTTCTAAAAACAAAGAACATATGATGAATCTATTCATTGCACTAATGCTCACAGATAAGGCACTTACCGCTAAAATCCCCAACCAGAAGAAAATAAGAGTGCAAACTATGGACAATTTTAAGAGAATCAACAGTTTTTGATGCTGCAGCCAGTGCCTGAATACATGATGACAGAAAAGAAAAGGAAGGAAACAGTTAGCTATTTTAAACAATATGATAATCAACAGGAAGCAATTAGGACAACAATTACTAAGTCCATTAAGTGAATTAAACCACTTAATGTTGACATATCAGGAAGCAAACAGTTTGTCTGCATAGCAGGACATGAGCTGAGTTTCTTTAAATTCTCTGTTTTCTCTCTCAAAGATTTTGAGCAGAAAACAGCCTACCTTGATATGAACTAAATACCAACCTCCATATGTAGTTATATATTCATTAAAATAAACTAATGTATGTCTACCATTTCACCCAACAAGCAAGAGGTTTAGTTTTGATTGCCAGCAATTTCATCTATGAATCATTTGTACTTATCAGCAAAAATATATCAGGCCACCATTTGACCTCACAAACTATCACTAGATAGTAGCCATTTTAAAAACTGATAATATTCTTCTAAAACAACAGTGCAGATCATTGAGTATGGCATACATCAAGCACACAAGTAAATACAAGGGAAGCATCTTGCCTACATTTAATACATTTGTCTAAACTATATTATCGTAAAAGGTAAACCTGGGGGACCAGAAGTAGACAAGCAGAATGAAGGAAAGAAAGAAGCTTAAACATGCCTGTCCAACCAACTGTCCTCCAAAGACCTTCCCAAATTTCGGTGCATCTGGCAAAGTAATTCCTTGGAATATGTTCAACTTCAACAAACAGAAACAAAGTCTTGTTATAGAGGTTATCTGAAGAATTAGTGATGTCAAATATTTTCCATCACTATTTTTTAGCATGGTTCACTAAGGAAAGAAAAATGGCATGATTAAGAGTATACCAAGAAAACATGAGCTATAAAACTTCTCACTATCCATATGGAAATATTAATAAGTATTTTCATCTTACTTTAACCAACTTTAGATGTAGGAAACTATGAATGCAGAATGTTTCTGTTAGCTTAAGTTGGTGGCTGATGAAAAGGGTGAACAGGGCACATGATAACGAAGGTTACATGTAGATTAGGACTCCAGGTGGAGGAAAATGGGAGAAATATTTGTTTCCAATAAATAACTGGGAGAGTGGGACCATAGGCTCATAGGTTGAGCCTTAAAATCTATGCAAGCTCAAAGATTTCCATGCCTTCAGTTATGATTATTCAGCTATTTTTCCTTCAAAGATACCATGTCATTTATTTATTTA
The DNA here is from genome assembly GCF_002168275.2 of Theobroma umbraticum. Lineage (NCBI taxonomy): Eukaryota > Viridiplantae > Streptophyta > Magnoliopsida > Malvales > Malvaceae > Theobroma > Theobroma umbraticum. The sequence continues at coordinate 2,346,599 of NW_018397258.1, forward strand.
TTTATGTATTACATGTTAAAGGAGACATTATTTAAAAGCCTCAAAGCTCTTATCTCATATACATGCATAGCTTATGCAGTTGAAGGGTGAGCACTGCTCAGACTTGACAATATAATCTGAACATGTCCAGCAGTACATACAGGTAATTATGATTTGGAACTCAGGCAAATTTGAGTATTTATGACAATTAGTAAAATGAAAGAAAAAAAAAAGTATTTCTTCAACAAGAGACACTTAATCACAAGTTGCGACAAGCAACATTGTTATACTAAACATTTACTCACTAGCATGAAAAATATCAGTATACTTCTATTGGCTCCCAAAATATCAACAGTGTATAGATGCTCCATAAGGTATGCATAAAGGTAAAGCTTTGAGCCAAACAAGAAAAAAAAGAGATGACAACAGAAGAAGCATACTTCTATTGGCTCCAAATGCAATATACTTTCCACAAGTGCAGAGGTCTCAAGTGTCTTATCTGCGCACCAGATAGATTTTGACTGAAGCAAAGTGAAATGCTTATGAGGTAGCACCAGGCAGGTCAGCTGTATTTACAGATAATACAACAAACACTCCGTATTAGTTTTCCCTCGGAGCGCATTTTCATATGTTTGAGCAGTTGGTTCAATGTGCTTTTCAAGAAAAGTGATGCAAGGGAGAAGAAAGAAACAAGTAGCTACCTTAGTTAAAGCGATTATATCAGCCACATGAACAGAGAAAATAACTGCAAAAGCAAGCTCAGTTATTTCCTATTGCGGATGAATGTCTCCATCATTAGTTGATTTTAAGCCACTTCAGTTAATATGAGATTATTCAAACACACATGCACACACGCAACTGTACATACAAAATAGGCCAGCACTTTATAACTTTCAATTTGCAAAAAATATCGACATAAGGGAAAAAATGACAAGCTTCTCACTATTGCCAAAGTAATCATATCGTTTCAACTGATACTCAAGTCGGTTTTCTTCCTCAGCATGGGCTGATCCAGAGACTTCAGCCTGTAAACCACAAAACTGAACCTTAACAAGCTTGAGAAGAAACAAATCCGTTCGATTGTTACTTTTAGTTAGAATGTTGCTTCTAAAAACATAATCAAAAAGAGAGTTTGAATAAAAAATTTTACTTTTTTAGGAAACAATTATGGTCGTTTGTCTATTGCATTTTAGCTATTTCCTCATCCTCAATTAAATATTATCTACTTGTTTCAATTTCTTAGAAAGGAAAAAAAAAAAATAGCAAAGCCTCGAAAGAGAAAGGAAATATATTATGGACATAAATAGCTAAAACAGACCTCTCCTTCCCATACGAAATATATTCCATCTCCAAATTCACCTTCACGAACAGCATAATCTCCTTTCTCTGCAAACCAAATTGGTTCAAGCAAATTCAGTAAATGAATCAGTTCTAATATTCTCCACTGTACTTTAACTTAAACTCATCAAAGAATTTGTTTTGTTGCTAATAAAGCAGATGAAAGAAAAAACAGACGCAAATCAAACGGAAAGGCCAATCGCAAGCATTTCATTTAACTGAATTTGGATCAGAATTTGGAAAACTTACCATAGTGTTTAAACTTCACGACTTCAGCTATTCTCTTGAGCGAAGAACTCGGTAATCTCTGCAGCAACGGAACGTTGCCTAAAAACTCGATTACTGCAAAAATTCAAAGAAAACAAAAACATTTCACACAATTTGGAGAAAGTAAGCAAATAATTAGGCGGGAGATTAAATCTTCCCAGAAAAATAATTCTTGCGGTTGGTCGGTGACCAATCGGAGGAATACCGGAGATTAAAGGATAGAGAAAAGAAAAATTCACCTGCTTCGGTGTCCATGGCTGAGCTTAAGTGGAATAGCGGTAACACGGAAACTGAAGCCGAGGAGAGAGATTACAGAGAATATTAAAAAAAAAAAGGAAAAAAAAATGGAGTGATTGTGGAGATCAAGTGATTCCGAATGTAGCAGCATGAAAGTGAAGCTGGAAGAGTCAAAGCAATAAATTTTTTTATTTAAAAGAAGTGGAATAAATAAGAAAGGTGAGGGGATCCACGTGATTTTTGAGGAATAGGTTGGGTTAGTTATGAACTACCATATAAATATAAATTTTTCAATCACTTATTATACATATTTTTTTAATTAAAAATATAAATTTATAATTTATAATATTACTTTTAACTCTAAATGGAGTTGAACTTAAGTTTTGTGTTTAAGTATGATTCGTAACAAATAATATTAGAATAAATTCAATTTTTTATTGACATGAGATTACATAATTATATAAAAAGCGAAATAGATTCAGACTAGTATAACAATTTATTTTCTCTACAGGTAAAGAGTTAGTATAACGAAAATAAGATAGATGTAAAGTGTATAAATATAAATATTTCACTATTTATCAAGTATGGTTTTTGAGTTCAAATGTAAATCGATAATTTACAAGTTTACTTCAGCTCTAGTTTAAGAACCTAAGTCCACAAAAATGGTATGGATGTTGGTCAATATGAGTTTTTTATTATTTATCAAATATACTTTTTGAATTGAAAATGTGAACTCATGAATTATAAATTTATTTAAATTTTATTTTAAAATTTAAAGTCGTCCAGGGTTGAGTTTAAATTTTGATCTATAACACAACCTTAGGCCATGTGATTAATCCTAATAATAATTTTAAAAAATTAATATCAATAATCCACTTAACTTATATATATAATAGTATATAACAATTGATAGAGTGAACTTTTATGCAAATATTTTTACATTTTAACTGATAGTAGTATTTTTATTTGTTTTGGTGTTTAGAGGATACATCAACTGAAAAAAAAAATACATTTCTTGAAATATTATCTATGAGAAATCTTTATTAACACTGTTTTAAGTTTTGTAATAAACACATGTCAGGTTTAAATTAATTTTTTGCTTTCAACTACTAACCCAACAAGTTTGGTAATTTGATTTTATTGAAGATTTAAGAAAGCAGAAAATGAAAAGAACTTTCCTTCAATATCACTCTGATTGTCAAAGAGTTGTTAGGTTAATCATAGTAGTAACCGTGAGAGAGGTAAAATCCCAGTGGGAAAGTTTTTATCAATTGTTTACAATTTATCTTAAATATAATTATCATGCGAGTGTAAATAAATTATAATTAAATTTGACAATGATTAATCTTTTGTTTAAACTAAACTTGTTTAGATATATTTCAAATTTTAAATACTTAATTAGATACAATAAAGTGAAAATCTTAATTTAAAAAATAATCATACTGTAGAAACTTTTTAACTATTTAAACCTTTCTATTATTTATTTTCTAGAAATATTAGTAAAAATAAGAAAAGTGTTTATTAAAAAAATCAATGAAAACTTGCAAAATGATTGAAACACGGGTTTTATTAAATATTAATTAATGCTTGTAAACTGAAACTAATCCTTCTTCTAGATCACATTGTGAACGTAATCATGTATAAATATATTTATATCTATATATATGCATGTATGTATATAATATTCTGAACCAAGTCCAAATTGCATATCAAACGCAGAATGAAGTTGAAAACATAATCTTCACGTGCTGAAAATTTCAAAATTGGTTAGAGCATCGATCTCGGTTATCTCGGTTATATCAAATCACATAAGCCCTCACTTTGCGGAAAGTCACTCAGTTCTAAGTAACATACTCAAACCGAGGGTAAGACTGGATGCCCTGCCTCTCCCTCTGCATCTGCCTCTGCCCCTGCTCAATAATCCTTTGCATTTAAAGGCAAATCAGATTCAATGGTAAACTTGAATCATTTCAAGTTCCATTCAAGGATTCATCACTGCAGCTTGTTTCCATCTTTGGATCAGGTCAATATTCTCATGATCCAGTGAACCAATTGCAGATTAAAAAATTCAAAGAAATTGATATAGCACCAATTTTAACCAACTGTAACACAACAATTCTCAAAATTTGGAGGCAATACTACAAAATTTTGAGCTCTATAAGCAAGTCAAAACTCTCAAAACAAGACACAGAAGAAAAATTGACACGTCAAAAAGTTGAACTGTCTATGAAGTACGACCATAATCCAACTCACTTCTTCTTCTCTGCACCTCCAGCTGACCTGCAATAGACAAGAAATGCATCAGCGCCCAATGACACCTCATCAGAACAGAAAAGCCATTAAATATCGATATTGAGTATTCAGTCATCATTAGACTCTGTTACCTCATCTTGCGTAGAACACTGGACATCTCCTCACGCTTCCTCTTGGCCCTCTTATGAGTGCCTAACTTTCTCTTTGCCACCTTCAAGGCACGCTTATCTTTTCCAACCTTGAGAAGTTCAGTAATCCTCTTCTCATAAGGAGCAAAACCGGCAACCTCCCTAATTAGGCTCTTCACAAAGTGGACTCTCTTGCTGGTTTTCTAGGAAAAAAAATTGTAGATCAATAAACAGAATATATCAACAATGCAGGCCTTATCATCTAGACAACATGATGGTAGGTTCTAAAAGTAATAAAAACATACAGACATACTGAAGGGTCCGCAAGAAAAAAAAAAGGCCACTTCTTAGGTTGCTTGCCATGACTTCATCATAAGAACCTTCCTCTATGCCCATAAAAAAAGTTTAAAAAAGTCCACAGAATTGAGAATGCAACTGCATGATACTTTTGAACAGCAGGAAACCTTACCCCCTTTCTATCAGAAGGGCAGGGAGCCAATTCCTTTTTGGTGACAACATGTCCTTTGTTTAAGCCCACAAAAAGGCCAGTATTAGGTTGCTTTGGTGCCATCACCTGCAAGAAGCATCACCCACAAAACAAGTCAGAATTTATATCAGTGTAAGAAAGGCAAGAGATTTCTATAAACCACTTAAACATACTGAATAAGTATAGAATGTAATTCTTGTTAATAATAATTGATTGACTAGTGAAGAGTTTCAATTATTGATGTCTAGACATTAATGTCATCTCACCATGAAACAGGGAATCCAGTCTCAAACACCAAACACCACCCCAATCCTTAGACCAAACAAAGAGAAAAAAAAAAGGCATTTTAAACATACATCTTCAAAAACACAGCATAGTATTTTAAAAGGAATACAAACGACAAGATAAAATCCTACACTTATATCAATACCCTCCCTTTCCACCAAGCTTACATGGCATAAGAAACTAACCCTGTGATTAAATATAAGCAGAACTTGATAAACTAAAATACTATTGCCTCACAAGAAAATTAAAGAAAAAGACATGTGCCCATTATAAGTTTCAAATTTATCCAAAGATCAAGGAGAAGATTTGTTTATTTTTAAATAATGAAAAATGAAAGGGGTATTACAAAAATCAACAGATTCACAAATACCAGATAGCCAGAAAAATTGCCCTCCAAACATCAAGCACAACATCATAAATCAAAATTGTAGAAAACCAATGATGTCATACATAATTAGTAAAAATATAAAGTATCACCACATAATTAGAACATCTAAAAACGGCATGGAAACATCATTTATGCTGTTTCATCGACATAGATCCCTTAAGAAATTTACAGACTTAGTTACAAGCAAACAAGGGTCCAGACAAAAAAAAATTGTAACTCAAGATAATATAGACCTAACAAATAAACAATCTTAGGTTGTTATGACATGTCCACATGAGAAATTCATTGGGATTGCATAGCATTTTTTTCACATATAAAACATGAAAAAAAAATATAAAAACTCAATTTGATGAATTTTAACCATCCAACATGAATATTTTTAACCGGACAAACCTAAAATATGTTTAAGAAAATATAAAACAATCCAAATTATCTACTCAGGGAACAAAATGAGATCAACCATACTAAAGATTAATGGTAAAACGCAAATGAGGTTAAAAAGGATCAAATCAGATAGTTAAAAATCATCAAATTGAATTCAGCACTATGATAAAAGTATGTCCCAATCATCTTTCCTCAGTTCAAACAGACTTTACAACCAACTTAACTGTTTAGTAAGAACTATTCGATTTGAAGACATACATGAGTAATGTTTCTAATTAGTTTCTGAGAAAAGAAAGAAGAGACTGGGAATGATGGGCTTCAGATTTTAGTTTTGGAGCCAGTGAAAATGCGTAAAGGATTACCATTTCCAGGGAACCAAAGCCTAAAACCTTCAAAATTCCAGAACCCCTAATGACTTCTTCCTCAATTCCTCGGAAACCAGAGAGTAACAGATAACTTTATGCTATTGACACGCACTTTTAAACTTCAACTATCAAACAAGCTACATTGAAAACAAAAACCTTTCCAACAGAATCAGACACAAATCAACGAAAAATGTAGCAGTTTCAGCTTAGTTTCTCAGCAACCAAACAGCTCCAACTGAATACCTCCTAGAAAACCTCGAAGCTGCGATAAAGAGAATAACATAGATTAGCTTTGCATATTCTGAAAAGATTGCAAGTTTCAGTTAAGCTTCCAAGGGCGGTCTCACCTCCCCGGCTGCACAAGAGAAAATGACTAGGGTTCCGCGTTTCAGGCCTATTTATCGGTTGTAATTCGGGTCGGGCTCCTTGGCCTGTTAATCAAATGTTGGAAAAACTATCTACTTGGGTTCATACTAATTGGCCTAAAAAATAAAGAATGACAGAATCTCCGTACGCCCGAAAGCCCAATAATGAAAATGGGCCGAATGGGTTGACCCATCGAGTTCCCCTTCATGGCTAAATAAGGCAGGAAAGAAAGCGATGTGCATGGAAGCTAACGGAATCAAAGAATTCCAGTGAGTAGATTCTGGAAAGCCAACTCGAAGACTGGAAGGAGCAAATGGGGGTTTTGACCAGCAGGTATAATTAAGCTTTGTAGCCAATTCAGCCACGGCATTCAACCTAATTCTTTCTTCCTTAATTTCTCTTTCAACCTTTTTCTTTGTTTTTATTTAATCTTTTTGTCTCTTCTTTGAGCTGTTCTTTTGTTCTTCTTCTTCCTCTGCTAATTCTCATCCAACCACTATTAGAAAAGTAGCTGTAGCATAAAACAACCCCACCACTAAACTTCTCCAATCTTCAGATACACCCATTAAATACTATCGTCTTTGCTTCTTGAATTCCCACTTTGTAATTCAAAGTTTTCTCTTTTTTTCTCAAATTTTGCAACTTTTTTTTTGGCAGAGAAACCTTTTTTTTATATATATAGATATGATTATCTGCACTTTTGAGCGCCCTTTTCCTGCACACCCTCAAGTGAAAATATGAAACTTTTCTGGCTTTTTTGTTCTTCTTTATCAGGAATTTCGTTTTCGACTTCTCTTTAGGAAAGCATATCAATTTGAGCTACGGCAGTGTATATACTCTTTTTGCTAACACTTGGGCCCCTTTGAGATTCCAGAGACCATTAATTACCTTCAATTTAGTTGGCTTATGCCTTCATCAGTGGATGTTTCCTTTTGGAAACTTAATCAACTTTCTAAACCCAGATTTTCCCAACCTGAAGTTTTCATTTCCACCTTTGATCAAAACAAAAAGTACCCGCTTTATATTTATTACATATTATCAAATCTTTACATTGATATGGAGTCCGTGGCATGTTATTAACATGTTTGATTCATAGGTGCGTCTATGTCAATCGCCTGTTGCTGTCCCATCCTTGAATGTGTCTACTGTTTGGCCTGTGCCCGTTGGGTATGGCAGAAATGTCTATACACTGCAGGCCATGAAAGTGAGCACTGGGGTTTAGCCACAGCTGAGGAATTTGAGGCAGTGCCACGCCTTTGTCGTCTAATTTTATCAGTTTATGAAGATGATCTTCATAATCCTCTATGGGCTCCCCCTGGAGGCTATGGCATTGACCCCGATTGGGTTATCTTAAGAAAAAATGACCCAGAAACTCAAGGCCGAGCTCCTCCTTACATGATTTACTTGGATCACGATCATGCTGATATTGTCTTGGCTGTCAGGGGACTTAATTTAGCAAAGGAAAGTGATTATGCTGTTTTGCTTGATAACAAACTTGGGCAGGCAAAATTTGATGGTGGCTATGTGCACAATGGGTTATTGAAGGCCGCAGGATCGGTTTTTGATGCCGAGTGTGAGGTTTTAAGGGAATTACTTGAGAAGAATCCAAGTTACACTTTGACATTTGCTGGGCATTCCCTTGGGGCAGGGGTGGTGGCATTGTTGGTGATGGTTGCAGTTAAAAATCGCGGCAAATTGGGATTCATGGAGAGGAAACGGATTAGATGCTATGCCATTGCTCCTGCTAGGTGTATGTCTCTCAATTTGGCCGTTAGATATGCGGATGTCATCAATTCTGTTGTGCTTCAGGTATATTTTCATACTTTTATATTGTAAACTTGTACTTATGTTTGTTGCAGTATATTGGTATATATGGACTTGGTTCATTGACTTCAGTCTGTTAAATTTGTTAGAAGGTTTAGGTTAGGTCAACATATTATAATGTCTAATAATATCTTGTATGCTTGTGTTCTAACATGAGCTATTCTAATGACCCAGGATGATTTTTTACCTCGAACAACCACCGCTTTGGAAGATGTTTTCAAATCACTCTTCTGGTAAAATATAGTATGTCTTAGTCACCTTTCCATTACTAATTTCCTTAATATGGGATTTCCCAATATTTTCTGCAAAATGTGATTTCAGAAAGCCAAACTCTCTTCGATCTTAGGAATGATTTGATGCTTGCATAACAGGGCTGGTTTTACTTCTGTTCAATATGCAGTTTACCATGTTTGTTGTGCCTAATTTGCTTGAAGGACACTTGCACCATGGAGGAGAAGATGCTTAAAGATCCAAGGCGGCTGTATGCACCTGGTCGCCTGTACCACATTGTAGAAAGAAAGCCCTGCAGGTATTATGGGATTTATTTTGACAAATTTTTGAATCAATCAACAATAGAGGATGAATTGCTTTTGTTTTCAACACCAGTTATTAGAGGGGTGAAACTCCTTGATAATTATTGCTGGTATATGAGTAACACGGGTCTGCTTGATATAAAACAAATAAAGAAGGGGGTTCCTAGTGAAAGAGGCCAATAAGTCCAAGCTGTGGTCAAAAGTCTCTTTCTAATCACTTAAATATCATAACATATTTATTGGGATTAATCGAGATGTTTTTGCCATTTCATTGCTTCATATGAATTTCCTTTGTCCTAATTGCAGGATAGGAAGATATCCCCCAGTGGTGAGGACAGCGGTACCTGTTGATGGGAGGTTTGAGCATATAGTTCTATCCTGCAATGCAACCTCTGACCATGCCATTATTTGGATAGAGAGAGAGTCCCAAAGAGCCCTTGATGTAAGTTTACAGATTCTTGACCTTTGGACTGTGCTTTGAGGTAGTAAACCATTACGCATCTATGGTCACAATTAAAGCAATCAAAAAGAAATGTTTTAGCACAGACATGAGAGCTTGAATCTTAAACTAGCTGTTTTCTTTCTGTTGGAAATGATAGATATTAAGAATCTAATCAGCTTTAAGGGGCTTTTGGGGGTGCTGGAAAGGAAACAATACAGAAAGTTTGGCTACCATCATCAACTTTTGTGTTTATGAGCCAGGGATCTCCCCCTTAGTTTCTTTCCAATCTATATGTATGGTATGGTAGGTGAAGCTGCTAACAAGATGCATAGGGAAAAATCATATATAATAAATTCATTATTCTGCATTTGCTATGCACTCTCTTCCGCAGGTACTTGGTGAGTTTAGTTGTTACGTTTGCATATAATTATCTCAATGATTGCTTTAAATATTAAAGGTGGAAAACCTTAGGTGGTTGAAATATGAAAAGATTTCATTACTACAACAAAATAATATGTTCGCATTCTGTTGAATGCAGTTGATGGTGGAGAAAGATGAGATAATGCAGATTCCTGCAAAGCAGAAAATGGAGCGACAGGAGTCTCTTGCTCGAGAACACAGTGAAGAGCACAAGGCAGCTATGCAGAGGGCAGTTGCTTTGGATATCCCTCAAGCTTACTCGCCTTTGTCATATGGAACATTCCATGAAATGGAAGAAGCTGAATTTTCTGGCAGATCAAGTGAGGTATCTGAGTTACCATCTAGGAAAAGAAGGGAGAGTTGGGATGAATTTGTAGAGCGCCTTTTTGAGGTAGATGAGTCCGGCCACATGGTGTTCAAGAAGTCTGTTTCATAGAACAATGCTCAACCTCTCTCCATCCCTATTCCCCACCCCACCTCGCTTCCCAAACAAAACAAAAAAACCCTGCAAGATGCATTCTTTCATGCACCCTGCAATTCATTGCTTGATTACCAAATATGGAATTATTATAAGAATGATAGTTTGTACATAAAAGTAAATCAATTTTATCAAAGTAGAGCATCCCTTTTTCTTGATGTTCATTGGCTTTGGTCATGCGTTAACATGAATGAGGGGCTAACCTTTTGGCATACAACCACCTGAGTATTATCACCTTATATTTCAACTCTCATGGCCTGCAGGAGAAGGGGCACACCAACATTGGATATGAATAAAATAGAATAAATGGGTGAGAACTGATACGTGGGAGCCGAAATGGACTTGGCTTCTTTGTTGCCTGGGTAAGGTTGTAGATTGGATGAGTCTATTTCCTTCTGCTTTTCGTTTTTTGGTTGTCAATGGCTTGAGCAACAAAGGAAAAAGGAAAAGAAGGGTATGATTCAATGGTAACCTATATTTGCCACTATTCCAAGGAAAAATGTCAAGATAGTTTGCGTTCAAAAGAAATACTAATGTCCTCAAATTTAAATGGTAAATCAATCAATTGATCATTGATCGATTAACTACCTGACCTAAGTTAAAAACAGCTAGGCATGTCAAGGAGCGGTCCAAAAATACTTCACTTTTATCCATGATTTCCATTTACACAAGTGTTTGTTAAATTAACTAACATTACCCTAATATGCAACATGTGTACCTTCAACATTAGTTGAGGGGCAAAAGAAATGATACATGATTTTAAGGAGCTTCCCTACCCCTTGCTATACCTGGAGATCTAGAACCGCTTCTCCTGCAACGAAGATGAGATAGGAGTCAATAATCAGTTTACTCAATGCCACTATGTTGTTCAAATTGATCTCACCCTTTATAGGACAAATTCTAAGAAATCTCAACTCTTATGACGAGAGGAGAGGATAGACATTGTTATGGGGAGGAAGAGATAGGAGTACTAAAGTAAAACTTAGGGGAGGAAATAGCAAAGCAGTTAAACCTCTGATCTTGGGTAAGTTTTATACCTCCCAGAACTAAGAAAACCAAAGCCATACCAAACTCGATTTTATTCCACTTTTAGGATCTTCATTTTAGAGAGAGAGATTTTCAACTTCAATGAGATACAACATATGAATTGGGGCAAAATCAAATATGATTTTGTTCATTTGGGCTTCAAGGTTGAAATTTCTTTTTTTTTGATAATAATAGTTCACTCCTTGTTCTAGTTTCAGTTTTGCCAGTGTTTTATAGGCCTTTTTGGCCCTGTTTCGCTTCAATTGAAAAAGTCCTTTTTTTTAAACCCCCTACCCAGGTCCCCATCCATAGATAAATAAATAGTAAAAAATGCCTTGAAGAGAAAAATTATAATAACTTACCATGCATTCGTTTGACAAACCGTTCAAATTCCATGAAATTCTGTCTCTCCATGAGAAGTGGACTGAGCCTAAGGTAAGTAAAAGATGAAAAATGTCTTCCATCTGGATCATTTACAGGCTTGACATTGTCCAATATCTTGTTATAGCCTATCCTATCATGGCAAAGCAGAGCATTCTCACTTGCTAATGGAATGCAAACATCCCATGCAGCATTCAGCACCTGAAACAGACAATTACTAAGCTTCTAGCTTTGAATATGGAATCAGCACCATTGAATTTACAGTCACATATTGCAAATGGTTCTCTAATTTGCCAGGTTTTTCCAAAGAAAAAGTGTTCCTCTGGGAGAAAGGAAAACTAATAGCAAGTAAATGTTAAAGCTCATCAGAAGCTCTCAAAACCTCACCTGCCAGACTAAACCCTGAGGATCTGCCAATGCTTCTCGCAAGTCCTCATGCTGCTCTAACAAATGCAGTTCAGGACATGCAAAGTTTAAAGTAGCTCCATGCTTATGTAGCATCGCTGCTATTGCAGTATAGCCATCACGATTGCAGGGATTGTAGAATCCAGCAGTTAATTCAGCAGCATGACTAGCTGTTTTATACCACCAGTGAATACCTGGCAGCTGCTCAGCAATTAAACATGGCAAAAAAAAGCGAATACTCCGTAGCTTGTGGAAACAACTTTTAAAATTAGTTTAGAAAAGGTACCAAAATTTGTATGCAAGTGAACTTAACTGCAGGAGGAAACCTCTAAACAAATTATGGTGGAAGGAGCAACAAAAAGGATAGGAAGAGAAAGAAAGGGGGAGGGCAAGAAGAACTCTTCATTTGCAAATTTGAAAGATCTTGTCAAAATGAGTATATAGGGAGTAAAAATAGAACATGTAAAAGCCATTATAAAACAATTTAGTTTTTTTCTTATGTAATTTGATAGATCAAATGCTACATATTAGAATTAAACTTGAATAAAAATATCATAACAATTTACAATCTTCAATTGCCTATAATTACTTTAAGCATTCATGTTGAAGAATGAACTCTTATAATAGCATGTTCAAAACATTAAGACATGAAACAAGACTTGGACCTTGGCATATTTCTCAATTCACCAGGATTTAGGGAGTTTAAGGATGGAAAAAGACAACACTCTTAAACAAGGGCCAGAGTTGAAGGGGTTGAAGTAAAACAAGACTGCTATCAGGCTAAACAATGAATAATAATATCAATACTAGGGGGTAATAGCAAAAAAATTCAATCCAATATAAGATATATCTATTCAGGTGACTCACCTTTGCTGCAATGCAAGTGCCTTCGAAAGCTAATTTTGCCAGAGAGAGTACCCTGTCTCCATGATCGACTAATACCTGAGAGTACCAATTAAGGAAAAACCTTCCATAGTAACCATCATAGTCTCCTCCGTCACAAAAGAAACCAGTTTCATCTGGCTGGGAATTATAGGACCCAGCATTATCTGGCCCTCTAGCCCAGAAGCTGTGTTCCCTCAATTCTGCTGCTTTCCTCAGGCTTTTTGACATGTACTGATCATAACACTGCAAAAGGAGAGAGTTATCTATATGATGCCCACAGGAGAACCAAAAATTTAATGCTCTTGGCAATGTGGGTGAGAAAACCACAAACATGCAATGTACAGAGACAAACAGAAGCAAAAACAAAGAGAATTAAAACTAGCCAGGCTGGCACTAGAGCAATACTAATAATCATTATGAAAATACTTGCTCTAAATTTGAAAAGAACTGCCGGCAAGGAACCCACATCTTAACACAAGCATAACAGATAAGAACACTGAGCACGCTAATATAGCCCTTTTAACTCCTAGAAGGCCTGGCTAGTCTGCATTTCCTATTTATTGGTCCCTTTCCTACTAGCCAGTAAAAATAAATGGGCCAAGAGAGAGAGAGGGAAGATGTAGGCCAAGGTTCCAGGCGTGTGAAAATGGCATTGAAGAATCTGAGCGACAAAACATACATATAGCAGCAAAACATTATACTAATCTATATAAATAGTTATTGAAAAATCAGTTGTCACATTTAGGGTTAAAAAATCAAATTGGTGAATCTGGTTCTAGATTGCAGAATTTCTTTCGAATTTCCCATTAGACAAAACAAATCACTGTTCTTGTAGCATGAACTTCATATCAAATCGCTGTGTACCCCAATGGGTTAAATAAGCAACTCGTCAAATATTGTAAGAATGCGTCAGATTTAAACAATGCAGGATTGGTATTCAAATTATAATAACAATTACCTGGAACTCCCCAATCCCAGGATATCTCCATCCATGCTTTACTGGACAAGATGGGTAGCGTAGCTCCCCACAGGGACCTAGTCCAACTTCAACCATGGATATAATACCATCCTCAAAAAATTCATCAAATTCCACCCGGAAACTTCTCATATAGTCAAAGTATACCTATTTTCACCAACAAAAAGTTAAAACATCAAAAAATCTACCCTTAACAAAAATACTAGCTTGACATTGAAGGATGAAAAGTGCAAACCAAGTTAGCATTACAAATCTGTTTAAATATCCCTCAAAAGTAAATTCCACAAAATAGCAAATTTGAAGTCACTTTGTTTTGTAGCAATGGTGATTTTTACATAAATAAGATCCAAAGTCAGATCCATTGCCAGTTATATTGACAGAACTTATGCATGGAACTAGCTTCAGTTGTTTGCAAATAAATTTAATGATTCACAATAAATGAAGAAGGCGGAATGTAATGCGGTAAAGCCTGGAATTTGTATGACGTACACAATAGCATCAATAGCAATTGTTACAAAGTTAGAGACTAAGTAATGCCTGACAATTATATCAAAGACTAATACCTCAACAGCAGTTCGGCCCCTTAGAATTCGTTCCTTGTCAATCCCCCATGAGAGGCATTCAGGGTTTCTTCTTCCTTCTCTATCAGTGAAAAATATGTCAGGATTACTTCTACCAATTTCTGCAACCCAATGGGGAAGAGGAATACAAACATCATCACCAACATTGCCACCACATTCATGAAACGACATCACAACCTGATCCATCAATTAGATAACTGTCACACTTGGAACAAATCTTTAGAAGGATCACATCCAAAAAGTGAAGAAAAAGAAATAACACATCATAACTGTTTTCACATCTAAAAACAAGCTTCAGATATAAGAGAAAAGAAACTTTAACTACTCATGGCAGTCTAAATTGTCCGGGTTACTTATCTAAATTAAGTTGTAAATGTTCAGATTGTTTCTTTCTCTTCTAAAGTTAGTAACTGGTGGAAATTTCAAATTTCTTTCCAATATTCAAAAGCTTGACTCAAGCTCTAAGGAGTTATGAAGTACAATTCCTAAATGCAGCCTACCCTCCTAAGACATACCACTGATGAACATGGCCACCAATTAAGGTAACATGGCTTTCGATTACTTTCAGCTTGAATTAACTTATAGTGCTCTTGGAGGATGAGGCACATGAGGGTGAGTAACAAAGACCTATGCTCATATGAACAAATAAATCAAATGAAAATAAAATCAAAGGTAGGTGATAATGGAGGTCTTTACCATATCAGATTTCAGATATAAATATTGCATACTACCTCAAGCAATTAGAAAGCATTCAACCACGTACAGAACTCATTTAAAACTCACCTGTAACTTAAGCTTAAGCTCACGAACCATCTGTAAGAGTCTTCGGTAACCACTCCAGTTATACTCCTGGGGAGCATGTGCTTCCACTATTCCCCACCAGCAGTCAACCATAACCCCATCTACATTGATTGATTTCAATACTCTTAGCTGCTTTAGCAGACAGTCTGGATCAATGAGCTCACACTTCATGTTGATGATACCCAACTGCCACAATTAGTGTGAATGTGAATCATTATACTGAAACTAGGAAAGTATCTTAAAAAGTTGTCACATCTTGCATGTAGTTAGCTTTGAGAAACACTAAAGCATCAAATCTGTGATGTTGCAAAAAGTTATCCATGCCCATTTGATGAAAGGACCAAATACGAAGTGTTGAAAAATAACTAATGAGCCAATGTAAATATAGAGCAAGAATTTTGAATTAGAAAACTCACTGGTAGCATCACATAAACTGGAACATATGGAGTGCCAGCAAAATCATGTTCTGGTAGCTTAGGAGGTAAATCAATAACCTATAAGGTTTGTAGATGAGAAGAGTAAACAAATGTCACAAGAACCATCCAAGAAAATGTGACCTGCACATAACTCTGTCAAACCTGTTTGTTGTTAACTGCTTCCATGGAACCAGCAATAAGTGGAAGACTTTCTGTTTGTTCTCCACCATCTCCAACCATGCCTGAACTTTGAGAATGGGCACTTGAGGATAGATCATAAGGTGAAGGAGTAGGCATGAAAACACCTTTCATTCGACAAGCATTGTAGTCTACTGAGGTCCGATAGCCAGAAGAGACTCCCCGCAATGAGGTAGGTGGAGTCGGTTGTGACACCATTTGGGACGATGATGACGTTATGCCAGCAGAAGTGCCAGCAGCAGGCCTTGAACCCTGCAAAGTGAAAACATTCCCATTTGGATTTTCCATAGATTCATCAGAAGTGAGGATCAAAGGAGCATTAAAGAGCAGTGTAATCAAATGAGTGATGCATGGTTCTAAGCCTCACCATCAATATTGTGCAGGACAAAGAGTAATATGTATATGTATGTATAATCCAAGATTAGGTAGTAAGTTAAACAATGAAACAATCTATAGTCCTGTTGAGAATGTTACATTTCAATGTTGTACCTTGCAGTTGATATTGAACAAAATCATTGCACAATTTAAGAAGAAAAAACTGATGCATTCAAAAAGTTAGTACCTGAGATCTTGATGGAAAAGTGGTTCCATCTGGAAGAACAACCCAGCCAGCTTCCCTAGCCAAAGCTGCAATCACATCATTGATATCAGCTCTAACCCTCAGGTTATAGTTCCCATGCCTCCGCAGCCCTGCCAAGATCCTTGCCGTTATTGCTCTCCTATGCCGCTCTCTTAGCTTTGTTCGCTCCTTTTCTTCTAGTGGTCGAGACCTCCGAGCTCCTCCTCCCCCTGGGGTGCTGACTTGCTCTTGAAGTTGCTGGTGATGCTGAAACTGACCACTACTACTTGTACTTTGCATCACTCCATCAACACCCATCATCATCTGTGCAGCAATATGCTTCTCGCCATTCTCCTCATCCTCATCATCCTCTTCTTTTACATCCATTTCCATTTCCTCTTCATCATCTTCCTCACTAGCTCCTATCAATTTCTGCATATCTGTTGCCATAACTTCCCACTCTAATCCTGAACCTCTAACTCCAAGATTACCTTAGGACTCTAACTTCTCGACTATAAAATGTTATAACCATTTCTCTTATGACATAGATTTCTCTTATACTGCAGCAAACATCCACAAATTGCTGCCCCACCACGATTTCTGATTATCCTGGTAACAATCACAACTTCAATTCATATTAATTACACAAAGGGGGAAGGAAGGACTCCCCAGTTAGATATAGTTCCAATTTTACAGTTTTTCTTGCAGACAATGTCCAAATAATAACAATAATTATTATAAGGCACCAAGTAAGCTTCTATCTTAAGCCTCAGAAATATCAAAAACCCCAACAAATTTTCGGCTAGCAAACTATGTCTTATTTGGATTTTTAAGTTTTGTTCTTGAAAATTAAGACAACAAAATACCAAAAAAGAGTCAAAATTTTATTATTTTTCTTCTTCTTTCCCTTCTCCAACGCTTTCTCAGCAACCAAAAGAAGAAACTCAAGTACTTAACTGAATTCTCCGTGGTAAAACCTACACAGACAAAAAGAAAAAGAAAATTCTCTCTAGAACTTCAAATATCAAGTTTTCCAAAAAAATTGGAGAATATTTCAGCAAAAACAAACGAGGCCAGGAAAAATTTGGAAAGAAAATTACCTTAAAAGAAGCGTCTCAATTTCTCCCGTAATTCTCACGCGAATTTTTCAATTTCCTAGAAATGGAGCTTCGAAATATCTGCAATCCTTCATCTCCTCTTCCAATTCCACTTTCCCGTCTCCAACCGACCGCTCTATGCGAACAGATCCATTTTCCCGGCGAGCGGAGGGTATCTCCGGCATAGTGCGTCTGCTATTCTCCGAAGCTGCGAAGATAGAATAAGCGAGGAAGAAGGGCCGAGAATGGGGCTATTTCCGGCTAGGGAGAGGGGGGCGCGTGAGACAGAGGGGTGAGCGCGTGAGAGTTAGGGTTTCACGCGTGTGTGGGATGGGCGAGCGTGTCTGTGTGTGAAATTTGGGGCTTGGCACGAATGGGGCGTGTGTGGGATAGTGTATTAAGCGGAGTCCACGGAAGTGCGAGGGAGACACGTGTCACACTTGCCGTGGGCTCTGTTTGAGGAACCGGACCGGACACGAGATTTGGGTGTGTCTCTCTTTAGGTGGATATATCATGTGACCTGCGATTCGTGCTAAGGTCGATTATAAAATCCGTTTTATTTACTGTCGCCAAAAAGAGAATATGTCCCATATTTTGGCGGTATATTTTTTTAGTTTAGTATATATAATTAAATTACTTGCACCTTGCACAGATGGCAAAGTTTACTAGTATGCAGAGATGACCAAATTCATTCAAAGTCCCAAAACTCCTTTGATTTATTTGAATTTCAAAAAAATTAATAACTTAATTCTTTAAATCCGAATTTAAAGTGTTTCGGTTTCAAGCATTGAAATATTCTAAACTTGAATTCATAGAAATGTAAATTACTTGAAAAATTTATAATATGTCATATGAAACTTGAATAACATATTAAATTTCAATATAATTTGATTTTAAAAAATTAATAATTTAAATTTAATTAATTTAAACTTTAAATTCGAGTATTTAAATCTAATCTAATTCGATTTAATTAAAAATTGTCAGCTTACCTCACACAATTCAAAAAAAAAATCGAAATGATTTAAATTCAAATTAATTAAAACTCAAATTAATCTAAATATAAACAACTTAAAAAATTATCTCCAAATTGTTTAAAACTCAAATAGACCATCCAAATCTAATTCAATTTAGATTTAAGAAATTCAACAATTTAAACTTGAAATAATCCAAATATGAATAACTCGAAATTTAAAACTCTAATATTCAAATTTAAAGTGATTCGAAATGAAATGATCTGAATCCAAAAATTACCCTTTTTTTTTTGTCCAAAATGACCCCACCCAACTGCTCAATTATATCAGCATCTATTTACAGAATTTGGAAAAAAGTCCTGTACATTTTTAAGATCTATAACAACAAATTAGACAACTTTGAGACTTGGAAGTTTTCGGAAACGAAACAAGTTCTCCCTGTTTGGGGGGCCAAATGTCCAACACCATGAAGAAAACATTCTCAAAATTGAATTTTCTCGTATGCATTGCTTTTGGTCACTTGAGGGACCAGCGGAACCTGTATTATTTGTGTAAAAACGTGTACAAGGTTTACATCATGTATCTTTCTCCTAAGCACCAACCTGTCCATCCTTTCCCTCGGGTTTAGCAGGCTTTTCATTCGGAAACAATTGGAGATCTGGGACTGCTTCCCCTGCAATGGAGATAGCATAACTCGTAAGTTTCAAGTTATTGCTACAAAGTAAGTAGTTTATATACTTGTAGAGCCAGCGCACGCTCCAAACCTGGTTATAAAAGGAGGAACAAAATGAGAAAAATGAAGGTAATACTGTACCATGCATCCTTTTGACAAATCTTTCGAACTCTGCAAAGTTGTGTGTCTCCATCAGAACTGGGTTGAGTCTGAGGTAGGTAAAGGCAGATAAATGGCGGCCATCTGGGTCATTCCGTGGCTTGGCATTTTCTAGTATCTTATTATAGCCTTCTCTGTCATAACATGGAAGAGCATTCTCACTGGCAACCAGTATGGAAACATCCCATGCAGCATTCAGCACCTGGCAGTTAGCAAGATGGTAGAAAAATTAGATGTGGTTTGCTAGGACAACCAAGCCATACTGAAATACTATGACTTCAGACTCAACCAACATCCACACATATGATAACCAACTGAATGGCGCTAATCCAAACATTATTGTACTCAATTGAATATAGGAGTTTGGTCAAAAGTCAAAACAATTCATGCTTTCTTACTCCACTTTTGACATCCAAGAAAACAGATTAGCCCATTTTTTCTCTAGAACACATGTATTATAGTAAAATTCTATACCCACCAAAGTTGAAAAACAGAATGAAAAACTGCTAGTACCTGCCAAACTAATCCCTCAGGATCTGCCAGTGCCTCTGGGAAGTCCTCATGCTGATCCAAGGTGCGCAATTCAACACAGGTGAAGTTTAATGCAACCCCATGCTTTTTCAACATTGCTGCAATTGGAGCATAGCCATCACGATTTGAAGGATTGTAAAACCCAGCAGTTAGCTCAGCAGCATGGCTAGCTGTTTTATACCACCAATGAATACCTGATAGCTGGAAGTTTAAATCAAAGCAGAGCCAAGATTCTAAGAACAAAAGGTCATGAAGAGTTTGCCCGTACTTTTATTTCAAAACATGACATTAGAATCAGCTCCAAAGAAGAGAAATTGCTGCAGCACTGACCTTTGCAGCAATGCAAGTGCCTTCAAAGGCTAAATTGGCCAGAGCAAGCACACGATCACCATGATCAACTAAAACCTGAGAATACCAATTAAGAAAGAACCTGCCATAGTAGCTGTCATAGTCACCTCCATCACGAAAGAATCCAGTCTCATGAGGTGTGGAATTATAAGAACCAGCATTATCTGGTCCTCTGGCCCAGAAAGAGTGGCCCCTAATTTCTGCTGCTTTGCTTAGACTCTTCATCAAATATTTATCATAACACTGAACTGAAACAGGTTGCATTAATGCTTGGGAGATAAGAATATATCACATATCAAAACTACAATCAATGCTTAATCATAACTTTTTTTTTTTTTGGGAATAAAAAAAAATTCACCAATACATAGTCATTTGAAATGTACCTGAAATTCACCAATACCAGGATATCTCCAACCATGCTTCGCAGTATAAGAAGGATAGCGTAGCTCCCCACAAGGACCCAGTCCAACTGCAATTTCAGATATGACTCCATCTACAAAGAACTCATCAAATTCTACATGAAAGCTCCTCATGTAGTCAAAGTAGACCTGCGCTTAAACATGCAGCAAAAGAAAGAAACTTAAAAACAGGGTATGGAAGATTTTGTCAAAAGCAAAGCATGAATATAAAGCATAGCTCAATAGTCTGAGCAAAAAAAATCATGATCAACTGTAATACCTCAACAGCAGTTCGGCCCTTTAAAACCCGCTCCTTATCAATTCCCCATGTGAGGAATTCAGGATTCCGCTTTCCTTCTCTATCTGTGAAATATATGTCAGGGTTGCTCTCCCCGATTTCTCTTATCCACTCAGGGAGTGGAATATGTACATTGTCTCCAACATTGCCTCCACATTCATGAAATGACATTACAATCTGTTGCCATTTTAGATTAAGAAATGGGAAACATTATCCAGCATGGAATTTCAAAAGAAGTGGGAAAATAATCCCGATTAAATGATATATTGATTTCTATGTTGTTGTCAAACATAAAAATTATTTTCCCATATATGATATGAGAGCAACTTTAATCAAACAAAAGCATAACATTCATAGATAAACACCAAAGAATAAACCATCTCATCTCAGTTTTCCATCTTGCATAGACTACCGATGGTTAGAACATGTGTCACGATCAATTAAAGTCATCACAAGCTGACAGTTTAATGATAAAACTGGTCTACATAGTAACTAATCTTGTTCTCCCTACATGTGTGTGTATATATACACCAAGAACAAAAGTGGAATCTAAGAAATGTCACCCAGAGAATGTATAGTTATTGTTAAAACAAACATAGAAAACACTAATTTATGTACTACTAATCACCTGTAACTTAAGCCCAAGATCTCGCACAATCTGGAAAAGCCTCTTGTACCCACTCCAATTATACAATTGAGGAGTGTGCGCCTCAACTATCCCCCACCAGCAGTCAACCATAACACCATCAACATTAACTGACCTCAAAATCCTTAACTGATCCAGAAGACCCTCTGGGTCAACCAACTCACAATTCATGTCAACAACATCCAGCTGCCATCCCCACATTCAAAACACAAAAAATATCACTAGGAAACATTAAAAAAGAGAAAACCCTTCATAAACTAATTTTGAAACTTACTGGAAGCATAACATATACAGGGACATAAGGTGTGCCAGCAAAATCACGCTCTGGTTCCATAGCCTACCCAAACAAGAGCCATTTAGTTTTAGATTCCCAGTTAGTTCTTGTTAAAACAGTAATAAATAGAAAATTTGATGAATTGCAAAATTTGTGTTTTTACCTGATTCTCCACAACTTTATCTGTCGAATCACCAATGAGTGGATGATCCTCTGCTCTCCCTCCTTTATCTTTGACTATGGCTCGAAGCTGACACGATCCGGAAATGCTAGAAGAAACAAAACCTCCCTTCAACCGACAGAAGTTGCAATCCAGTGAGCTCGGAGACCTAGAATGTACTGTCGAGTAAGCTGTGAGAGAAGCACCTGGCGGCTTTAGACTATTGAATATCCGAACTGACGAAGCAGCCATTTTCACCTTCAAATAAAAAATGCAATTAAACACTTGCTAAGCTCTACTTTCAAATAAAATAAATGAAAACATGAGAAATTCCTTTTTAAAGCTTAATTTGCCGCACATTTTATTTTGAAGATCCTTTCAAAGAATATGGCCACAGTTTTTTGGCCTTTTTCTCTTGTTCTGGAAAACTTTCTCGCCAACCAAACGGAAATAGGGAGGGAAGAGTCCACTTTGTGTGGCGGGGAAATGAACGACAGGAACACTTAACGATGACGTTTTGTGGACTTTTTATGGATCCAAGACCGTGAGCTCAATTTTTCGAGTCCCGGTGCAGCCTAGAATTAAATAGTAAAGTAAAGAGTGACGGGTTTCTAGCTGGTAACACGAGAGAAATGGGACAGACCACTCTTTGCTGCACACGTGGCTAATAATATGGCTTTACCCTTTGGTTTTCTTTGAAATAAAAATATTTGGGCTGTTAAAGGCCCTAATAATGAATGACCTACTGTTAATCTAAAGCCCAATAAACAAAATTTCTTATCCAAATAGGTGAAGTCTAGGGGTTGCACTCCTGGGCTTCATAACACAGGCTCAAGCCCTTTGTCTTCAAGTTGGGCTTTCAATAAGTCACACTCTAATCTCTATTTATTACTAAAAGACTACGAATATTCGTGAATTGTCTAGACTCAACCGGATGAATACTTGAGATAAACCTAAAGAGATTAATGGGTGAATACTTGTGAGATACTCTCAATTAGTTTTAGCTCAAGGAAGAAGCATATACATAAAGCATCAAGAATAGCTTTACATAAAAGGAATAAGGAGAAGGTAACTTTCTTCCATCTATAAAGTATAAATTCTATTTTTTATTTTTTTTCCTTCGAGAATCGAAAATGAGATAATTGAGAGGAATTTTTAAGTTTTTAAGCGTTGTTATGTTCCTTTATGAGTATTAAAAACTTGTTTTCATTGCGAATTATGAAATATATATGTATATAGACTTTATTCAACATTTATATAGTAACATTATGAAATTACTAGTTATGTTTCATCCTTTTAGAATCAGTGGATTGGGTCCAAAATGGAAAACCTAGCCCATACCAACAACATACATGTGGAATCCCAGTTTCGAGATCCAAAAGAGAGTGGCCTCCTTCATTGTTATTTCATTATTTAATTTTTATTTTTGGAATTAAAATTTGTAAAGATTAAAAAAGAAGAAGATCTTTTTATATTTAAACTGGGTTTTAATTGAATTATTCGTTCTCTAACCCCTTTATATTTCTTTTCTCAAAATTTTCCAAGTGTGTGTAATAATTAAAGGACTGCATGCCATACAAGTTGTACTAAATGTTTTATTTTTCCAAGTCACAAAATTAAATGAAAATGAATTAAGTATTTAAAAAGAGAGAGTGTTGGATATGCAATGATTATTGACATTGACATATAGAATGGATCATCATTGTTGGGATTAAATCATACAACTTGAAAATTTCGAGAAGCATATCATCATTCATTCACATGCTTTGCCTCGTGAGTTGGATACAATCGAACATTTGTTGTTTTTCCTTTTGTTCATTCATTGGTTCCCGATATAGGAATCCTCAATCGAATCACATGTCCGCCTCACCCTAATCATAGCTCTTCCGTACCCAAATGAAAAAATTCCTTAAATTATTAAATAATATATATTTTCAACATTTAAACAAATTTTAATATTTTTATTTTTTGTAAATATTTTTTTTAATTAATAGTGATTGATTATTATTAATCACTTATCATTCATGTGAAACTGATATATAAAATAACATTAACATATCATATCAGTATATTAATTTATTATTTATTATAACACTTTAATAACATATATATGTATTATGAGATGTAAAATGTTAAATAATAATTCATAATTATAAATTATAATGCTATTTAATCCAAATAGATATCATCATGTGGAAGCAAACAGCTTGACAGCATTGTCTCATCGTAATAAATACACTGTTAGCCAATGCTGCATGCTTCAAATGTAAGGCGCCGCCCTTGATTTTTGGAATGGAAATGGAAGACTTCACATGCAATTTGCAAATCATCCTTCCGCCATGTTTAAACCAAACATTGCAGCAACCCCGTTTAGCATAGCTTTCCAGGAATTCCTTTTCTTCGTAAGGAGATTTAGAAAGCACTTACCAATCGATATAATAAAAGAAAGATATCCTCTCAGTGTTCATCAACTTTGATGCTGGGATATGATGCGATGTGCCAGTTAGCCATGGCAGATTACAGCGGGACATCCACCTTGCCAATCAAATAATATGGTTATTCTTTTTCTACAGCTTTTTGAAGTAAAAGTGAGTGAGAAAATGGAATCACTCAAACACTTACTTAACAGAAGGACGTGATTTTCTTTAACGAGAATCTTTGCTTTGGTGAGGTGATAGTTATTTTTCTTGTCATGTGGGACGAAAAGGAAGCCATAAAGTATCAACAAGAAGTTTGAAAGTGTGATCGATGTACGGTTTAAGAGAATTCCATGCATGAAATTTGCCCTGATTTTATTATTTACGAAAAGATTAAACTGTTTAAATTTTTTAAATTACATATATAATCATGAGATAGCATCGGAGTATTTGATTTATTTATTGATATATAATTTTTTTATTTAAAAATTTAAATTTAACTTTTTTTTAATTAAAAAAAAATCATCATCTCTTTCTTTGAGCTGTTGAATTTTTCAACACCCACATGTGGCGTAAAAAGCTTTTAATTTGCATGATTTTATGATTGGGTATTTTAAAAAGAGCTGAAGTTTTTTATTTTCCCTGATGCATGGTTTTGGTTTGTTGTGCAGGCCAAAAAACTACAAACAACAAAACAAAAGACAAAATGGAATTAGGACAACAAAATGCTGAAGTTTGTCCTCCATGGACATAACTCGATCAAAGACAAGACTCCAAAGGAAACTTTGTTTTTGTTCACAGACATATTCGCCTACAACATATATATGGACAGATGCATGCGAAGTGCATTATCTCATATCTCATCTATATTCTTGATCCCCAATATTATTGGACCCTAAAGCCAAACCTGTACAAACAATATTGTACCAATAGGAAAGAAAGTAAGGGAAAAATCATGCAAGTAAAGGGCAACTTGGTGATCTAAAATATAGTACATAAAGCAGAAAAATTATTATAAAATGCCAAGGAGGAGGAAAAAGAAATGAGGCTAGCGAGCAATATCAGTGTACTGTAGATGGAAAGCTGACAAATGAGAAAATGAGCATGAATCACGAAGACACTAACCTTTCTTCCTCTCTCAGATGAGGCCCCTTTGGCCTCTCCTTCAATAATGTATCTATCAGCTACGCATTCATCATCTCAACCTGTTCTCCCATTAAAGCCTATAATCACCTTTTTCTCCTGTCACTCACTCGCTTTAACACCCACCTACCATTCCTTGGTCTTCGTCTGCCTTTCTTTCCCCTAAGGGTTGTACCCAATTGCTTAACTTTAAGTGATCCAAAGATCGGTGATCGGTCCAATCCTGTTTACCCCGTTCCCCCATTCCTTTTGTTTTTTTTGCTAAACAAGAGATGAGAAAAGGACTTATTTCCACCGCACCTAAAGACATTAGTCATTTAATCATTTACAGTGTAAGTGTTGCAACTGATAGTGGACTACAGATGGAAATGGATCATAAAAGTTAGCATTGATACAATGTAATATCAGATCTAAAATCAATAATTCATTGATATTAGCTAAAATTTTTATGAAGTAAACATGTTTTTCTAGATCAGAAAATAAAAAATCAGCCGTTTCCAAGCTGTGAGTGAAGATTTTGCGTTATGAAGATCAAACAAGAAAAGTTACTTAGATAAAGCTGCCACTAGGTAGTCTAGGGAGCACAGACCAAACCCGGGGTCCCTCATAGTTACTGTTTTCTTTTATTATACTCTTTTTCTTGGTTTCAGCAACACGATCTTACCCTACGAGCTTTGAGGTCATCGAGGTCTATTTCGTATAAACAAGTGTTATCGTGGTGAAAAGTGCTGACACACGTGTTAATTTTGTCTATCTTCTTATCCCTTTATGCCAATAGTTCTTTTTTAGTCATGATTACTGTTTTAAAATATTGGGTTTTAATTTTATCAACAATAAATTTTCGAATTATTGCTGTTTAGCTAGGACTAGTTGGCCTAGTTGCAATTTCTTTGGTTTCATGGTTGTGTAATTATCGACGGTAAAAATGAAATTACTGTATTAGTTCATTTTAAGCGTTAACAGTTGGTGTTTCATTTGTGAGACAAGATTATACACACACGTGATGCTAATGTTTGAAGGATTTCTTTTTTGAGATATAAAGAGAGAGTTCATGAAACTTATGCACAATGGAATAAATGCTGGATGGAGATTCTGTTTGCATTTTTTTTTATTTAAAGAAAAAGTTTCATTGTTCTGTACATTCTTTTCATTAAATTCGGTGGTATTCTTGGCCTTGCAACCTTCAGAAGTAAAAAGCCAACAATATAAGCTCTATATTTGTCTGTCTTTAGTCTTGTCCTGGCTTTTTAAGTTTTGAGATCTCCCTTCTGATGATATATCAAGTTAGTTAAAGAACTATGATTTGTTAACAGATGATCACTGCATTTTCTGTTTTTCCACTCTGCTGAAAGCAAAAATCTTCTTCTGGGTCAAAGCTTGGGTTAACTCTGTTGTTGATATGGGTGTTTTCCACTTTCTGTAAGTTGAATTCAGTCATATTTTGTGTTGTCAATGGCTAATGTTGTTGTAAACCAGGAGGGGGTGCCAGAAAACTTAAGGAAACAGCTTGCAGTGGCTGTAAGGAGCATCCAGTGGAGCTATGCTATTTTCTGGTCGTTATCAGCTACACAACAAGGGTACCCTTAGCATTAATTTGTTCCCCACTGATCATTTCTATTCTTCAAATTTAATGTTCATGTTTCTTAATTCCCATTTTTAGTTTTAAATGTGTTTTTGATATCCAATGCTAGTGAATGCTATCTGTCTTTAATTTTCTCAAATCGGAACTTTCCTTCTCAGTTAAACTTACCACAAATAGAACTCTGGTTTTCCTTCCATAGCTGGCATAAAGAGGTACTTGTGCAGTAGAATGTAATGGAAACATGGTATCTGGAGAGATCAGATTTAGTAAGTCTCCTTTTAACTTTGAAATGATAATGACATGGCTTGATTAACAATCAATAGGGTACTTCAATGGGGTGGAGGGTACTACAATGGAGACATCAAGACTAGGAAGACTGTTCAAGTAATGGAGCTCAAAGCTGATAAAATAGGTCTACAGAGGAGTGAACAACTGCGAGAGCTTTATGAGTCTCTGCTGGAAGGTGAAACTGACCAAACTAAGAGGCCTTCTGCTGCATTATCTCCAGAGGATCTGTCTGATGCAGAGTGGTATTACTTGGTTTGCATGTCGTTTGTGTTCAATCATGGACAAGGGTAATAAATCTCTATCTTTAATATCTAAACCTATTTTAGTCACGTTTTATATGTTTTTTCCCCATAATGTCTGTCTCTTATTGATATTTTAAGTATGCTCAAAGTTTTCTTAGTGTTTCCTTATAAGACTATAATCATTCTTCTTTGACATTGTGCATAGCTTGCCAGGAAGAGCATTAGCAAATGGTGAAACCATATGGCTATGTAATGCTCAATATGCAGATAGTAAAATATTCTCCCGCTCTTTGCTTGCAAAGGTTGGTTTTCTCTTGGCTTGAGTGTTGTTATGCCATTTTAAAATGGTACAATATCCCAAGTGCATTACAAGAAACCACTTGACTGACATTATTTACCTGTGAACTTGTTTTCCATGACTGGATGTCCATAAATTGCCCACAGAGTGCATCTATTCAGGTAAAGATGATCTCTTCTTGTACAAAGTAAAAATCTTGTCATTTTTTATTTGAAAAGCAGTTAAAATCAGCTCATAAAATGTGCCTTCTGATCATCATATGCAGATGTGTTGTCAGAACAACCTGCAGGCTATGATCCCATCTTACCTTAACATTAATGTTTGTGTTGTCTATTTCTTTGGCTGTGCAGACTGTGGTTTGTTTCCCCTACCTTGGAGGTGTGATTGAGCTGGGTGTAACTGAACTGGTAATTTCCTTTTCTGTGGACCTAGGCTGGAATTTTTCAGTTCATCATATGAAGATAAATGTAGCCATAAATCTTATCAAGGAATTAAGCAATTATAATAATTGTTTTTTTTTTCTGAATACTCTTAACTCCAAAGGTTCCGGAGGACCCGAGTCTCCTTCAGCACATTAAAGCTTCCTTGCTGGACTTCTCAAAGCCTGTTTGCTCTGAGAAATCTTCCTCTGCTCCTCATAATGCAGATGATGACAGAGATCCTGCATGTGTCAAGGTCGACCGTGAGATAGTGGATTTGTTGGACTTGGAGAACCTCTATTCCCCTACAGAAGAAATCAAATTTGATCAGGAGAAGTTTAATGAATTACATGAAAATATCAATGAAGATTTCAACATCAGTTCCCCTGATGAGTGCTCGAATGGATGTGAACAAAATCATCAGATGGAGGACTCATTTATGCTTGAAGATGTGAATGGTGTTGCTTCTCAAGTTCAAAGTTGGCATTTCATGGATGATGACTTTAGCAATGGTGTTCAAATTTCCATTAACTCAAGTGACTGTGTATCTGAAGCTTTTGCAAATCAAGAAAAAGCTGCTATCTCCTCTCCCAAGCAGGGAAGTGTAAACCATTCTCATTTTAAAGAATTCCAAGAAGGCAATCACACAAAACTAAGCTCTTTTGATCTTGGGGTTGATGATGATTTGCACTACAGAAGAACTCTTTCTGCTATTCTGGGAACTTCAAATTGGTTGATTGAAAGCCAAGGTTTTCATACTTGTGGCTATAAATCTAGTTTTATTAGTTGGAAGAAAGGAGAAAAGGCAAATTTTCATAGACCGAGGGTACAACAGAACATATTTAAAAAGATTCTGTTCGCAGTTCCTCTATTGCATGCCGGCAGTTCTCTTATGTCTCAGAAGGAAACTGGTGGAAAACATTGCCTTGGGAAATTGGAAAATGATGATGATGATGAAAAAGGATATCTTTTACCAGAAAAAAGAAGAGAGGAAGAGAAGTTTCTGGTCCTTAGGTCAATGGTTCCTTCTATCAGTGAGGTTGGTCGACTTTCATTTGCACTATCTCATCTAGAAATCAACTGTGGCATAAACTTCATGCTTTGTTCATATGTGCATTTACAGATTCCCATTATGCAGATTTTCTCTGCAGTTCTTTGTGTAAAACGTTCATTACAAGTGTAAACATCAGAAGCAATTTAGCTTCTGATCAGTTTTGGATAAGTTGCAATGTTTTATCAGGCTAGTTTCTTTTGAAATTTTAACTCTATTAATTTGTTGTGTGTTAACAAACTAGATAGCGCTTTTGCAGATTGACAAAGCATCAATTCTTAAGGATACAATCAAGTACTTGAAAGAGCTAGAAGCAAGGGTAGAAGAGTTGGAATCTTGCATGGACTCAGTGGACTTTGAGGCAAGACCTAGAAGGAATTGCCTGGATGCAATGAAGCAGGCATCAGATAATCATGAAAACAGAAAGGTTGAAAATGTCAAGAAGTCTTGGATAAACAAGAGGAAGGCCTGTGACATTGACGAAAGCCACGAAACCGGCTCAGAACAAAGCAGGGTTATTCCAAGAGATGGCCTTACATCAGATGTGAAAGTAAGCATAAAGGAACTGGAAGTTATAATTGAAATAAGATGTCCTTCCAGGGAATTCTTGTTGCTGGATATCATGGATGCTATAAACAACCTACACTTGGATGCCCACACGGTTCAATCATCTACTCTCGAAGATGTTGTCATAGTGACCATGAAATCTAAGGTTCGTATGCTTAAGCTCATTCCAACAGATTCCTCTGTTCTTCATTGTTCGATCCTCAAGAATAACAAAAATTGAATCCCAAGTCCCAACCTGTTTTATTGTCGTAATGTTCTTTTGTTTTTACCAGTTCCGAGGAGCAGCAATTGCACCTGCAGGGATGATCAAACAAGCACTACAAAGAGTTGCAACCAGGTGATGGGAAGCCACATCAGAAGTAATCATCAACAAGTATTTGTAGGATTTCTCGATTCAGTAGGCTGACTTTCTCGGTGTAATAGGGGAAGAGGAACTGATATTCTTCCTAACAAGCATTTCTTATCATCCGTTGCAACCTTCCCTCCTAGCTAATAGGCCTTAAGTAGGAACTTGCCTAGTGGTAAAGAAGGCCAAAGCCTTCAATACATTTCACCTAGTACCAGTTTAAAACCTTTTGGGTTTGAATCTCAGTTGACAAATTACTTTTATTTTATGATGCAATTTCTAATCCATGTATGAATATTCTAGATAACATAACCAAACTTCAACTTGCAAATGTCATAATTCACATTGTATACATATACAATATGAAAAAATTGAAAAAACAAATTATACAAATGTTATTAAATTTTCGCTTAAAAGAAAAAATCAAATTCAAGTTAACAACTAAAAAATAGAAAAAAAAATGTACAATTGATTTTGTACAAATATTATCCTTAATTGCTTTTTATTTTTAATATAGAAAAATTTCGTCGATGCAATAAATAATATAAAATATTATTATTGGACGAAAATAAGAATGATAAGTTCAACTAATAAAAAGAATTTAGAGTTTCCTTTATAATTATAATAATAATAAAAATAATGGAAGGATTAAGAAAAGATAAAACAAGAGGTAAAAGAAGAAAGAAAAAAGAATACAGAGGAAAAATTCTTTTATGGTAATAATTAATTTGAATGATGATAAAAAAAATTGACGCAAAAATATCCTTCCAAGACCAAAATTCAAATTATTAATTAGGTTTAAAGCAATTGATAAACTTATAAGGCATTTAATATTTATTAAAATGAAATTTGGCCCCAACAAGCAAGTCAATTGCAATCTGCTAAGACCTGGGCCTTGTGGGCTTTGTATTTTTTTGGGATAATTCATGGATAACAAAAGCCTAAATACTTAAGTAGAACGTTTAGCTTAGCCCAAGAATATCATAGTCTTCATGGCTCTAATCAGTAAGCCCAAATTCCTAGTCCATTGTTGAATTTTATCGTCCGACGCCGTCGTTTCACTTTGAACGCCTCCATTCGGCGCTCTGATGGTTTATCGTGTGTATGTATTACTCGTCTCCTAATGCACAGGCAGAAGCTATTTGCAGAAATTACCCATAGAAATAGAAAATCTCCTACGAGAATATTCGTAGCTTTATCTCGCTACGTCACTTTATGCTATAGAAACCCAAATCACGACGACCCAGTCGATCCTTATGCTGAAAAAGATCATGTAATATCATGGACATCCGAGTTATCCAAGTTGGTAAGGCAAGGCCAGCCCGAGGAAGCCATTGGCTTGTTCAAGACAATGTTAATGAGTAATCAAAGGCCAAATTATGTTACAATTTTGAGCTTAGTAAAAGCCGTTGATACTTTAGATTGGGAGGCATTGACAATGATGGTTCATGGGTTGGTGATCAAGATGGGGTTTGAATCAGAACCCTCAGTTTTAACTGCTCTTATTGGGACTTATTCCATTTATGGTATGGGAATTTGTTGGAGTTTGTTTAATCAAATACCCAATAAAGATGTTGTTTTACGGAGTTCTATGGTTTCTGCATGTGTTAAGAATGGGGACTATGTGGACGCTCTTGAGTTGTTTAGAAGAATGCATTCTCTTGGGTTGAAAGCTAATCATGTAAGTATTGTCAGCATCTTGCCTGCTTGTGCTAATCTGGGCGCTCTTCAGCTAGGTAGAGAAATACATGGTTTTATTATAAGAAGAATGATTTGTTATGTCAATAGCGTTCAGAATTCATTGGTTGATATGTATGCAAAATGTAAGAGTCTTCAGACAGCGATCTGTGTTTTTAATGGGATGTTGAAGAAGGACTTGGTTTCTTGGAGGAATTTGATCCGTGGTTATATTGAGAATGAATGTGGAATAAAAACATTGGATGTTTTTTCAAAGATGCGGGGGTTGTCTTTCTTCGCTCCGGATGAATTTGTTGTCCGGGATATGATTATGGCAGTGTTACAATCTGGAGAGAGCAAAATTGGATCAGCATTTCATTGCTACATTCTGAAAACCGGGTTCTTGGCTTTTGTTTCCATTGCAACTGCACTGTTGCAGATGTATGCTAAGTTTAGCATGGTGGCTTCAGCTAGGAATGTATTTGATCACATCAGTAATAAAGATGTCATTGCTTGGAATGCGATGATTTCAGCTTATGCTCAAAGCAGGCTGCCTTTTAATGCCATCGATACATTTAGACAGATGTTATTGATGAATGAGAAACCTAGTGAGTTCTCTTTAGTTAGTCTATTACAAATCTGTTCTCTGATGGCATCTCAAGAAGTATCTGATAAAGTTGGAGAAACCATCCATGCTTTTGTGGCGAAAGTTGGTTACTCGAGGAATGTGTATTTGTCCTCAGCTTTGATAGATTTCTACTGCAGATTTGGAAGGGTTAAGCAAGGAAAGTTTCTTTTTGATGAAGTTCCTACGAAAGATCTTATTTGTTGGAGTTCAATGATTAATGGGTATGTACTGAATGGTTATGGAATTGAGGCTCTTGAGACATTTGCAAACATGTTGGATTGTGGGATAAAGCCCAATGACATTATTTTTCTTTCTGTTTTATCTGCTTGTAGTCACTGTGGGCTTAAAAATGAGGGTTGGAAGTGGTTTTATTCTATGAAAGAGAAGTATGGAATTACTCCAAAGCTTGCACACTATGCATGTATGGTGGATTTGCTCAGTCGCCAGGGTCATATTGAACAAGCTCTACACTTTGTGAGGAAAATGCCAATGGAGCCAGATAAGAGAATCTGGGGCGCTCTTCTTGCTGGTTGTAGAGTCTCGCCTGGTCCAATTAAGATTGTAGAGTTTGTTGTTGAACGGCTTTCCACCTTGGACCCACAAAATAGTAGTCATTATTACATGATTTTGTCAGACCTATATGCTGAGGAGGGTAGAGGGGAAGATGCCGAGAGGCTAAGAAGATTGGTCGATGACAATGCCAAGAGGGGAAAAGAATAGTTGGATACCACAGTAGTCAATGCAACTACTCTCCTGTACATACTTTCAATTGATTTTATAACAAGTAGGTAACCAAATGATTTCCTGTCTCTGTCTGTAATTCATTTTGTAGTATGTTGAAAATATATTCTTAAAATTTGTAACTTGTAAAACTTGAGAGCTTTTTTTGATGGAATCTGAGATCTTTCTTGTACACTGCTAAAATTGCTTACCTTCTCATTTCATTTTGTGTTCTGAAAATCATAATTGGGACTAAAATAATGTTCATGTTCTGAATCTGATACTGAGTTTAAGAAAGAAAACATTAGCACGATATAACGAGAGTGTTCGATTGTGCATTCTTGAGAGAAAACATGCTCTCTGATCTGCTTCAGTTTAAGTTCTATTGTTCTGCTTTTCTCTTGAGGAAAGCCATGTACTATACCAAACAAAGACTAATCTAAGCTTGTTCTTTTAAAAGGAGGCTTGATCTATAAAACCAAGCAAGACCTACTTGGATATGGAAAAATAGAATTGATGGCTCTATCAAACTGATTCACTCTCAGTATTCAAAGCATTTCCCATATTAATATTAGATTTTCATAAAAACGAGAAAGGAATTTGTAACATAAAAAATGGATTCTGCTTGGGAGTTTGAAGTGAAATTATGGCTTGAAATATCTTCCAATGGACACATTAAAATTGGACTAAATGTTGCATTAAATGAACTTTTAAAACTGACTGCATTAACTTTCCCAGCTTAAGCACATCATAAATCCTTCTTACTAACCACACTCTGTTCCAGTCTTGTCCCCTTTCTTAAACACCAAGCCAACCTAAGTTTATACCTGTGTGTCTGCAGACAATTTCAAACATGAAAGAAGGAATACTTGAAGTTCTTCTTGTAAATGCTGAAGACATTAGGCACACTAATCTTATTGGTATCTCTCTCTCCTAGCTACAAACCATAAATATGTCCTGCGCTTGTTTCTCTTTTTGTTGTTGTCGTTGTTGTTTTTAACAAATTTAAAGTAACAATTTGGTTTTGATAATTTGGTCATAGGAACACCAGCCTACTATGTTATATTACAATGTGGAACTCAAGAATACAGGAGCAAAGTGTCACCAGGTTCATTTCTAGTCAATTGATGTCCTGCAATTACTAATGGTTTTCTTTTGGACTGTCTTGAACCATGATGATTGTGTTTTGTGATTCAGGTAAACATGAAAAAGTATTGTGGAATGAGAAATTCAAGTTCGAATTTCCACAGTCCGAATGGGAAAACTTCACTCATATTACCTTTAGAATCATGGACAAGGAATTCTTCACAGACAATGGATTTGTTGGTAAAACCATGTAATGTATTTTGCTTCTTTCCCCCTAATATGCATTTTACTCCATTCTCATTGCCCTGATACCTAAATCAGCATTTAAATGAGCAGGAGAAACTAGTAATATATTTTACCTCACTTCTTCTAAATTTGACAACTAACCTTCCCCACCCTTCTTCTAGTATTTCTTCTACCATGGAAAGTGTAGATAGGCCATGGAAAGTGTAGATAGGACTGGTAGGAAAGTGATAGAATGACAAAAACATGATCTCATAATGACTAGCAGATAGTGAAATGTTGCTATGATTTAATTTTCCCTTCGAGACATTAAAAGCAATTCAACAATTAACAAAGACAACCAATATAAAAGCTGAAGTGAGTTGTTTAATTACCATTTTTTTTGTAGAATTCACCTTGGTGGAATAATTACTGAGGGGACAGACAGAGAATTTATTGAAGTGAGACCAGCTCCCTACAATGTAGTGCTTGAAGATGACACTTACAAAGGACAGATAAAGATTGGGTTTAAATTCATCGCTCATGTGAGTATGAATAGACACCCAAATTTCTATTATTGATTCTTGATATCAATTAGCCTGATAAGAAGCCTAAACTCATGTTCTTTTTGCAGAAAGAAATGCAGAAAGAGATGCAAGAATTTGCTCTGCTGCCTAATGAACCTGGACGATCATTTTGTAGCTCCATTAGGAATCTATGGAAATTTCCATGGTGGAAAATTTTATTTCTTTATGTACAGAGGAAATCCAAAAATGAGCACAAGGATAATTAAGAGCAATACAAGTGATTGGTATGTGGTTTGATGTAAGAATGTGAACCATGGTCTGAAAATCTATGATAATATGAGCAGATTTTACACTTTTTAGAGGAATAACTTGTCTTATTTCAGTGTTCAATAGCATAGAAACAGGGCTTGACACCATTTTGCCGAGGTTCATGCATTTCATTAAAAAAGAAAAGAAAAGAGACAGAGAGAGACCATTTGACCTTTCCAATCTAACTCCCAATTAGACCTAACAAGCCAATAGGATTCAAAGAAATGGGAAGCACGTCTATCTCACGAATCTTCCACCAAACTAAACTGAATTTGTTTTCTTCCTCTTTCAGCCCCTTGATTTTCCCAATAAGTTTGACTCACAAAGAGTTGAAAACCCATGAATTATTCTTCCCACAAAGGCTTTTAACAAGATGTTGCATGCCTTCCAAGCTAACCTCCGACCAAGCCAACCACCGGGTCCCTATCAAATTTCCAAAACATGCAGGCGAAATCCCCCCATGTTCTATTTCTATACCGCTGCCACTACTTTTGCTATGAAAATCAGCTTGGCAGTAAAAGTAGAATAAGCTTGGTATTGAAATTAGGGGCAATGGGGGTGTTTGTCATCTTTTCCTATCAAGTTGTCTTCCGGGGACCAACGAACCACTTGAGTTATAAAGACAAATTAATTGAGTAAAATGATGGGAGGAGGCCTGAATTTTTCCTACTTTTAAACTCTGACACATCTTCTGAACTTGTTATTCTTCACATGCCATGGACTTACATCATAAGAAAATATGTATCTATGGCTAAATGAAAATTTTTGCTATGCTTTGAACCAACCACATCATTTAATTGGGAATCGTTTCAATATATTTAATTAGTCTTCAAGATAAGAAAAAATAAAGTTGCTGTTATATATCATTCAATCATAACGTGCTAAATCAGCTCATGTTGGGGCAATTTATATTAATTTCGATAATGAACTCTGACAGGGTAGCTGTTCCATGTAAAATATTTTTGTAAATTATAAAATATTTCTCACGTATTTGCAATCATATAATATTAAGCCACCAGGCCTTCATAAATATTCATGTACAACTAAGCCACACTCTGCATGTTCTCTATCAGCAAGCCAATACTCGTTCAACCGAAGAAAGCCAAAACTTTGGGCAACTTTTCGAATCAAAACCCAATCTTTCCTTTCTTCTGTTCATTTGCATAACACCACCGATTCCGATACTGGGTCTTTCTTGTTTTGATCGGAAAAGAGAAGGACCCTGCAATCGGACGGTCGAGATTCCTCTATCATGGCGAGTTGGTGACATGGATATGCAAAAAGAAAGTGTTTCTTTTGGAAAGAAAAGGTTAGAGAAGGGGAGAAATAAGTGCTTGGGAGGGAACTGTTTCAAACGGTCCCCAGACTGCTAAGCTTTCTTCGACGGTTTCTAATTCAAAATTCTATATTCGACAACCTCTAAAGGTGACTTACAAAAGATTGTTAAGAGAGACCGTTGCTTTATTATCAACCGTTGGCTTTATATTTTTCAAATTTTAGTTGCTTCATCTCTCTACAATTTACAAGTATTACTTTAAACATAAACTTTATTGCATGTTTACAGTGAATTATGTAAAGAATCTGACGACAATAACGACCTGTGAGTAAACATCTTTTGCTTTTTGGTTGCTGCAAGAAAGATGGGTCATTCTTTTTTCTTTTCTTTTTCTTCTGTCCAATGTAAATAATACAGTTTAATTCAATTCTTTTACCGGGTCCATGTTTTAGACCGTGAGTCTTAAAAGGTCCCATCCGTCCAGTTTGTTTTGATCATGATTCAAAAGGTCCTCAAAGCTTGAGACCCACTAACCAAATTTCATGATTATTTGCAGAGTTGAGTTGTAACAAGGCTCAAATGGACAGCATGTCAAATTCTGATGAAACTTATGATCTGGGATATCAGCCTTCTCCTTCTTCTATTGATCAAAATGATCGATCAACTACAGGAACTCCGGGGTACTCACCGCTGAGTGGTGATTCTTTCGTGTATTGCCGGACTTATTCTGAGGCCTCTGCATTTTCAGACCCTGTTGATAATCACAGTTGTTGTAGTGAAGCTTCACCTTCTCACTGGCCACCCACAAGATCCGGGGCTCAGAATCAAGCTGTTCTTACCAGGCTTGGAACGAAGCAGCGACAAAGTAATGCGGATGACAAGCTTGACAATCAGGATTCATTGGATTTAGGTAAAATATTGGGCAGAGTTATGTCTTTCCATGCGAAACTATGTTCGTTTTTTTTTTTCCCAAGCTAATTGGTGTAACATTATGTTGACAGAACTCGAAACGATGAAGGAAAGATTTGCAAAACTTTTACTAGGAGAAGACATGTCAGGAAGTGGGAAAGGGGTCTGCACAGCGGTTACAATCTCAAATGCCATAACCAATCTCTATGGTACATGTTTCCGAACAGCTGCAGACTTTGTTTGTAGTTGTCTTTCAATGCTATGAAATTGCTTACTTCTGTTAATTTCTGCAGCAACTGTCTTTGGGCAAAATTTGAGGTTGGAGCCTTTGAACCCCGAAAAAAAGGCACTGTGGAAAAGAGAAATGGACTGTCTTTTATCTGTCTGCGATTACATTGTGGAATTTTCTCCCAAATCACAGAATTTGTGTAATGGAACAGCTGTTGAGGTACGATTTCACAATCCATAACCAACTTTTTTTTTCCTTAATGGGGGTTCGTCATCTTTGCCTGGTTTAACATGATGCTTTTGACTTTTTAGATAATGGAGAGCAGACAAAGATCAGATATTTATGTCAATCTTCCTGCACTGAGAAAGTTGGATGCAATGCTCATTGTAAGACAAGCTCTACGTGAGAAAACTCACAATCATTTCTAGTTGAAAAGGCTTATCTCATAGCTCACATCCTTTGACAGGAAATACTAGACAGCTTCCAGGACAGAGAATTCTGGTATGCAGAGCAAGGGAGCATGTCCTCGAATTCGACTCGTACTGGCTCCTTTCGAAGGGTTGTTCAGAGAAATGATGAGAAATGGTGGGTTCCAGTGCCATGCGTTCCTCCAACTGGTCTCTCTGAGAAAGCAAGGAAGTGCTTGCGACACAAACGTGACTGTGCTAATCAAATTCACAAGGCAGCTATGGCTATCAACAGTAGTGTTCTTGCTGAGATGGAGATTCCAGACTCATACATGGCATCCCTTCCAAAGGTTAGTCCTTTGTTGCACAAACTTTCTGGTTCATGTCATTTGGAGCAGGCATTGTGAAAACTATAAAAGTTGGGAGTTAATTAAATCAGTGAATCAAATGAGAATAACTATAGCAAATTCAATTGAATAAGATCACTTGAGATGAAACTGGTCCCAGGGACAATAACTCCAAAGAATCGTAGCGGTAAGAAAGTCTACAAAACAAACAAACACGGTTACAAACTGTGCAAAATGTCCCAAGTATTACACTACGGGTATGAAGGCTAAATAGTACAGTAGGAATCCGCTGCCAGTAGCTACAGTTACCACAAATTTCTTATTTCTGACTCTATTTTCTATCTGGAAACTCCTCTTATCTACAGAGCGGAAGAGCCAGTATTGGAGACCCAATTTACCGCTTCATGTACACGACAGAAAAATTCTCCCCTGACTATCTGCTTGATTGTCTCAATATAGCATCCGAACATGAAGCACTTGAGCTCGCAGACCGCGTTGAAGCATCAATGTATACATGGAGACGTAAAGCATGCATGAGCCACTCAAAATCATCATGGGGAATGGTAAAGGACCTCATGTCTGATGTTGATCGAAGTGACAAGAATCATATATTGGCTGAAAGAGCAGAGAGCTTGTTATTTGCCTTGAAGCAGAGGTATCCTGAACTTGCACAGACATCCTTGGACACATGCAAGATTCAATACAATCGGGTAGGTGAAGTTCGGACCCTGTCTGAAATACTTTCTTCCATAAATTGCCAAGTCTTTTGACCTCTATGGGAAGAACTAAATGGAAAATTCAATCTTGCAGGATGTGGGCCAAGCAATCCTGGAGAGCTACTCAAGAGTTTTAGAAGGTCTTGCTTTTAACATTGTTGCTTGGGTTGAAGATGTCCTTTTTGTAGACAGAACAATAAGAAACCAAGAGTAAGCTAAATGGCAAGCAGGAAAACTATCAATGAGGGCTAGCTCAACCCCAAAGTCATCTCTGGCTGTTCATTCGTTCAACAATTTCTGGTAAATCCATTTTGCAAGAAGCCAAGAACATAATCTGGTTGGGAAACCTGGCAATTTTTATTTATAGTTTCATGCATATTGTAATTGCTGTTACATGGGAACCAATTTGTACATTAGCATCAATTCAAGGAAATCATGCAATTCTATTCCCCCACCATTTCTTTTCATTGGGTTCCTATTCATGAATAAAAAAAGAAAGTCCTCAACTGCAATCTTCGACAACCTTTGAAACAACAAACTCTGAAATAAAATTTCCCAATTTTGTACACCAACACTACAACTGTTTACACTTTGGAGAAGAAGAATGGGATTCCCACTAATCCATTCAAACATCAGTCAACAAACCACTCCGTAGTCTTAAAGACTTAGAGGGTTTTTTTGGAGAGGAAGATGATCTGAAAGCTTCAACCTTAGCCTTGCATTTGGTGTTGTCTCCTTTGTTCTCTTCCAGACACTTCTCTAAGGCCTCAGCTTTGCCTTGAACCAAAGTCTTCTTCTCTGTCTCATCAATACCACCACCAACAACGCCATTCACCTCCTTCTCTTGATCCATTGTATCAACAAAAACCACAGGATTCGGAAGCCTGTATCAAATTTTTTAACAGATGAACTGTTAAAAAACAAGAAAGATAAAATTCATAAAAATCAGAAAAACATAAAAATTTATGTGATTTGACCTCTTACCTAGGTCCACTGTTCTTCCACTACTGAAAAATTAAAATACAATTAATTGGCCTCTAAATTTTCCAAGTCAATCTAAGATCCCTTACACATCCTCAACAGCCTTCTAAGAAGGCTCATCCTAGAAATTATAAAAGTTCAAAGTAAGAAAAATGGGATTAGAATGGAACAAGAAGCTTAAATCCATACAACTCAATATTGTAAACAAACAAGAATTCTAGTCAAATAAGATTTAAAAATATAATAGATCAGACAACTATGATCAAATAGGGAAGAAAAAGAAACAAAAAACCCCTCACAAAAGTTTTGGGCTTCATATCCATTCTTTCATTAGTGTCAGCGTTTGAAAGATGATAGAAAAAAGTATGTCAAGGGAAAAAAATGAAAAGAAGAATTAGTTACAGAGAGACGAAAACATATTCTGACCTGATCCTAAGTCAAAAACAACAAGAATTATTAAACATGGAAGAAGAATTCAAGATAAACTGATTTTCCTACCACCTTTCTCTGAAACCCAACAGAACAAGACTGTTCTTTATCAATTTACAAAAGGTCCACCATAACCAAAAAGGAAACGAAGAAAAGAAAAGGGTGCAGAATTTTTAAGCTGATGAACTTACTCAGAGAAAACTAAAGGATTAAGTGGAGTAGCAGAGGGAGAGAGTAGGAGAATAATTTTTTTTTTTTTGGTTTTAACAAAGGAAAGATGAGCAAGAAATAGCCAGAGTCACCAGTCGCTTGGAAAAAGCCTTCCCCATGTTTTTCTATAAAGACTAAGACTCGTACTCACATACGATGGAGTTATGTAGTTTCGTCGCAAAACTTTTCTGATTTCTCGGCCGCCCATTGTTTTAAACATATTCAGAGATGGACGGCTAGAGATGCAAGATTGATGAAAATCAAATACACTTGGCCGTAAATGTCTCATGGGGAGGGTTGACCTCGTTAAGGGAGGTAGGGAGCCTTTGTGTCAAGGGGTCATTACCCTTTTTTCAAAAAACGTGCTTGATGGGGTGTATAACACACCTATTTATAAAATGTTTAAGATTTTTTGTTTTTATTCGATGTGGGATAAAGTACTTTTTGTGATACTCTTCCACTTGATTTCTACAACGTTTTCGTTGTCGTTGGCTACCTTACCTACTTCAATTCGTTGGGAATCTTGGCGTGAGTCGGATGAGATCCGGTCTGCTCTGATACCACTTGTCACGGGATCATTACCTTCTTTCTAAAAAACGCACTTGATGGAGTGTGCAGCACACCCGCTTATAAGGGGCCTAGGACCTTTCATTTCTGTCCGATGTAAGATAGAAGCATTTTTTGTGACACTTGTCCGCTATCGCTTGCTACAACATACAACTTCATAATCTTTACGTCATGGCATAAGACTAATCGTTTCGTTACTGTTTCGATCTAAAAGCTTAGGCTATCAGTGATAATCAAAGAGTAATTCTAAGAGATTCAAACCATCAACAGTATTAATCATTAATTTGGATGAAATTATTCATAAAGACTTAATTATATACATCATAATATATGTATTAAATTAATCAAATTTTGAAAAGAAGAATTAAATTGAATAAAACATTATAATATAAAGACTTTCTAACTACTTTGACTATTGATTTTTCATTTTTAATGTCAAGATTAAAGGTGACAAACATGAGTTTCTAATTTGTTTATAATCAATCATAACAAGAAGTTTTTTTAACTTATCATGATTAGATTAATTTATTCTTTATAAAAAAAAGCCATGTTAAATAATAATTAAATCCACTAAGATGGTAATTGGCAATACCATAACAATAACATAACATTACAATTTGTTTACAATGTATTTAATTGTCATTCTCAATGTTTCAGTCTATTCTCGTATTGTTTTTATAAATACTTCACTTTATGTCAATTGATGAGTTTTGCTATATATAATTTAATTTGCATTATCAAGTAGACTACTATATATAACTTTGTAACACAAAGTTGTCATGCCAAATTCTTTTTTCCCTTACCCATCTTTGCCAAAATATTTTATAATAAAATAAATTTACAAAATATATGTATATAAATTAAAAAATATATAAACTTGCATAAAATGTATAAATATTAAATAATAATTATTTTAAAATCATAGAAAATGTTGAAAAAAATACTCAAAATGGAGTCAAAATCAAACATATGCCATCCAGGGTGCGTTTTTAGCATGTTTTTTTGCATATTTTTAACACATTTTTAATATGTTTTTAATATATTTTTAACATTTTTTTTGCACGTTTAAGGACAATATATACTCCCTAGGTCTGTTTTGAGATTTTCTTTGGATATTTTGATTTTTTGCTCGTTTTTAATACAATTAAACTTACCAAAATTGAATTAGATCTTAATTTTACAAAACTCATATATCAAAACTAAAATTGCTAATTAATAGTATTCCACATAATAGAAAATTTCAACATATTATGTTTTTTTATAGCATATGTCATCATGATTTTCAAAAGCAAACGGATTTTGAAAATACGTTTGATAAAGATTTCAAATAATAGTTTTTTTGTGGTTTTATTTTTGTTATTTATAATTCTAAGTATGAAACATTTCTTTCAAAAATTATTTAGTTTAAAATTAAACTGTATGTTGCTTTAAATAAAGTCGAAAGATTCAATCATTTCCTATCTTAGCCTTACACCTACTGGGGCAAATACATCAATCCA
Source organism: Theobroma umbraticum (assembly GCF_002168275.2). NCBI lineage: Eukaryota > Viridiplantae > Streptophyta > Magnoliopsida > Malvales > Malvaceae > Theobroma > Theobroma umbraticum. The sequence continues at coordinate 2,389,648 of NW_018397258.1, forward strand.
TAAAAATGAAAAGGTTGAAATTGCTACAGTCACTAATAGTGTGCCAACTATTACAATTTTACAACCCAGGAGCAAAATGTTCTCATCATGTCTTCAAGATGAAAAAATTGAATTAGCATTCTAAACATATTGATTTACTAATTGCGTTTGTACCTATAACTGTCCCACAATCTTCAAGTGGTAGTGCAAGCTCTTTAAGAAAGCAACCCTAAAAAAGAAAAAAGAGCTAAATTGCACAATGATACTAAGTATTTGGTTGTCATTCTCAATATTTCAGCTTATTCTCATGTTGTCTTAAAAAAGATTTCACTGTATGTCAGTTGATGAGTTTTGATATATATAATTTAATTTCCATTATCATTTAGATGAAGGATGTTAGTATATATAATTTTGTTACACAAAGGTGCTATACAAAAAAATATTTTTCTCTCTTAGCCATCTTTGCCACAATAGTTTATAATAAACTAAGTTTACATAATACATGCATATAAATTAAAGAAACTATATAAATATGGATAAAAAGATATAAATATTAAATAATAATGATTTTAAAATAAAAAAATTTTGAAAAAAATACTCAAAATGGAGCTGAAATCCAACCTCTTAGGCCTCATGCACCACTCATTGCGTGTTTTTAACACATTTTTTGTATGCTTTTTGCACGTTTTAGTACATTTTAACATGTTTTTCACATATTTTTAACATATTTTTATACGTTTAAGGAAAGTACATACTCCCTAGGTCTGTTTGGAGATTCTTTTTAGATTTTTCAATTTTTTCCTCATTTTTAAAGCAATTAAACTTATCAAAACTTAATTAGATCCTAATGTTACAAAAATTCATGCATTAAAACTAAAAGTACTAATTAATATTAATCCATATAACAAAAAATTTCAATTTATTACTGTTCTGTTATAACATACATGATTTTTAACAATAAACAAATTTTGGAAACATCTTTACCAAAGATTACAAAGAAAAGTTTTTCTTTGGTTTTATTTTTTCCTTTTTTTTTGATGATTTTAAGTATGTAACATTTACCTTCAGAAATTATCTACTCCAAAGTTAAACTGTGTTAATTTTAATAAAGTTAAGGATTCAAATATTTCCCATCTTAGCCCTATACCTATTGAAGCAAACACATTGATCCATAAGAATGAATAGGTTGAAATTATTGCAATCACTAATAGTGTGCCAACTACTGCAATTCTACAACCAAGCTCAAGAGCAAAATGTCCTCAACATGTCTTTAAAATTGAAAAATTAGAAAAAGGTTTTCAACATTGATATTTTAATTGCGTTTGTGTTTACAGCAATTGCACAATCTTAAGTGGTGGTGAAAAAAAAAAGGTTAAATTGTGGAATGATATTTAGTATGTATTTCGATTGTCATTCTTAATGTTTTTGTCTAGTTTCATGTTATCTTTTTAAAAGCTTTTACTGTATGTTAATTGATAAATTTTTTTATATATAATTTAATTTGCATTATCTATTAGATAAAAGACACTATTATATAACTTTGTTAACAAAAATTTTTTTTCTTTAATCATATTTGTCAAAATATTTTATAATAAAATAAATTCATAAAATACATGTATATAAATTAAAAAATATATATAAACATGTATAAAAATGTATAATATTAAATAAAAATTATTTTTAAGTTATATAATATTTTGAAAAAATAGTGAACATAGAATCGAAATTGAACCTCCATAAACCTTACACACAGCACACATGTCACCATTGCGCATTTTTAACACACTTTTCATACATTTTTAACCTCTTTTCACACTTTTTTAATATGTTTTTCACACGTTTAAGGAGAACACATACTCCACAGGTCTGTTTCAAATTTTCTTTATAATTTTTTATTTTTTATTTTTAATGGAATTAAACTTACTAAAAACTTAATTAAAACATAATTTCACAAAACTCATGTATCAAAATTGAAATTACAACTTAATAGTAGTTCACATAGAAAATTTTAACATATTATTATTCCATTATAACATACGTTATTATAATTTTTAACAACAAACGGATTTTGAATTATAAAGAATAGTTTTTTTGTGGTTTTATTATTTTTTCTCTATCTACTTAATGATTCTTGGTATGTCTTTTCTCTTCATGATGATTCTAGGTAGGGAACATATCCTTAAGAGATTATCTAGTCTAAAAATAAATTGTAGGTTGCTTTGAATAAACTTAAGGATTCAAGTATTTCTTATCTTGTCCCTATACTTGCTGGAACAAACACATTGATCCATCTTATCCATATATCTGTCGTAGCAAACATATCGACACATAAAGAGGTTGAAATTTCTACGGTAAATAATTGTGTGCCAACTACTACAATTCTACAATCAAGCTTAAGAGTAAAACATTATTGATTTTTAAGAATGAAGATGTTGAAATTGCTACAGTCACTAATAGTGTGCCAACTGTAATTATACAATGAAGAGCAAAATGTTCTTACCATGTCTTTAAGATTGAAAAATTCGAAGAAGGTTTTGAATATATCGATCTTCTAATTTCGTTTGTGGCCATAGTTATTGCACAGTTTTCAGATGATAACGAAAGCTCTTTAAGAAATCAACCCGCAAAAATATAAGATCTAAATTGTACAAAAATACTTAGTAACTATTCGATTGTCATTGTCAATATTTGAATTTATTTTCATATTGTTAATCTTTAAATGATGGTGAAAGCTTTTTAAGAAAGCAACGCAAGAAAAATAAAAAGACTAAATAGCATAGTAATACTCAGTAAATATTCGATTGTCATTGTCAATGTTTGAATTTATTTTCATGTATTTGTAAAAAAACTTCACTAGGTAAGTTTTGAGGTATATAATTTAATTTGCAGACGCTATGTTATATAAAGTTGTTATGCTAAAATTTTTTTTTTCTCTTACCCATTTTTGCCAAAATATTTTATACTAAAATAAATTTTATAAAATACATACATATAAATTAGAGAAAAATATATAAACATCCATAAAATATATAACTATTTAATCATTATTATTTTAAAATCATATAAAATGTTGAAAAAAGTAATCAAAATGGAGTTGAAATCAAACCTCCTTAAGCCCCACACTCGCCATGCTTTTCACACATTTTTAGTACATTTTTTTATATGTTTTTAGATTTTTTGACACTTAATTAAGTTTTTAGTACATTTTTTTGTATGTTTTTAGATTTTTTGACACGTAATTAGATGCTAATTTTACAAAACCCATGCATAACACTCCAAAGATCTAGATAAATCCACGTTTTAAGTTTCTTTTAAATCTGTTGCAAAACACTTATATTATATTTAATTTAACTTTAGATATCAATCCTATAACATATATTACTTAATTTTAAGATAGCAATTTGAATTAAAACACATAAAATAAAATATAACTGATTAGTTAAAAACTAAATTTTGAATTTTATGTTCAAATCTGAAACATCAAATCGGAAAATAGGAATCCGAGGATAAAAAAAAAACATATACTCCAATATGCAATTTTACAAAATAAATTTATTAAATTTTGTTGATTTTTAATTTCACACAAATTTAGATTTTTGATATCATATGTAAAGTTAAATCTTACATATGAGAAGAATAAAGGAAGGAGAGATGCAGGGGAATAGGTAGCAGAACGAAGCAAAGAGAAGAGAGGAGATAAAGGAAGAGAAATTTTTAAAAGAAAGAAGAAAGGAGCGGAATTTTAAAACTGTCTTCCTATTTATTCCTTTTTATTTTTTTTTTTATTTTTTGTTCTAAGTCGAGAGCCAAATTTTAGTCTTGAAATTTTTAGAAGGAACTTTACAATAGACTCATAAATCATGTGGTTATAATTCGCGTATATCCAATCAATAAGGTTTTATTTGGTTAATATTTATGTCTTATTGTTATTTGTATTTGATTTTTCTTTCTTTCTTTTTTGGTTAAAAATAAAAAATAAAAAGTAGAATGAAATCTGCTTGTTTTAAGAGATTTTAAATATATAAACATAAAGATCACTTAATTAATTAGTTTTTTGAATTGAGATTTAGACAAATATATGTAGTGCATGATATTAGAATCAAAATATATTTAATTATTTATGAATCCTTCGATCTCGAAAATTCCGAAGCCAATGGAGACCGTAAAGATATTCAGGGATGGAGGGCTGGAGATGCAAGAAAGATGAAAATCAAATACACTTGGCCGTAAAAGCTTGAGCTATTAGTGATAATCAAAGAGTAATTCTTCTTCAACCATTGATGAAGAGGATGCTATGGGCATTCAGAGATTGAAACCTACTAATATATGGTTAAGAGTTTGGGTAAGTAGCCAATTGGACTCTTGGAATACATTGGTGTCCGTTTGCGAGGGAAGAATTTCATTTTGGACCATTGGATTAAGGCCTATTAATTTACTCTCAAGATCAATCAAGTTACCTTGCCTGATTTTCAGAATTTGAGATAAGATTAACTTGGAACAGCTGAGATGTGCTCCATATTCTTTGAAAATGAACCAAAAACATTACTAACTCACGAATGTTAGCTCATATCCTCACAAGGCAACTACCTTTGACCTAGAACCAAAACTAAAGAGTACCATAGGATTTAGAGTTCATCTACAAAACCATCTATCTTCAGACTTTTATTTGCATAAACAGGAACATCTAACTGCTAACATTGCATCATTGCCCAGCAGCTACCATAGTAATTAAAGTTGAAACAACCAGAAGTCTTACATCTGTTAAAATCAAGAAAAATGCAATTGTATTTGTACAAATACCCATAACTGATACATATTACAAATTCTAAGTAAGGTGGTCCTGTGACCCAACCATTCATCAGTTGTAGATTAGGCCTTATCCAACAATGACGCCATCATTTAAGTATGCAGAAGCTGATGTTTTAAGAATTATCGAAACATTTCTTCAACCTACATCTCATATAAGTTACAGAAGTGAATAACTCAATGCCACTCCACCTTAGGAAATTTTAATCTTCGCACATGTACATATATATGCAAGAATGAAATTACACATGCTCGACTCCGACATAAGTATTCAATGTATTTCTATAAATGTGTGTTTGAGAGAGAGAGAGAGAGAGAGAGAGAGAGAGGGCAACGAGGAGCCAAAGATTGATTAGCAATGGAACAGCTACATGTCATTCTTGAGATATTTTACTTGATCAATTGGTAAACGTAAACAATTATCTCTATATATACAACAAAGCCTCTGGAACCGTACCTGTGACTATACGGCCCAGATAGTGGAGGGCATTAAAACGTTAGTAGTTTGTACAGGCTCTGCAAGCTGAATAGATGGCCTACATGAGCACATCTTTTTCTACAAGGGCTGCGGCATGCGCAGCAGACCTCCCCAACCCCTCACCCTCCCGATGTGAAAAAATGCCCCTCCCAACAATTCTCCCTCCACTATTCAACATGGGAGGGGCAAGAGATGTGACCTTGATGCCAATTATGCACAACAAATGACACATTAAATTTCCTGTTGTGGGGGGTTTGCTAACCTCATACCATATCAAAAATGAAGTCACACCTACAATCAGCTATCATCATCCACAGCCCCGATATACGTGAGATCTGTCCGTCTCACCCTTACAGCCCCCTTAAGCCAACTAGAAGCTCGAAGATTAGCATGGTCACTGCTGCCAATGACAACAGTGCTATTTGAAGATGGGCCTGATCCTGCTCCATCTTCCAAAAGTGTCCATGGGTCAATTTCCATATCATATTCCTGAAGTAATGGCATCGACTTGGACTTTCCCAGGATATTATTTGCATTTCGTGCCAATGGAACCTGTCTTTGAGGTGCGTTCAAATTTCCAACGTAAGATCCAGGGACAAAGATGCTGGGCTGAAGCGAACTAAGAGCACCAATTGGGACAGAAGGTGGATGGCAGGAGATCAAATTGCGAAAAGAAGGAAATAATATTGGCATTGCTGCTTGGATACGCCATCTAATCATCTCAGGCAATTGCATAGAATCCAATTCATTCTGCACCCACAGGAAAAACGGTGTCAGAGGTGAATTTAAATAATAACTTCTACACATACAGCAAGAATTCTTAAAAACTTTATATTCATGAGAAGGACTAAATCATTTCACAAGAGCAATTAAAATCACTTGCATTCTACATTGACAGAAAGGAAATCTCAAAAACTCAAAAACTTGTGGATTGAATATTTCACAAAACTTGTCATGATAAAATCATAAACCACAACTAGAAACACCCATTTTGGAATGGAAGAAAAATTTCAAAGTCCACAATCCAACAAAAAAGACATTCAGTCAAATTAAAAGTGCCTATGATGACTGTACATCTTTAGCACGTTGCATGCATCTATATTTCTCATTACTAATTATATTACAGGTACAGCAACAAACACCTCATGGACCTCATTTCCACACAATGTTACTGCAATTTTCTTGTACCTTTATAATGCTAAAAAGACCAAAATATCCCCCAAACCTTCAACCGCTAAGAAACCATGAAGTCATAGCATACATACTCGTTATGATTGCAATCATAAATATTCAGATAATGAATAGGCTCCAACCACTAGGCAGACAGGAAAAATTACCACATTTTGCCCCCAAGTAAATTGATATAGTCTACCATTGCGAGGTAGAGTATAATAAAATGTTTAATTTGAGGAGTAAACAAAAAAGGACATTGAAAGCTCTCATTTCTAATAAATTTAGGTTTATTTACCAAAACAAGCTGCAGTAAATTCAATTAGTGCAATGATAGAGATCAAACCTGCAAACTCTCCACTGCCTCACGGTCAAATCCAGAGAAATCCTTGGCAAATTCACTGGTATGTTTGGAGGCAGGCTTTGACCCTAGCCAACTTGGCTGAGAACTGCTTAACAACCCATGTAGAACTAACAGTAAGCGATCAAAAAGACAATCTCCACACAATTCCGACCATGCAACAGATGACATCAGCTCCATGTCCCTCTTCAACTGTACGAGATTAAAAGATAGGTCAACATCCTCATGCACAACCCTACTTCCAAGCAATCGAAGTATTACAGAGGCAAGCATGTGCCTCAAGTTTCGTGCTGATGGCTCCCTGAAGAATCCAACAAATGAATCTTGGTGTCAAATACTTGAAATGAGATAATGCAGATTTCATGACATTGTTGCATCAAGGCTACACAATAACATGAACACTAATTAGGATGAAACAACTGAAAAAACATGGGTTTCCAGTAGAAGACCAAAAGTCAATGGAGCATAAAAATTGACCAAACTAAAAAAAAAAAATAAAATTGATGCTCCTGGCACTCTCCCATAAAGAAAAAGATCCTCACATTCAACTGTGAACAATAGGGACGAGAAGTTAAATAAAAAAAGGATTTCCTCGCAATAAGATATTGGAAAAGATGTTCAAATCCGATATAAAACACATCTAAGCAGTGAAGTTTCCAATTTAAGAATTTTATGAATTAGAGATTAAAAAAGAATTACTTCAGTTGTTAAACAGCAACAAGCCATCAAAATTAAATATTCTTGCCCTGAAAAACTAAGGCATCAATTTACAAGTACTGAAAAAAAGAGTCAGTGTATTAGATAAATAACATAGCACCATTAAAGCTAATTTATCAGACCCCTTTCCAACAGAATAAATGAAACTTGAAAGGCTTCAGTTGAGACCAAAATGAGATAAAACACAATTAACCATGAGGAATTCATAAAGGAAACAAAAAATAAGTACAGAGCATATTCATTTCCAGCAGAATGATTCACATACTACTAGATAACATAGAAACAAGAAAATTAAACAATAAAAAACTGACAAATTCATAGCAACAAGAAAATCTTCTTAGTTTATTGGACAAAGAAAAAGGTCTCACACAACAGGAAGCCAGTAAGCATAGAACCTGAACATGCTCAGATTAAAGTGGAATAAACTGAAATCAGGGGCCAAATAAATCATGTATTTACCCATCTGCACATATGATTGGAAGCAATCTGACAATAAACTGCAACCTCAGTGACATAGAAGCTCGCAAAGCTGCAGGGGAAGGAGGCACAGACTCCGCAGATGCCGTTGCCGTTGTTCGTCTAGCCAATCCAGGACTACCACCTCTTATACCTTTGCGATTGCTTCCTTTATTAGTAGAACCTTCAATTCCAGAAGAGGCTGTTCCAGTCTGCTTGCTTATGCCACGAGTAACTGAGTTTATTTGTTGCTCAATAGTGTTAAACTGCTTTATCAAATCACTTGCAAAGGTGTTGCGCGAGTCATCAGAGCTTTGGTCTATGCAAGGAAGAACCAATTCAGAGAAAGCCTTCTCGGTTACATGCTGCAGGCTGATACTGGAACCCTCAATATCAACTTGACTAGAACCCTTCAAATACCTTTTTGACTCCATGCCCTCCTCAATGACTTCACCTTCCTCGAGAGAGGTGACTTCGTACTTCTTCTTCTCTCCCCTGTTTGTCACAGGGTCAACACCAGAGTAAGACCATCCCCAAGGCTTCCAAAACTGGGTCTTCGTAGAACGGCAGTTAGTTTCAGCAAAATTAATGAGCCGTTGCCTAACAGTCTTCCGTCCCAAAAGAACGTCCTGGCCCCCTAGGAACCATTTAGCCTGCATCAACACTGAATCCTCTAATGACATTCCAAAAAGATGAACCAGCTCTGAGAAAAGGGGAGCAGCATCAGGTCTGACCAACAATCTGGTAAAGATGATCTCAATTAAAACTTTCTCATTCTCAGAAGGAGAAGCTCTTTCAGAACTGAGTGAGGAAGACCGAACAGCATCTACCAAGGACATCTCCTGGTTCTTCGTCTTATCAATGAGTGCTTGTTCATTTAAAAGAAGCCTTAACTCAACCCACTGCCAGTGAAATTTAGCTGGTTGCAGAGTGTCCAATGCACGAACAAGCTTATCTGAAAGATTTGACTCACTCTCTGCACGTAGTGCTTTATACTCGCTATGTCCAGAAACCCGATTCCCATCATCCTGTGAAAAAGCTGAATAAGGCATCTTGCAATCAATTATAGCATTCAGAAAGTGCCTTGCACGGAGAGGGACAAAGGCCATTGATTTCCCATTCAACTCTGGCAAGCCTGCAAACTCAGCATCAGTGGTATCTGCAGCCACAATATCATAAAAAGCACGACTATCCCTCATACAAACATCTCGAAAAGGTATGTGTTTTATGGCATCGCCAATGGCCATTGTTAAAGACTGATATAATTGATGGACATCTTCACGACTTGCGATGTTACTATTCAAAATGAAGGGCTTCCATATAACAAATGCAAATATTGCATAAGCCGGTGGAAGGACCAAACTGATAGGGAGCAATCTCTGCATCCTTGAAAGAGCCACAACTGATTGTTCACCCAAGAGTTCCAAAACCAGTCCATCACAAACAGTTCTGCAGTTACCAACAAACAACCGAAACCAATGCACATAAACTTCAACGGAGTTGTCAACCTTAAAAGCCCCAACAGATCGAGCATTACCATTAGAACTGGTTTTTGTGCTCCTTACAAACTGAACAACATCCAAACCTTCCCTTAATCTTAAGACTGATACCAATCTATCCAAGCTAATAACCCCATGAATTACAGTCCCAATGACAAGAGCAGAAACAGCAGCTACCATTTTGGTTGTCTTCCCAAGAGTCACTTTGGCAGAACTGTTCAAATTGTCACCAGATATGTTTGCATTAGTATCAGGAGCATCAGGAGCCAATGAAAACTGACCTCGAGAGGACTTTGCAGGAGCAAATGCTCCTGCTAAAGCAGAAGAAGCCTCTATTCCAAGAGCTAGCTCAAATGCTCGGCTTTGGCGCTCTCCAAGTGCTTCCTTCAGTAGGCATAGACAAATTAAATGAATGCGCAAGATGCGCTTGGCAAAATTCAAGGAATTCATAGGTGGCTGATAATTTGAATAATTGCTGCCACCAGTAAAATCAGGTATCTTTGCTAGGGCTGGTCCAACATTGGTAACAATGGCAGAAATAGCAGAAGACACCAAAACTGGATCCCCTTCCTGAGCAGCACCTCCAGTCTGCCGAATACAGTCCAGTAGTCCAATTGTAATTTGTTGCGCTACTTGATAACCATCATCCCCTTTTTCAATGGCAGGACCTTTTGGTGCATTGGCTGCAAAAAGTTTTCTCTCTTTACCTAAGAAATAGTGCAAGACATCATCAACATGACGCTGAACCATATCCCTCATGCTCAAGCCCAGTCTGGATAACCGTGCACCACTTAGCTTTTGACGGTAGTAATCATCAGGATCTTCAATCCCTGCTGGAACTCCAAGTGGTAACCCAAACTCTCCATCGTGTGCTTGTCCAGATTCAAGTTCAGACAAAAGTCTGTTATCACAAGTTGCCTTGAAATTTTTCTCCCATTCAATTACACTGGCAATATTGCCATACCTCTTCAACAAATACCGAGCAAAAACTAAGGTTCCTGAACCAGTAATTCTTCCATTACTGGCCATAACTGCTGCAGCACGATGCATTGTAGCCGCCAAAGCTTCAGGAATAAGATCTGCCGCAATAAGTATGTTCTCATACCTGAACAAAATTCATCACTGAACAAGTAAGACATACATATGAACATCAAGCCAAAACATAGAGAGGAATGACAAAAGGTTTAGCCATGACAGATCCAGTGGCTTGATAATCCAATCCTGAGCAATAACAATAACTTTCAGGGAAATATGTTGAAGTTCTCCCAATCTCCAAAATGATTTCCTAGATGTTAGTCTACTCCAACATAAACCAAGAAAAAATATATTGTTGAAATGCTTGCATGCAGTCAATAATAGAGACGCAAAAGCATCCTAAACAGTTTTCGAAAGCCCAAATTTAGGAGGAAAAAGAGGCTAAAATTATTGCTAAAATACGATCAAGACACAGCAGGTGAAATAAAACATACTGCATGCAATGGGCACTAATCTAAAGAAGAACAAATTAGATAGCCAGAGATGATTTGCAGGAACAATTTTTTTTAAAGGCAAAAAAAAGCAGAAAAATTATAATTCACCTTCGGAGAGATGATAAAAGGTATGCCTCCCCGACTTCACATGCATGATTTTCCACATTCCTGGGCACCATTAGAATGTTTCTCCCACTTTGAATGGTAGGACTGGGATTACTAATAACTTTTGGCAACAACCAAAGGAGAAATTTGACAGCTGAAGGTAAATCACAAGAAACATCCATTAGATACAAGATAGTTGATAGCTCATCCACACCAAGTTTCCACCTTAAAGGACTCTTCTCATCAGCCACAACAAAAGGCCGGCCATACTGGCCAACCTTGGCCACGGATTTCTCAGACTCTTCAACAAGCTGCCTAACTACAGATATCAACCAAACTGTAACTATCCTCTTCTCCACAAAGTGAAGCTGCTTTAAACCCTTTCCAATGGAAATAATATTTCCAGAATGGGTTATTCTGATCCCATCCACTGGCTTCAAAGTTTCCACCTCAGTTCTATGATGAGGGCAGCTTATCTTATTATCACATACATGACTTGTAGATGCTCCCTGGCTGCCCTCAATTCTAGCAGCTGCTAATTGAGCAAGACTCTGAGTTTTACGCACGGTCTTTTGCCTACCCCGAGAAACTTGCTTCGTTGACTTAAGTGGAGGATCAACTTTGAAAGGCTCTAAGCTTTTTGGCCCCTTCCTCACCCACCAAGTATCTTCGTCATCTGATGGAATTGGTGAAGGTACTTGAAGATATGAACTTTTTTCCTCACATAATTTCTGTCTTTTCACCCTTCTACAATCTTCACACCCAGGAGTAACTTCAAACAAGTCCATCTTGTTGCATGCTGACCCAATAGGCCTCTTGACACTCCCTTGAGACTCATCCACTCCACTATCTGCAGATGTAGAAGACAAGCTAGGGAATTGCAACAAGACTGAGATGGAAGACTTCAGTTCTTCAAGGTCCACCTCTCTTATGAAGGCCTTTGAAGACTGAACAGTTTTCTGCTGATCACCTGCAGCTTGGGAAGCACCATTCCTTCCAGAGGTCGAATGATACTTCCGCTTCTTAGCAGATACATGAGCATTGTTTGCATTATTATATTGATCAGAAAGAAGCCTGTGAAGGACAAGACGGCGTTCATTTGAGTAGACATTTACAGCCTCCAGTAGTTCTGAGCCTTCAGCAATTCTTGCTTCTTCCAAAGCATCACGCATAAACTGCCCACGAAGCTGCTTCAAGATTCGATGGTGCCTCTTCCTTCTGTCAAAGTCACTGACAGGTCTATTTGTATCAATAATTCCACTAACAATTAGTTGCCTCACATATGCCTGAGGATAAAAGATTCCAGAACGTATGAGTTCCAAAACAAAAAGCTGAAGGCGCTTGCCACCTTCTCCTTTATGCCCTTCATGTTGATCGATCCAGCACACAATAATATCATGCAGAGGACCTGGGCTGTCAAATATATCTGAAGAATTACTATTTCTTCCATCCACACCTCTTACTTTGCTTTTAACTTCAAATAGATTTCCTGACAAATTCCAGCAAGAATAATTATTCTGATGACTGATATTCTTTGCAGTGCTGTTACCTCCAGAAGCCCTGCCATTCTTGTGTTGTGGATTCTGCAACTCTCTTATCTTCAGCTTCAAAAGCTGAATTGCAAGATATATCTGTGAAAAATCTTTTCTGCCAGTGAACTTCAAGTCACGGGGCAGAGCAGTCCGGAAGTCTCTGAAATCACATGTTGCCCACTCACAAAGTAAAAAAACAGAGCAAATCAATGACAAATTCACAGTTTGAATCCATTTTAATGATGATCTTAAGCATGGACTGATTTCTGCAACCCAACCTTCACCTACTGTTCCATCACACGGATTTTCAAAGATATTTTTATAAGCCTCCATTAGATCTCCTTGCAAAAGAGCTTTATCCAGGGTCTGCACAGCTTTAGCCACACTTTGGCTAGGATATCCAACACTCGTGCCTTTAGCAAGATTATCGGCACATTTCTGGATAGTGGAAACAACATGATCAAATGACAATGATTGGCATTGAGAATCAAATCCTTTACCTCTGAGAACATAAGCATCTGCTGAGTTATTTTTTATTTTCCCTGCATCATCCGATGACTTTGATAAAAAACCACCATCATTCAATGCATGTGAGACTACATAAGTTGGTAAAGGAAAGCAATCTAAAGCAACAAATGTATCTGGTACAGCCTGTATCAAATAGCGAAGCATCTCAACAAGAGCAGATATTGTGTATGCCCTCCGGGAATTATCAACCAGATCAGATCCACCAGGAGAAGGCTCGCGGATGAAGCGAATAGCTATGCCTACAAGATTGCGTACATATGTCTGACATAGAATGATGGTTTCTAAAACTCCATATATGATAGGCAATAGCAACTGCAGAATCTCAAGCAATTCCTTTTCCTGGAAGAGAACAAATATGACAATCAGAAACCAGAAAGAGTGTTCATAAGCTCATAATTACTCTCATGATTCCTCTACGAACGTGCATCTCAGAAAGGTGGACAAAGTATTTGCACTGAGGGTTGAGTACACCAAAATTCAATACCTGCAGTTGATTCAGAACCCAATCGATGATAAGAGAAGGAAGAACAAGTCCTTCTGCATGATGCCATTGCAAGAGTCGCACCACATACCACCATTTAAAGTGAAGGGACGGCTCCTCACCATCAAGGATTGTTGATGCTGAATCACTCCTATGCTGCAAAGAACCAGCATAAAGCATTTGTGGCAATCGATCTCTACTGTGTTGAGTAGAATGAGAATTACTTTTTGGAAAAAATTCATCCAAAAGGGTCTGCAAGTAATCAATAACATCTTTTGTCCAGAGCTCTGTACGAGATAGTTGAGCTTTATCAGGTGCTCCAGGAGAAATTGCAGAACCAGGACGAACCTGCAAAAGATAACCATAATCTGCTACCTTCCAATAATAAGAGTAGCCTAGTAAAATTACGAAGAGCATGATCGACTGATGACAATACCTGGTTAAGGTAAGTTACTTTGATAAACCAAGTTGCTCTCAGCAATGGAACATTATTCCTGATAAGAACTTCTATTAGTGTTTTCTTCCTATACCCATGAGGAACTTGATCAGCCAAAGAACGCAAACGTTTGTGTTGTTGTGATAAGCCCTGAGAAAAATAAGAGCACAACAATTAAAAACTACAAACTTCATTTAACTTCGTCAAAGAATTCTTTTAAGCAAGTAATCAAAAAACATTAATCATTGATCATCAGGCCTCAACAACTGAGGTCCAAGTTGATTCCAAATCATAATATATTTTGCCACATGGCATGTCTTTTGTCTAAGAAAAGTTTATCACGATTGCATATGTAGTTTATGAAGGCAACTCATTGAGTTAATGTGTAAAATTTGTTTCTGCCTTTCACCAAGTTTTAAGAACTCGAAATCAATGAAAAAAAAAATAAGGAACAAAGTTATATGCAACCAGTCATGAACTTAGCGGAGAATGAACCTACCTCAATCCATTTCTTTCTGAAATCTTCATTGCACGGCCTTTGTTCAGGGAAAACCCCAGGTTTACTTAACAGTGTACCAGAAAGAGGGACACCATAAACTTGACCAGCCTGACAAGAAAAATATAGAGCCTTAATTTCTATACCGAAGATCCAGAACCTTCAAGAAGAACCAACAAAAAAACAATAATATAAGTACAGAAACAAGAAACAACTAAGGACGCAGATAAACCTTCCGCTTTTGAGCACGAGACTCATTGATAGCTCTTAGACGCTTTCTAATTGCCTGCAGAGAAGAGAAACGAATTACTTCTTAAGAAGTTCAAAACTGACGGTTATATTTCACGAAAAATTATATATGCCTAGAACAGCCTACTTGACAATCATAACATCACAAATCAAGTAACTTACGTCTCTGCATTTTAAGACAACTGGCTTTGTAAAAGCCTGAACCTGAGTCAATGAAATCTCTTTAGAATCCTGAACGGACAGCATGTAGAACCATGTTAGACAAAATGATGGCAATAAAAGAAGCTAATGGAAAGAAAGTTAATATCCCAAAATTATCTTAAAAAAATTGGAGGTTCAAATTTCATATGGCTTTAAAATATTACTAAGTTGCAATCTCAGCGTCAACTCAAAGCAGCACTCACACAGATAGTATCCAAATTGTATCAACAGCAAAAAGGTATCAACAGCAAAAAGGCAAATTAATAATTGTATCAACAGCAACGTGAAGAAGAAGAAGAAAGTATGGTTTGACAGAGACTGCCACAAAATAATGAGAATCCCAAGCTTGGAGCATATGCAGACATTAGTTCCCAAACCATATGAAAGTGTTAATATATCTGAATAATAGCACCTGCCCAATTCCTCTCTCGCAGAATAGAGAAAAATAGCATCTTGAACTTCAATTATAAGTAACAAACAACAAAAAACCAGATCCAATCTTTTCATTTTCATGAAGACCCAATTAGAATCATTTTACTTAGCTCAAAAAGGTAAAGTATGGTGTCCTGAGCATTAAGTTCAAGAAAAAAGATATGATTGCAATTCATATAGATTTGCGTAGAAACCATAGTTAACCCACCAGTTACATGCAGCACAGCATCCACCGACATGGATGTTGCAGAAAAACAAAAACCAAAGAAACAGTAGTGAACAAATCAATCATAAGATCATACCTCCAGCCCATCAATAGTCTCCTTATATCCCTGCTGCACATTTTCTCTAGTGAGAGTCTCCTCGGGACAAGTTTGGGACTGAGGATGAAAATCCGGTGGCCCAAGTCTGAAAAGGAACAACAATAAATTTACTAGTATTCAAGATAAAAACTACATTCCAAAACATAGACAACTTTAAAAATCAAAGCAGTAGGATAAATCATCAACTTAGTCAGCTGCAATCCATTATCATAAAACAATCAAAAGTCATAATGAAGCCATTCAGCATAAATAACTAACACAACAACAAATGCTTAGATTCAATTGCAGAAATTACCTGGAATTAAGAGGTTCCTTGTCACACTTTAATTTGTAGGGTGATAGCTGAGTTTGCCGCCTATAAAATGAGAATAATTTAGAAGACCAGGCAGAAAAAGTGTATTTTCCACATTTAGACAACTATACAGCTCTAACAAAAAATGGTAAAGACAAATATGTTCTCTGAATAAAATAAATTAACAGTCTCATCTTAGTATCACAATTCTATTTTTAAAAAAATACAAAAAATAATTTGAAGAAACAAGAAAGCTTTGGGAGATATGCAAGCATTAGCCGCCACTATAACAATGGGATGTAGCTTAAGCACAATCAGACAATCAGAGAAAAGGGCAAAGTGCTCCGTGCTAGACTTAGAACTACTAATCCAGATTCATAGTGTTCTACTTATGAGTGAGAGCAGAACATTCTAAACATGTGGTCATTAATTGAAAAAACATCAAAGAAAGATATCCTAAAATATAATCAAACACTAGTTTTAGAATCAATAAATGAAGTCAATTCAAGAAGACATCTGTGAACAGAGCACAAAAGAATATGGTATTTTGAAACAGTTACCTAGAATTTAACGAGAAGTTAGGTGCTAAAGAAGATGAGTCAACCCGGGCAGTATCCCTAGCAGAAGCTCCTCCTATTCCACTGTTATTAACTGCACTAGTGCAGCTGGCAGCATGATACCTTTGCATTTCTCCCAACTATCAGCGGCATACTGCTTCCAGCATCAAATCCTAAGAAGAAATGTCAAATCCAAACTGCATTCATGCAAAAATATAATAATAATTAGAGATTAGAATCACCATGTAAGGCATAAGTAATTTTATACTAATTTGATAAAATAAAAACTGAGAAAGAATAGATTCACTGAGTGTGCCACCTGAAACATGAAATCTACAAATTAGCTTATCAACGTCCCTCTGACCTGTCAAGAACATTGAAAGTAAAACATCACATCTTGCAGAAAATTTTATTTTATGTTTTCAGAGACTAAGAGACAAATAAAGCACACCATTGAGGAATGGAAATCACAATTTCAATCTCCAATATAGTTTTTTGAAACAAGGTATGTACGTCAGTCAAACTTAAGTCATCAAAGCTAAGATATAGCGTTTGATTATTTAAAATTGTCACATTTATGCACCCACTCCAATGTAACAGTTCTAGCTTCTAGTTTCATGTGGTTAGAGAAATCAAATTATATACATATAAACTGCCTTACTACTCACGCTCAAAAAAAGAGAAATAAAATAAAAGCTATGGATAAATAATTCAATGATTAGAGGTTCTAGGAGATGGAATTCTGATCATTTCTGCCATAGAAGGGCTTTAAACATGAAAACATAAGTTTAGAGCTTAAAGCAATGACCGATTAACAGATAACGCATAGGTCAAAATTAAACCATGCCAACCACGGAAATGGTAAATTCATGTTTTTACCAGTTTGAATAACAGTTTAGCAAAACTCTGAATATCATATGAATTAAACTCAATACCTTTCTGTTGCTAAGAACTGATCCAATAAACTTATAAAGCCGTATCATACCATTCGAATAACAATATAAGACATTAGCTTGAATTTGCAAAAATATGATTCCAAACAAAACTTCAAACTCTAAAATGTTTCACAAATTATTAAATTTTGAACTTAAAGTAAAACAGCTCCCATTACTTTGGAAATGCAATCTGGAACCACGAACTCGAAATACATAAAGTAAAACAACAGCATAAAAATAATCAAATGACTTTGATCTATAAAAACAAACCAAAAGAAATAAGCAACACTTGTCAAATTCAAAATATTTCTCACCCAGGTGACTCAATCCGGTTTACCATCAAAAACACACAAGAAAGTACTAAAAACTCACCGTTTTGATTCAGTTATGAACCAAATCTCCAGAATCCAGCAAACCCCCAAATTGAACTGAACCCAAGCTATTTACTTTTACATGCAAAAGGGTAAAATTAGAAACCAAATCATCGATTCTAGAACTACAAGCAATACAAATTCGAAGCCAGAAATGAGAACTAGGGTTTATGCCAGATGCAAGAAAGATAAGCTAATAAGCTAAAAACAGTGACCCCCCTTTCTTATTTCCTCTTTGCGGATTAGTGAAGCTAGGGTTTTGATGGCAAATTCCTAAAATAATGTCAGGAGCCGGGGATGAAATGGGAAACAAAAATATACATGAAGAAGATTGAGATTGCAAGACAAAGAAACTACAGCGTACCTCTGATAAAAATTAGGGATTTCGAAGAGAAAAAAGGGAAGGGGGGGGAAATCTACAAAAAGAGAAAGGAGGATTTCGAGAGAGAGAGAGAGAGAGAAGGAGATTCGAAGGAGAGAAGGGCCTCGGGCTTTGAGGACTTTGACTCTTTTTAGCTTTGGCTGATGATGACGATGACGGCCTCGGGCCTTCTGTTTCTTCCTCTGCTCAACAATTAAAAGAGGAGAAATTGAGGGCGATCTACTCATTAAAATATTATTATTTGTTGTTTGCTAATCTTTTACTTTCCTATTTTGCCCTCCCCCCTTATCGCGTTCTCCATCCATCCTCCAAACGATGAGGAAAATATAAAGTGGGGATAAAATGGGGAATTAATTGGATTCCGTATAGTAAACTGTATTAAGTGAGTTTAATGCCCAAATTTCCAATTATTGATGCAGTGCTTGAGGCCATACTTTTCCAATTAGAGCAAACTTTTAACTATCTTGTTTTTAATAATTTTCTTTTCTATTACGTTATTGAAATATAAAAATATTTAAACATGCAAATATTAAAAAATATGTCATCACCTAAACTTTGAACTTCACATTTTATTATATTTAACAACTAATATCTAAAACGTTGTCTTTGTAACTGCCAGGTTATTCCAAAGTGCAATAAAATCTATAACATGAAAGTAGTTTCAAATAGATTTATTCGTTTAACACGTGTCAATTTTAGAAGATATTAAAAAAAGTTGAACAATATTTGCAAAAAGAGTCTAAAACTATGCATGTGAGTTGTAGAGATATAGACTCCACAAATTGCATGCATAAATATTTTATATTTAACCCGTCTACAGCGCATAAATCATACTTTAATTCATGAAAATTTTTTCCAAATTACAACATGGCACTCCAGGACCCATCCCTCCCCCAAGGCTTCAATTTTGTTGAAACTTTGAAAGGAAGGCACCTACCATACTAAAAGGTGGTAAAAGGCAAAATAACACCAAAAAAAAAATTATTCTGTCACAAGTTAGCCTATATATCCCTTACTAACACAAATGGCTGAAACTAGGGATTCTCGGGAAGCTTAGCTCTTGCATTTGCCACAAAGACAGAGCTGTTCCCTGTGAGTGACTCCACGAGTTGGTCCATTTCCAGGCAAAGGGAACAAACAAAAAGTGACTTTGTTGCCTTGAGAAAGTGGGAATGTAACCAAATGCTTCTCGTGGACTTGTTCGACAGAAAAACCGTTCGAGGAAACCAAAAGCTTTTCTCATTTGACAAGTTTATGAACCATTTTGTTTCATTTCGATCTCTCTATCTTTGACAGGAGGCTGTGCTGGGTTGGGAATGTGAGTAAAAAAGTTGGGTTTGTCTCCTTTCATGGGCGGTGTTCACGATCCTTTTTATAGTTCAACCATTATTACACCCTTTCGCACTGTTAGTTGAACCCCAGAACATGGCATATGAAACACAGTGATGGGATTCTTTCGAATTCCAATGTTTTCTATTCCCCCCGCCCCCCCCACCCACAGCTTTTTCTGACTTCTCGGATGCGCATGGTGGGAAGATAAGACAGTCTAGGGGTGGTTCTAGCTTTCAGTAAAAACGATTGGTTATGCAATTCTTCCAAACAAGGGCCATTCTTTTTGTTAGAAGAAGTGGATGAATCTTTAAATCGTATCTTATCTACAACAATTTAAAAATTGGGATCTTTCAATATCAAGCTAGCTGGAAACTTTCACGGGACTCGGGAAGAACAGAGTATATCTTTAAATAAAGTCGTACCATTACCAACAAGAGCTGGGAGCTGAAGCTAAACTCGTCTGAACACTGTAAGTTCAGCGTCAAATCGGGCCCAACGATGTTGCTACCTAATCCTTACTACCTGGTCAACAGGTCAAGTACCAGTCAATGGCATTGATGAATTACACAATGAGGATAGGCCGGAAGTTATGTTTAGCAAATTATACACTAGGGGAACTTGGAGAAGTACGTACTCTGCCTCAATCAAGCAAACACCAATGCCTTGTAATCCATTCCAGTTGTCAGCATTTCCATTCAAAAACAAACCCTCTGAAATCAATGTTGTCCCCTCCTATTGAAAAAAAAGGGGTCATCGAGAATTAGCTTTAAAGGTGGATAGAGGACCCGAATCTTTCAAACAATGGGTTGCTTTTTTGCTGGCTAGATAAACAATGATGATTTATCTTAAAGCAAAAGGTAGAAATATGCGTTAACAATTGATGGTTAAGCAGCTAGTTTAACCAAAAGAGTTAGAAAAGACCTGCGGGATCAACACAGCTTTCTTAAATACAATTCAAAACTAGATGATCTTTACATACGGCTGAAATCTACACTAATTCGTTGATAAGTTTTTGTCAATCACGCTTCATGCCGAACGAACGAATTTGATAAAGATAAATTTGGGAAACTCTCTTTGGTCAGATAAGCTCATTGGGTTTTTGGTTTGGTGTGCATTTTTAAGTTGTAATAATGGACTTGTTCTTGCGGGTGCTAAGAGTTATGACCACGACGAGATGAAAGATAGAAGTAAAACAGGTCTTTTTGCACCTTGCAAGAACTCTGTCCACCTTAACCCTGCTCAAGATGGAGCTCAACCCAAGAGGAAGGATTGCTTTAAGGGATGAGGGCCCAGACTTAGTGGGATTGCTTTCTAACAAGTCTCTCGACACGTTCGAGAATGATTTGGGGCACTGGAGTGATCGCCATCATAGTTGTGAAATTGAAATGCATACGTGTATTGAAATTTTATTTTTTAATTTTAATTATTATAATATATAGTAAAATATAATAAAAATTATAAAATTAATTATAAAAATTTTTTATATAAAATAAAAAATTTTAAAAATTATATTTTAAACAAAATTGAAAATTATAAGATATAAGTTGAAAAGATTATTAATTTTTTAAATTAAATTGTCAAGATATTCTTTAATAATATATATTTTTATATTAATTTATTAATTAAAAATTTTAAAACACTTATCTTGTGGAAGTCAAAAGGAAACTTGATTTTTTTAATATTTTTTTGTTTAAAATATAAACATTGAAACTCATAAAAAATAATTTTTCATGTTTGAACTCAAAAAAATAATAAAAAATAAATTTTTTAATAATTAGTTAGAATTAAGCATATAAAAATATCAACAATATTGTATGATATATTCCGCATCGTAAGATACATATCGCGTATCGTATAACACATTTTCGATAATTGATTACCCATATCGCTGGGTTATGTTGTGTGCGGCCCATGCGTCCGTTTGCCTATGGATCTTGCACACAAGCGCTGATGGCGTGCGACCCGTGCACACTACTGATGTAGCGCAGCCGATTGGTGATAGGCTGATGTGCACTCAGCCTCCTCCTGCGAGGCTGTAATGTGCGTTGCTTGTGTTCGCGCTGCCCCTTGCTGCACAACTCATCTGCTTGCCTTGTCGCGAGGCTCCATGCTGTGTAGCCCACTTCCACTAATGCATCCGGCATGCGAATTTGTGGAATGCGCACCCAGTGTGCTTCTCATGTGGCTGTGTAAGCTGCGCATGCCATGCTGGCGTGCCATGTCTGTTGAACTGGCGTAGGGTGTGTTACTTGTTGGCCTTTGTGTTGTTGTTGTAGCCCGACTACCCTGATGTTGGGTTATCTGGAAACCCTGTTGCGGACTGCCTGTTTGCATTCCTCAATAAACTCATTGCCCCAGTCATTACTGCTAGTTGGACAGCAGACATGCATGCTGCTGGATCGGCAATGTCGGGTTGGACTGATCACGGATTTACTGACCATGACATAAGAACCCTAACCGCTCACTTACACATTGCGATCAAAGGTAGAGATCTGAATCTGATTTGTTGAGTTCTTTTGATGGTTCTATCTATGTTGGCCTTTCTTGGTTGCTTGGGTTTTTAAAGCTTGAGGTTTTAGAGTCTCGGAGTGAAGAGAGTGACAGGAAGTCTTCGCTCTTCACTCCAGTCTTGTGGTGAGGGATAAAGAAGGTAGAGGAAGAAGTTATCATGTGAACTAAAGTGGAGTGACAACAAAATAAAATTATCAAAAGGAATGGAAACTTTGAAAAAAATAAAGATAGACTAAAATAAGACTAAATTTAAGATCTAGTTTAAATATATAAAAATGGTAACTTAGATAAGTTTATTCTATCTTTATTTTTTAGATTTTTTGTTTAATCATTTTAAATATAAACTTGCATTTACTATTTATGTATACTTATAAATAACACTACTAGTAATATTATTAAAGCATTTGCTATTTATTTAAAAAATAAAAGGAGAAATCATTAATCAAAGAAGTGCAAAAGAAAAAACTTAAAAAACTCTTTGAATAATTTTTTTATTATTTATGTTATAATTCTAGGTATTATTACAAAATTATTATTTTTAATATTTATAGGTATTATTATAAAAATAAATATTTAGTAGTTTTACATATTTTAATATTTAAATAACTAGTATTCAAATATTATGTTATTTTGTCATGTTATTATTTAATATTTGAAGAGAAAGTTTGAAAAGTTAAATATTTACATCAAAAAATTTAAGTCTATTCAATTTTATATTTTCAAACATAAAAATAATTTGATAAATTTATATTGCATTATCAGTAAAATGCTTTCAAATCAAACATTATAATGTAACTTCTCAACAATCACCCAATTATTACTTTTTCATGTTATACCAAATATTCTAAAATTATCTTTTTAACAATTATATTTTTAATAATTACATATATGCTCAGTAATCATATTTCTTATAATTTCATTTTCAATAAAATACCAAATACTACTTAAAAGTAATAACAACAACGACAGAGAAGATAATGAAAGTAAAACAGGCCTATTTGCTCCTTCAAAGTGCTCTGTCCACTTTAATCGGGCTCAAATTAATCCTTTTGTCTTTTGGAGCCCAACCCAATAGGAACCCAACATATGGCCCAAAAGCCCAACTTATTAAATTTTAAAATAAAAAAAAGAACCCTTCTTTTGATGAACTTTGGTATTATTTTATATTATCATAGTTGGTGTAATATTATAAATCACCCGTAATCTAGTGATCTTAAATTACTCTCATTGGTTCTTGGTGCCCTAGCTAAGGGAGAAACTAAAAATCTTCCCTGTTTCCTATTTTTGGGGTTTTTTGTTTTGTTGGTTTTTGAAATGCATCATCCATTAATAGTTGACAATAAAGTAACTTTTTTTCAACCTGATCGGGTGATGGCTCCTCCCTGCACCAATGTTGCTCATACTATGAGCAAACTGCACTCTCATCAGATATCCACAGGGAAAAAAAATGGCAAACTAACTAGTCAAATGCTAATGATACAAAAAGGTTTACAAAGGTCAAAAAGAATACGGAGGAACATTTGCATGTAGCAACTGGACGTCGCTAAAAAATGTACCAATAAATCGAGAGGTTGCCCAAACTGGCAACCAATTGCACTGGAAGCTTCAGCGAAAACCTCCAAATGTTCTTCCATGGGTCATCACAACATGGAGATATCTAGCATCTGAAAAACTAACAAAGGCATACACAAACGTTATTTGTCATTGAAGCAAAACTATGCATGTACGATGCAGGACATATAGCTACGTGCATCACCATGAGCAAACGCTAGTGTTGTCATTCATTGCAGGCTAACAGAACACATATTGACTCATTTTTTCTGATTTTATATTTTTTAGCCCAAGTGGAGTTACAGGATAAGCAGTAAAAACATGAGATCGAATTCAATGCTATGCGATTGTTGTTTAATTTTCTGAAAGTTTAAACTCACTCTAAAGAGTACAGTATGCTAAGGAGAGGTGGAAACCTTTAGCTGAGGGGTAACTGCGAAAAATGCCAACCTGAAATGCTTATGCTTAAGTACCTTCAATTAATAATTATGAAATTCTGGCTCTTTCTCTTTCGCCTCCTAGCTTTCTTCAAAATCCTTTCTGTCTCTTCCGTAGCTTCCTTTATCAAACAGTTTGTTCTGTCTTCTTTAGGAAAAAAAAAAGGGGTTAAGTTCAGAAAAGTTGATGGAAAAGAGCAACTACAACTTTATAGCAGCAAGTAATAGTAAACCAGATAGAATTATACTATCAATCTGCTGTCGATAAACCAAGACAACCCAACTGGTTAGAACAAATGTCTTTGTCCAGTTTGCATCAGTTGAAATAAGAAAAATAATAAAGCAAACCCTTATAATAGATATTATACTTTTTCTTATGCTTCAGCTTCAGAATGCATTTAAATGGCTTCTTAAATTCTTGTAAGTTACAATAATATTTAGTTAACGTTTAATAAGTTGGCTGTTTATTGGGCAGAATTGCTATTAGGATGATGCCTCATGGTCATAAAACTAATTAGAGTTTGAGTTCCATCTCTCTATATACAGAATTTTGGTCATCAGTAGTAATCTGTGTAAATGCTAATTTAAATATCTAGGTAACTAATGTCAAGCAGATCACAGGAGTCATGGTGTCTGCCTCCATCAGGAACTTATAAACAGGATAAAAATAATAACTAATAAGCAGAAAATGAATCATGTAACTTAAGTCTCTTATTTAGTTCAGAGAGTACTTGTTTCCTTGTCATCAAGCAAGCAGGAAAAGCCTCCATCCATCTCTTCATCCGATTCAATTAAGATTCTGTATTTTTCCTGTATCATGAAGTGGCATTTCAATTCAGTAGAAACAAACCCATGCAGCAAATAAGCTAAAACGAAATATCAAGTGGATTTAAGGAACGTAAGTCCAAGCAACTCGTAATATCATGCAAATCGTGGAGGAGAAATCCAAACAAATAAAAAGTAAGAAACACCTGCTCAATGGAAGAAAGTCCTTTCCTCTTGTTCTCTTTACAGAATGCCCTTTCATTGATAGTAGATTGTTTCATTTTTACAGATTTCCAGCCTCCTGTTTCTACCTTTGGAGCTAAAGTGGGTTTTGGAGGCACAGCTTGCCTTGAGGGAAGAGAATAATTTAAGAACTGTGAGAAGTGAGAAGGCCCAAGAACTTTAAATTTGAAAAAGAAAACTTTTCCTTAAATCTGCATCAAAATAAACACCGATATCCTTTGCGTTGGCATTCCAAAACAATAATATCACATGTGTTTCCTCTAAATGAGAGCAAATTAAAGAAAGAGGAAAAATACTCGATCATAACTGGCTGAACAAACAGAGGAATAACCAAGACAGTATAGTGTGAATTTTACATACTTCATAACTGGCTGTGGCTTGCTTTGTGGGGTCGCACAGCCAGTACACTGCATATTCACAAATAAGAAAATTTTACTGAGAAATTTTGTTGTCATGACATGCCTGCTTGAAAAGATTCAGGGTTATTCAATGAGAAAAATAAAGCACCTTAGGTAGAAGAGCAGTACCAACTGGACCTTTTTGGCCGAGAGACTCCACATTGCTAGCAATTCCCTGAAACATAATGAAAACAAAGGCTTTCTGAACAAGCTGATAAACATGGCAGTATTCAACACAGAAAGTCTTATGAATTTGACAGAAAAAGTTTGTAAATAGGGAACATTTCGGAGTTGTTTATATTGGTAACCAGAAATGATGATTTACTTCAACAGAGTTTTCATCTCATTTGAGGCCACGAAACTGAATGCATCATTTTAAAGTTTGAAGTTGTATGCATTTTGAAGTTCTCTCTAACAGCACGATACATGCCTTTACTACGTTAGTGAAGGTGTTGCAAATCTCTTTTTGTAATTTGAGTAGAGAAGCTTCTGTCTGTTCTGGCAATGCAGAAAGCACCAAGAAAATCTGTTGTAACTTGTCTCGGTATATATCCTTGTTTAGTTGATCTGATATAGCTTTCATGCCTCCATCAAGGCTGGCTTTAATATCTTCTTGTCCCTTGTTCTGTTTACCACATCTCAGTTCTCTTAACAAATATGTATTTACAAATGCTCATAACAACAAGGCTAGTCAATTCAAAAAGTGAAAACGGAGCATAATATTGTGTTGTTACCAGTAGCTGTAAGAAGGTATCTTCAGCAACCAACTTCTGCCTTATCCTTTCCACTGAAATATAATTGATAAGAAACTTCAATTTAGATAAGTTCAGAGGTTTCAGAATTGTTCATTGAATTCATGGTATTATTATTTCATTAAAAAGCCTACCTGATGGAATAAAACACCTCTCAAAATCTAAATTATAGACATTCATTGGTAGTTGCTTACTGTAGTAATGAAGATCAAGTTTCATGACAAAAATAGGTTTCTATTGCCTTACATCAAATTATATGCGTTAGAACTACAGAAAATAGAGCTTCCATTTTCTCCTTTCTTTCCATGTCCTGGAATGACAGGAATATAACAACCTTATGCAGACAAACAAGTTATTAATAGCTATAACCATTGAGCAGTATATTATCCCTTTCATCTCTCAGGGCTTTGTAACATTAAGGAACAGGGCAACTCACTCTCCAGCAGCACTTCTCTCGTTCCTTTATTCACTTTCATTACATCACTCTGAATAGAATCCAAGATCATTCCAAATCTATTTAATGAAGTTTCAACCATTGAAAGCCGGTGCTCAAGTTCTTGAGAAGATTGACCTGGTCAGGCAAATAAAAGATTCAGCATCCATCCTCAGCAGTTACATAACAAAATGTAGTTCAAAAGCTTAATTAAACTACCCAAAGGAAAGGTCATTAAACCAGTCATATTAAACGTAAGCCTTGCTTATAATAGTATAACTAAATAACAAACTTACATCTGTGTTCTGGAGTAGAAGCCGAATTCCATTTGCGTATTAGGTTGGTGGAAGTTTTTGAAATTGGCATTTGACTATCGTCTCTTGTAAAGTTGGTTGGAGGCAAGCAAGAAAACTTCTTCACAGAATTCTCTCGTTCTTGAGAACCATATCTCTGCAAAGATGAAATAAAAAGACAATTTATGTACTCTCACAAGAATAAGGTATAGACCTTTACATGCAACCTCAAATGCTGAAAATCAAAGGAGATGAGATTCAACCTGGTCAGTTGTCACGACTTCTTCGAGTGAGCTTTGCGAGATCTGAGAAAACAAGGCATGCTGAGATGAAATCCCCTGTGAGAATGACTGTTGTGATGGCTGTGATCTAAGCTGTGATGATTGTGGTCCACTCGGCGCCAGGCTCGGTCTCCTTCACATATATTTGCATAACCAAACAGAGTCAAATTGAAATTTTAAACTCTCAGATATTAGATGATGATAATCTTGAAATTGTCTGAAGATTATTTTCTTTTCAAAATTGAAATTTCATTAGTAATTCTTATTTTCCTATAAAAAGAAGTAGGAAAAAAATATGAAACTCGCGTCGAAGTATTCAAAATACAGAAGAGATGTGAGAAAAAGAAATTTGAAAATTTTTCCCTCCAGTAAAACAGATCTTTGAAGGCTCAAAAGAGAATTGATCTCCTTCAAATATCTAAAAAATTAACAAAAATGAACTAGACATTGCGTTTTCTGAGGAAAACCTAGTAAGATTAAGCTCATCTCTACACTTCCATATACGAGAAACCGCAAATTAAGCTCGATTAAGCTAGTATGATCACACCTTCACATTTAATTTTTGAATTAGCTGACCTTTAAATACATTTTCTCGGAAGACAAACAACAATCATGCGAGGTGAAAACAAACCTTGTATGAGGAGGAAGAACAGAGATGGAGCTGAGATCGCAGGCTTTGTTGATCTTCAACTTCATTTCTACCGGAATCGGTGAAGATGACAAATTCAAGCCCCAATTTACCAAAACTCTAAAGAGAATCGTTTTATTTTTTATTTTTTATGACGATGACGATGGTTGGAGTTTGAATTATCTCGGAGAGAGAGTTGTCAGTTACAGGTGAAAAAAGGCTAACGAGGAAATGACATGATGATATTAAACACGAAGATGGCGGGAAAGGGTACCCGTAGATTGTTAGGTTTCGGAGCAAAATCAACCCGAACCGATGTTGCGTCCTATCATGGGCCCTTCGTTTAAAAAAATCTAGAGTGGTGACTCGCTTCGTGCGGGTGGAGATTTTTTTTTAAAAAAATAATTTTAAATTATTTAATATTATAAATAAAATAATAATAATTACAGATAAATCATTTTAAATTTAAAAACATTATAAAGAATAGTAATAATGATAAATTAAAGATAATTATTTTAAAAAATGATTATTTTTAAAATATTTTTTCATGTCTTGCTAGTAAAACTTTTTATTTAAATAATTTTTTTGAAAAAAATTGATTTTTTATATCTTAATATATACTAATGTTGATATAATTATATTTAGTTAATTTCATTATTCTAATAGCGAAATCAAATTTATATTGAGAAATTATAATATTTTAAAAGTAATTATTGATAAGTTATATAATTGATATAATAAAATTAAAATAAAATAAATATTTTTTAAAAGTTAAAATAAAATGAATATTTATTACACTTATTAAAAATTTTTTAGTTTTAAGGATGAAATTTTCTAAATTATCTTCAATTTTAATTAAAATTTTTTATCTTATACCTTTATAATTATTTAGAATCAATCCACCTTGTGATCCCTATCAAGTTTCATTAAAAATTAAAAATTTGTTTCACGTCAAACTTGAATGAAATCCATAAAAATCGACCCAAATATTTTATTTTCATATTTTATTTTATAAGAAATATATATATATATATATATATATTCTATGAAAGGGATAATAATGCACATAGTAAATCGGTATGTGAGAATCAAGAGAAAAGATTAACCCTCACTTTTTTAGGTAGCAAAAGACAACCAATCACCGATCAGACTATTAAAAAATAAAAAATAAAAAGACAAAAAGCCCACATCTTATTCCAAGCGAGTGAACAACACTCTCCAATTACAACCCAACACTCTAGCTGCCTAAACGTGGCTAAAGGGAGGGGCTATGTAGTAGACTATGCTCCTCCTCATTATCTCTCTTTTTTTTTTTATAATTAAAAAATAATAATTCGAATCTTATTTTTTAAATAAAAAATAATATATCAATCAAATAAATGAAATATTCAAATATTTCATATCTCTCATTTTGCTTCAATTTTTTTTTTGTATGCTATCCAGCAAAACGAGAAAGGAGCAAAAGAATAGAAATGAGTAGAAAAACACCAATAAAGTAAAAGTCCTCCCTCCATGTCTATCATTTACTTATAAACGTAGTTAATTTGGGTTTTCTTTTGAAAGCTATGTTAGAGATTTCAAACCCTTTTGTTCAAGCTTCACATAATTAATAGAGGTCTAAAACTATTAGCATGAAAATATGAGATTTCACTTTGATTAATGGGCAAACGTGATTTAATTGATTTTTTTGTAAAGTTTGCCTGAATCAGAGTTGGAGATTGAATATGTAATTAATGATTTAACTAACACATTGTTAAGAGTTACTTTTAATTATATAATAAATTTTGATTTTGATACTTTTAATTAAGATAAAATACTCTTATTTTTTAATTTTTAATTCAAATTATATAAAAATATATTAATTTTTAGAATAGACACTTTAATCAAAAAAAATTTTGAATAAATTTTTGCTAAGCATGTAGCTACAACCGTTAATATTTTTATCTAACTTGCTGATTTGATAAAAATAAAAAAATAATTTTATCATTAATTAATTTTTATAATAATTATTATATTTTTTATTATTTAAAAAAAAAAACTCCCCATGTGGAAGCATCGATCCCTTCTCTTGGGAGCACCCGCCGATGCTCCTCTTTCTTAGTGAGCTAGAGAGCACCGATACTCTCCATTTTTTTATCTTTTAATATAATAATAAATTTTTAAATTAATAAAAAATAAATATTTTAATTTTTTATAACTTCTATTATTTATGTTTAATTTTTAGAGTGAAATGTTTATTTTAAAATTTAATAATTTTTATATAAATATTAATAATTTTTTATATAATTTTAATTAAAATTTTAAAAAATACTTTTTTAATTATGATCGGGCCTTGCAATATTGATAAATTAGAGCTTGGCTTTTTGGGCATAAAAAAAAATCATCAAGACTGCAAGAGGCAAGAGGAAATGGAGGAAGAAGAATTGCCATCTTAAAGCAAAAACTCACGTTACCTGCTACTATTAAAAAGACGGTACCAGCAAAGAACAAAGAATTAAAGACAGTACGACTATGACTTTTGTTTAAAATAAAATAATGACTCGGCCAAGCTGTGCAAGGTTGTATATGTGAAGCACATCTCTTGAGTTGGAATCTTGATTTTTGAAAATTTTTTTGAGTGGAGTATGTTTGAGATAATGAATTTTGATTTAAAATTTAAATACGTAATTTAAAATATTTTTTATTTAATGCATTATCAATATTTATATCTCATAAATATGTAAAAATAAATATTTAAAAATCATGTAAAATAAATATTTTTTAACAATTTATCAAATATTAACTCAATTTAAAATTGAGTTATAATTGATGCACTATCAATATATAATACTTATACATTATCTTTTAACTAAATATGATTATATTATTAACAAATAAATTTTAAAAATCAAGAAATCCAAAGTATACTCATAATTTTTAAAAACTATATATATAAAAATTGAATTTTTAACTTTACATATTTACAAGGTATTATTATCATTAAGTAATAGTACATATATAGAATATAAATCTTTTAAAAATAAAGATTGAATTTAGGCAAAATTTAAAAAAGATTTTATAATATAATTTTTAAAGTAGATTGAAGTAATCAAATAAAGCTAATCACGCAAAATAGATTATCTGATTACTTATGCTACATTTTTTTATAGATTGAACTCAAATACCCAATAGACCTCAATTTATGTGTTTATATATATATATATATATATATATAGCACGTAGAAGCAAATCACGTAAATTACATTATATGATTATTTATGTTAAATTTTTTATAGATTGAATTTAAGTACATAATAGATCTTAATTTATGTGTTTTTATATATATATATATATATAGCATGCACAGTGTCTTAATTGGCTTGCGTTCTGCCGGACATGCGAAAATTAGTTGGCGTGGGAGTTTTAACCTCTTTCAATTTTCAAAACTTACATTTGACAGTGAAGTTGAAGAAGACAAATTGACTTTTCTTTTAATATAATAATAATGATAATGAAAGCATTATCGGATTGCTTTCAGTGAGACATTTAATTAATTTATACTACTATTAAAACATGTGTTTGGAATAAAATAAATTTATGGGGCCCAATGCATTACCCAAAGATCAAGAAAGAAATGGAGATAGAGCTTTCTTGATGTGTCCCCAACAAACGAGGTTAACTGTCACCAGACTTTTTAAGTCACATTCTTTGACATTTAATACTTTGTTTATTAAGTAAATGGAATTTTACTTTTCAAAATTACCATTTAATTTCTTCTCTTTTTCTAAATATTAGTACTTTTTAAGCATTTCTTTAGTTTTTTTTTCTTCTCCTCTTACTGTTTTGCACATTGGATGTAAAGCCCACGAACTACAGCTTGAAAATCTTTTAGTCCATTTGGAATTTATATTATCAATTAAGATAAAATTTTTACATAATTAATTTATGTTTAATTCACTTTTCAAAAAATATATATATTTAAACAAAATTCATTATAATTGAAATTTAAATGCAAGAGTGTACTCTATTTTTTATTTATAATTTGACAATAAAAACAATAATGAGTAAATTAATTGTTGAGATTCAATACATTATAATTTTCATCCTATTTGATTTATAATATTTCAATAAGTAGAATCAATAATGTTTTCGTATAAATAAAAGAATAGATCTATCATTATTTTTATTGTCACAAATTTCACATTCGTAAGAGATAGGATGGATATTGAGTATATCAAAATATATCTTTCACTATCTAGCAGATACGTATTTTGAATAAAAAATGTGAGTTCGTGATTTATAAATTTAAAACTCTATTTTTCAAATTTAAAATAGTACAATATTAGTCTTAAGTTTCGATCCATGATAAGTAAGTTTCAATCCGTGACAAAATTGACCTTAAGTTTACATTTAGTATCAGAGTAGACTCGAATTTTTATTGATGTAAATCCTCATAAAAAATACAAAAGTCAAGATAAATCTGAACTAATACATCAGTCAGATTTTTATCACTTATTAGGTATGTCTTTTAGATTATGAACGTGAGCCCGTATAAGATTAAATTTAAATTTCAACTTATTATAAATTTAAAATATATTTTATGCATTATAAGATTCAAGATTTAGTACACAAAACCTACACTAAACCTACTTTAATTATATTAAAACAACCATTGAAGCAATTTTTTTTTTTTCAAATTAATTGACATTTGGTAATAAGCATTTGAATCCTGTTGTTCATGTGTGTGTTTTTTTGTAATTAAGATCAGTAATATTCCCAGGTACCCAAAAGGGTGAAGTCCTTAATATTTAATTATGAACTCTGACTCTTTACTTTGACATGTTTCACAATATCAAAATGTGATTCTCGCAACAACTTTACGGCGGTTTGTGGCCAAAACGAATACCCGTGCATCAAACAAAGACCATTCCTTATCTTGACCTAAACCATTTTTTTTTTTTCTCAATCAAGAGCAATTGAGCTAAACCAAATTAATCATTTCACATATCTCCTTCAGCCGTATTATTACCTCAAGAATATTACGATTTATACTAAAACGATGCGTACAACAAATGTGTTATATTGAAAAAAAAAACAAAATGTTAATTTCTTTGTTTTTTGCTCTATATACTTATCTTCAATGTCATACTCATTGAATGTATTAGACAAGAGAGCCTAATTTTTCTTTAAAGTGGTCCCATTTTTTACATTAAATGATAAAGATTTACAGAGACATTCGTCCTATAGTATTCCTGTTCCCGACAGGAAATTTGTTCTAAATTTTAACTTTGAAAATAAGTGTTGGGTGACCCTGACTAATGGATTCTTATTTTGTCATTTCTACGAATTTTGGCTGCAATTGATAAATATGGTCAAAACCGCGTCTCAGAGAATTGAACGTGCCCACGTTAATCCACATTTATAGCACTCGGCCTTCAAGAAAGTTCTCATATTTGACATTTTGTGGTTTGTAAATTTTTTACAATAATAATAATTATTATATAAATAAAAATGAACATGATAGGAATAATTAAATTGATCAAAATTTTAATTACATATGTGAATATGTTAATTATATATGTTACACAATATAACATGATTAATACATTTATTAATTAAGTTGAATTAAAATTTTTATGATATGACATGATAAATTCAATTAATACAATTAATTTATTTAAATGGATATTATAAATGAATTAAACTAAATTATATCATACGAAATGATACGATAATAGAATTAATTAAATATGATAAACGTGACATATATAAATTCAATGAATTTAATCCGATTATGATATAAAATTATTGTTACAAGAAAAAAGGAAAGTTATTGAAGATTTGAAGCACAAGAATAAGTTTAAGTGGACAATTGAGTTTGTGACAAAATCTACCATAAAAAACTAAGACACTCCGGCCATGGTTCAATATGCCATTATCGTTATTGTCAAATAGGCATGAATCAAATATATGATTATTTAACGCATCCAAGTTAAATTAATAAGTTAAAATGTATTTCTAAAGTAAATAGTGGCAATATAATTTGTTAAGAGGTCATAAAGTAATATTGAGAGAAGACACATTCAAATGTTTATGTTTTTCATAATGCCCCATTGTTTTATGTATTTAGACAGATTCCTCTTGTAGTTTGCACCAAAATTTTGGACAACTGCCGAGAAAATAACATCATGCCTTGTCTTTTAAGGCATCCGAGGTTATTATTATTTTTTAAATTGTCTTTTAAAACCCCATTTGGCATGGTATTGATAATGAAGTTTAACAGGGTTTAAAACAACAAACATATAATAAAATAGCCATCCCATTATCGGATTTAAAACTTCAACTTGATATAAATATATGTATATATATTCTTTTTAATCCTCTTGTACTGATCCATACACAATAAAAACATGAAATTAAAAAATGAATATAAAAATTTTAATAAATTAGAGAGAATTAATATAATTGGTAGTCTATTATTACATTTTTTCATTTTTAAGGTATTATGTTTTAAAAAACGTCTAAATTATTTAAAAAAATTTAAGTAAATTATTATTTTTTATTATGCTCAATTAAATTTGTATACTTTATTTTGAGTCAAGTAAACATTTATAATTAATGATTGATTAATTATTATTAATTAAAATATTATTTTCATTTTATGTCAACAATGATAATGTTGAAAGTGAAAATATTATGTAATTATTTTATTGTACTATATAAGTATATTACATTATTATCAATTATGATATTTTAATATATTACGTTAATATAACGTGATATAAAAAATGATGATTAGTATTTTGATTAATAATAGTTAATTAATTATTATTTATAAAAATTTATTTAATAAAAATAAAATATAATAATTTGATTTAACATAAAAAATAAAATTTGAAATAATTTAATGACTCTTTTAAATATAATAATCTATTTAAAATTCTGTTTGACTATTCGTTAACGGATGTGACTGGGTGTGTTTACTACACGTGGCCGTTTCTAACTTGCTTCTCCAATTACCAGGCTAGTGTACGCCACCTACAACCGTTGGAAGATAACGGCCAGCAAGCCGCTGAACAACCGGGAAAAAAATCAACGCGGTTGAGGACTTTTTTTTAAAATTTTTTCCTCCTTTTTATTTTCCTGTAATTAAGTCATTGTTTTTATTTTTCATGAGCTTGCTAGAGGTAACCATCCTTGACAGCTTTGAATGGAACACAGCGAGCACGACGGTTTTTGGAGAAGAATCTACCAAGAATATTCCTCGGACGTTTGTGGGTGCAGGGTGGCCTACTCTTCCGTACGTTTTGGCAAATGGTCACTCCATCACCGTCAAGAATGTCGACTTTAGAGTATTGACTCTTGGTATAATATCGCACGGTAACCGGTACTAGTACAGTAAGTCATCATTTTCAGGTTTTCACCCGTCAAAGTTTTTATCAAGTGTGTGCGATGTAGCGTAGGGAAGAGTTGCATTATCAAATACTGTATATTCCCCAGTAACTAAACAATCAAATCAAAGCTAAATTGTTCAGATGGTATTTTCATAGTTTACTGTAAAAAACATTATCTCAACATTCAATCGTGATCTAACTATTCAAAGAACTTAATCATACCAATATATCAAAGATTGTAGGAAACATTCATGTATATGGCTTTATTATTTATTGTCATTTTCAAATAATAAAAATAATTAAGCTACATTTCCAAAGTCCAAACAGAAGGAGTGGAGCCCAATGGTAAGTTGGTGGAAGCTTCTTACAGAAGGAAATTAAAGCTCAACGCATCAAAATCTGAAACAGAGTTTAGTCAGAGAGAGAGAGAGAGAGGAACCTCAAAACAGAGGAAACATTGTATGCATGATACTAAGAAAATGGAGCCTGCTGTTGTGTTTATCTAATTTAACTTCTTATTCGTTTGCAGTCGTTGTCTTTTACTTATTTTATTGTCATCAGAGCTACAGACAAGCACTTCCTTTTATGCCTGCCTAAGTTAAAAAAAAAAAAATTAAGCCATTCACCGTTCATCGTTTCCTCCTTCTTCATCTTCCCAAAACCACGTCGTTTTTAGCTTATCATTCAAAGATGTGAGCAGAAATGATTGTTGTATTGGTTGTTGGTGAGTTTAGTTGAGAAATTTTTCTTTGTTTGATTATTTTATTGATCGGAGCATGGCTGTGGTGAGTCCGGTGCCTGTAATAGCGCAAGGTGTGAATTCGATGAGGTTTCACGACGTCAGAGCTCCGGGAATCATGTCGGGTCGAAGAGAAATCACGGAGGAACCGGTGGCGCGTGTAATTGAGGAGAAAATCTACGTGGCGGTTGGCAAAGATGTGGAAAGAAACAAATCAGTTCTATTCTGGGCTTTGCAAAATTCCGGAGGAAAACGAATTTGCATACTCCATGTTCACGAGAAAGCTAAGATGATTCCACTTACAGACAGTAAGTTTCATTGCAATTGTCTTTCTTTATTAATATTTTGATTAATACTCAGAAGGAAAAACAAAGGGAGGGGTCAAATACTCAAAACTAAGGATAGAGTTGCCTAAATTCGATTGAATTTTGGAGACCTTGATTGATGGAAATTATTGGATGGATAAAATGGATAATTTTCGATGGTCAATTGTATTCTGAGCAATCTTTTCTCTGGCTTGATTTTGTATTTCCCAATTGAGAAACCGTTTTATTTGTTTTTGTTTTGCAGTGGGTACAAAATTTCCAGCTAGTAAACTCAAAGAACAGGAAGTCAAGGCATACTGGGAGATTGAAAGACAAGAAATGCAGAAGAACCTGGACAAATACCTTCTGCTTTGTCTCCAAAGCGGGGTATTAGTTTCTTCTTGGACCTTAGTTTATACGGTTGTTACTCAATTTCAATTCATATCAGTGGAGTTTGTAATTCTGAGAAGAAAAGAGCAACTTTTATCAACATTAATAAATATTGATTATGACAGTTATTTGTGGTAATTTAGCTCAAGTTTTCAACTACTACAAGAGCTACCCCGATCAGTGCATGGTTTGAATCACATATTTCATTTTCAAATACTAAATCGACTCATTTGCAGCATATCTGATGTGTTTTAGATTCTATCTTGGACTGTAGGTGCAAGCAGAGAAGCTATACATTGAAATGGACTCCATTGAGAAGGGAATTTTGAAAATGATATCGGAGAATGGGATTCGGATGCTTGTAATGGGAGGAGCAGCAGACAAACATTATTCAAAGTACAAACCACATAAGTAATCGTCCATACCACCTTGGGCTCAACTAGATCTATTGTGGATCTATGAGGGAACTAGCATGTCTTGCCTCTTGATAATGCACCGATATGGTGTTGCTTACCTCATTTCTTTTATATTGCAGGAAAGCGGTGGATCTCAAGTCCAAGAAAGCCATCGCTGTGCGTGAACATGCTCCTGCCTCTTGCCACACAATATGGTTTCTCTGCAAGGGGCTTCTCATCTACACAAGGTATAATTGATTGTAACGAGAATCTAACTTTAAACTGAAGCAGCTTATAGGCTTTTCAGAATGCCTGTACCAGATGCTCAGTTGTTGACTTATTAGAGAGATACTGAGATAGTACACTTGTCTACAAAGATTATGAATTTGACCTATTACTGGTTGCAATGATTATGGTTACTAATATAAATGAAATATTGAAACAGGACAATAAGTTTAGATGTAACTGATACAGAGAATGCATCATCATCATCACTGCCAGCAAGTTCAAACTTTGAAAATCACTTCAGGTCACGGTCTGTTATACTGCTACAAACTAGTCAAGTAAAACCCTCTACTTGTACACCAGATTCACTGCATAGAGTGAGATCTGAAAATTTTTATGGGCGTGCGGGAAGTGTATTTGGTTCTACTTTCCCTGGTGGTAATGGAGGGCTATCAACTCCACAGAGAAGATCTGATGCAGAAGGGAGTTCTGATGAATCGGATGGTTTATCCAGAAGAAGTCCTCGGAGTTCAGTTCTGTCATCATCCTCTTCCAGCGGAATGGCTGATGCAGCTTTGGTCCCATATATGGGACCTGAGTTGAATGAAAGTGGATTAGAATCTATTGCAATGTCTCAGGCTAAAGAGAATTTTAATATGTCATCCTTTCCCAGTGTTCTGGTATGTACAAAACTTTCATTTATTCTCTGAGAATGTTTAAGCTTCACTTTCTTCCTTATCTTAAACTGACCAACCAAATTAGTGCAGTGCCAATTCTTTTGTATCTAG
Source organism: Theobroma umbraticum (assembly GCF_002168275.2). NCBI lineage: Eukaryota > Viridiplantae > Streptophyta > Magnoliopsida > Malvales > Malvaceae > Theobroma > Theobroma umbraticum. The sequence goes on from NW_018397258.1 coordinate 2,427,742, forward strand.
ACAATCTAAAAAGTTCACAAATGATTGATTGATTCTTGTAGAATGGAGCTATAGATAATACTCTTTACGATCAACTTCAAAAAGTAATGGCAGAGGCAGCAGACTCAAGAAGAGAAGCATTTGAAGAGGCAGCCAGGCGTGCAAAAGCTGAGAAAGGTGCTCTTGAAGCTATACGCAGGGTAAATTTTCAGCTTTGGTTCATTTAAATCAAACGCACACCCACAGTTCTTTAATAAATTTTCTAGTATTGTAGGCAGTCAGAAATTAATACTTGATGTTTTTACTCTGGGAAAAGCAAATCTTGCATGTATTTCACTTATTGTGCTCAATTGTCCCGTCATATGACAATAAATAGGAATTTGGTTGACCTTTTAATTGCAGAATGCGCACAACATTCTCTAACTAATTCAATCTGTCGTTGCTGGAGAAATTTAGATCTAAAAAGAATCATATCCTCATATCTGTAAGATGAGCATTTGAATGATCTTTAAACTAAATGGTGGTATCTTTTTTTACTCTAAAATGTAATGTTAACATATTATCAAGTTTTTTCAAAGAACCAATCATGGCTGCTAATTTCAGGTCCAAGCATCGGAATTCTTGTATGCACAGGAGTTAAAACAAAGGAAAGAATTTGAGGAAGCATTCACAAAAGAAAAGGAGCAACTTGACAAGATGAAGAACCAGCGAGATGAGGTTATGGTAGAACTTCAAGAGGCCTTGGATCAGAAATCATCACTGGAGAAACAGATTGTGGAATCTGAAAAGGTGGTTAAGGAGCTCGAAGAGAAGATAATCTCAGCCGTTGAACTTTTGCAGAATTACAAGAAAGAAAGAGAGGAGTTGCAGATGGAGCGAGACAATGCACTCAAAGAGGCTGAAGAGTTGCGGAGAAGTCGAGCTGAGACCTCAGGTGCACATATGCCTCAGTTTTTCACTGAGTTCTCTTTCTCCGAGATTCAGGAAGCAACTCACAACTTTGACCCATCCCTTAAGGTTGGGGAAGGGGGATATGGGAGCATTTATAAGGGTCTCCTGCGCCATGCCACTGTGGCCATCAAAAGGTTGCATTCTCATAGCTTGCAAGGCCCATCAGAATTTCAACAGGAGGTATAATCCCCTTAACGTTTGTTTATTTATTTATTGTTTGGATTGGCTTCATGTTACATTTTGTTGAACCTGTTATTAGTGTTGTCTGTGTTGTACAACAGAGCCTAGGGTATAACTAGCAGAAATCAAAAGATTTAACGTGAAGTACTGTTATTTGGCTGTATTTGCAGCACACTTATTTGTACAGATCTCAAAGTTCATTGTCCATTGTCTTGGAACTGTATTTGCATCTTAGCGATGTTTTTTGTTTACTCCCTCTGGCAATTTCACATGCTCATGAATAAGCTTAAATTTGCCTCTTTGTTAACAGTAGTATCATGGTGTGCATATAAAATAATTGCTTTATTCCCTTGTTCTTTGAGTAAGAGTTGAACTGAAAAAAATGGAGACTGCTACATAAGGAAAAACTCTTGGATTTGCTGACTGTGAGAACAAAAAACCTACACTTTCATTATTTTGTACTTTGATAGTGTTAACAATTTTGCATTAGGGTAATGAAAGGATATTTTATGTCTTGGAAGTGGCATAAAACTGCACACTTAGAAGAGAAAAACTGTATTCCGTTAAAGTTTAGTTAACACAGATGACATCTGTTTGTTCTGTGCTAGGTGGATGTTTTGAGTAAGATGAGGCATCCAAATCTGGTCACGCTAATTGGAGCCTGTCCTGAAGCTTGGACTCTTATTTATGAATATCTTCCTAATGGAAGTCTTGAAGACCGACTTAACTGCAGGGACAATTCGCCCCCTTTATCATGGCAGACACGAATCCGTATAGCTACTGAGTTGTGTTCTGTTCTTATATTCCTTCAGTCTAGCAAACCTCATGGCATAGTGCATGGAGATTTGAAACCTGCAAATATTCTCCTTGATGCCAACTTTGTTACTAAATTGAGTGACTTTGGAATCTGTCGTCTGGTGAACAATGATACAACTGTATGCTGCAGAACTGACCCCAAGGGTACTTTTGTATACATGGATCCAGAGTTTCTCGCAACAGGCGAACTTACTCCAAAGGCCGATGTTTACTCATTTGGAGTCATATTATTACGGCTGTTGACAGGAAAACAGGCCTTGGGTATAACAAAGGAAGTGCAGTATGCGTTAGATAATGGAAATTTGAAAAACCTCTTGGATCCTTTGGCTGGAGATTGGCCATTTGTGCAAGCTGAGCAATTGGCTAACCTAGCTTTGAGGTGCTGTGAGATGAACCGAAAGAGTCGCCCAGACCTTTCAACAGATGTGTGGAGGGTGCTTGAGCCAATGAGGGCTTCTTGTGGAGGCTCATCCTCATTACAGCTGGGTTCTGAAGAGCATTGCCTACCTCCTTGCTATTTTATCTGCCCCATTTTTCAGGTAAGCTAATCCTGTTCCTATCTTTCATATACATCTTGGAGTGGCACATCTGCAATGACCAAGTTCTCCCTCCCTCATCCCCCATAGAAATGGTCGAAAAGAATGATAAAAAAAAAACTGTTTTCATCCCTCGGGAAATAATTCACAACTGTCGCAAACTCTTCATTTCTAATGCATACTGGTATTCTTACACGTACTTTCTCTCTACTGTTGTGATTTGCTTCATGAACACTCCTCTTCAAAGTCCAGTCTCAGAAAGGGAGAAAAGAAAAGACATATAATATAAAATCGTATTATAATACTCTCAAAAACAATCATTTTTCCAGTTAACTTTCTTTGTGTTTTCTACCAATAATGTTGTGACTGTGGGTTATAAGGGTTACAAACTAGCTACAAAATTTTGATTTCCTATAAAAAGTTAACATTGTTCATCAATTAAATTTCATTTCTCTATTTGCTTAAACATTTCAGGAAGTAATGCAAGATCCTCATGTAGCAGCCGATGGTTTCACCTATGAAGCAGAGGCTTTGAGAGGTTGGCTTGATAGTGGTCATGATACCTCACCCATGACTAACGATAAGCTAGCACACCGCAATCTTGTCCCTAACCTTGCTCTACGCTCTGCCATTCAGGAGTGGCTGCAACAACACTAAAATACAGTACTATCATTTTCCCTTTTTGATTCAACATATTGTTTATTGTTTATAGTTGCATCGTAGGTAGCCAAAAGGTAAGAAAAACCAGCAAATTGTCTTGTACATAAATTTGTAACCCTTTTTATAGGTACTTGTCCTTCGGGATTTCAGACCTTGCAGTCACACTATAACATCATCCATTGTATTCGTATAGAGGAGATTGGTTGTATGTTAGTGAAATAAAAGCATCCAATATTAAATGTTGCGCCTTTGTGGCCAGATGGTTTTGTGAGACTGAACGCCTGGTCTCCCGCAAATTTTCTATACATGGTTGCCTGAGTTAAAATTGGGTTTTGCCTTACTGGATGTCTATGACCCTTGCTAGATTCCAGCAAATAGTAAACTCTTTTTCTCTGTGAGTTTCTTATTAGATGTGTTATAATCGTTAGGTTTTCAAAATTGAAGGAAGATCCACGTCTTTGAACTCTACGAAAGCTTTTCGCCGTCATGACATCATTGAACTCTAGGTATAGAACTTTGGAAGCAAGCAGGTAGAGGGCTGGGCATTTTCCAGTTCCATTTTGGGGCCTCATCTGACATTTTACTGCATTCTGGATCCAACAATATTTAAAATGTCCCAAGGGAGACCCAACTCAAAAAGCGAAGAATCCAGAATGGGAATAGTGGCAATCTGGAAAGGGATTTGGATATATCCCAAACAGTTGTTGCAACTTTTGCTTTTTCATTAAAGGCACTGAGAAAAGTAAAACAATCATCGTACGATCTGAACCGATTCATGTCGTCTTTTTTTGTTTTAATTTGTCCAGGAGGCTGCCAAGTCTTACAGAAACCCGAGCACACCTTTGACGTGTGCAACAAATTAACTGCAGTAATTAATGACGACTTAGAATTTACTGCTACTATTAGGTGATGACAGATTGGCAGAACACTAGGGAACATCCGAATGATGTGCTCAACGTTTCTTTTGAAAAGCCGAACGATATACCTGATATAATCAAATAAAACTACAACTTGTTACTATTTTAGTGATATTTAAATGTTTCTGTGCCTGGTTTCATGCATCAGCCACCTAAAATTTACTATTTAGTATTCACTGAAATAAGCACTCCCAGGGACGGTGAAAGGAAACCAACGTGTGATGCAAGATTTTTACAGAAAGGGTCGACGGAATGAGTAGGAAATTAGCGTGTGGAACCCAGCAGTGACCAATGAAAACCCAAAAAGCAGAAGGAAAAGTTGTTTGAGTCAAAAAGCAGATAAACAAGAAGAAAGGGTTCGACCTATTTTCCTGTGATATAGAAATTGCGTGCTATCACAGCCCCTTATTTTTACACTTCAGTCCTAAGCTAAGGCAAAGAATCTTGTCTTTTCCAACATGCACAGTGCATTGACCTTTGATTTGATTGACTTGTAGCTTGCCCGGAAAGTTTCTTCCCACACAGGAAATTTAAACTCAACTTCAGCTCTGGCTTCTAACTGAAAAACAAGTGATCAGTTTAGTGGCAAGAAGTAGAGAGACCATTGAACATAACTAATGGATCAGATGACTGGTGCTACTGAAACCATATATGTTGCAGTAGGAAAAGCTGTTGAAGAAAGCAAGCACACTTTGTTATGGGCATTACAGAGACTTCGTCCCACAAAAGTTTGTATTCTTCATGTTCATCAGCCCGGCAATATGATCACCAACAGTATGTTCAGTCGTTGTAGTCACAGTTTTGTTTAGTTATATCATGTTCTTTGGAATTCTTTGCTATGTCAATAGCTGATTTCTTCTTCCTGTTTTGTTCCTTGGTACTATTTAGATGGTGTGAGTTTTCTAACAAGTAGGCTTCCACAACATGAAGTTGGGAAGAAGATGTTAGATAGGGTCATGAATGATTACCTTCTCATTTGTGGCCAGAAAAAGGTACTATTGCTTCTTGAGAGGAATTTTTGTCAAAATTGCAGAAAACTACCTTGCTTTCCCTGTAGACACTACTTTTTTTTTTCAGTGTTTTCAAGATTTTTTTTTTTCAAAAGCAGTTCTTGGTAAAGGGTCAACTGATTCTTTTACAAATCGTGCTCTTAACCTTAGTTATGTGTGCCTTCATTATTTCTTCACGCAGGTCCAAGCAGAAAAGCGACACATCGAACTTGATGATGTTGCAAAGGGGATTGTGGAGCTGATTCATGAGCACAATATCAAACAACTTGTCATGGGAGCAGCAGCTGACAAGCACTTTTCAGTGTACAAATAACTTGTTCACTAGTTCTCAATTTACTCTGGCAGTCATGATAATAATTGTTCCTACTATTTAATTCTTTTGTCCCAGAGCTGTTTTTCTTGTGCAACTATGTTAATGATTCGATATGTCCTGAGTCCATGAGATCAAGCAATGGCATACTTTCTTCGGAGAAGAGGATAGAAGCAAATGTTGAACTGTTGGAAACTGCTGAAAAAATCTCAGCAATTGATGTAGAAATAATCGTTTTTCTTTTTGTCTTTTTATTGAAGGAAGCAAAAGTGAACTCTTTTTTTTTTTTTTGTCTTGAAAAAACAATAACAAGCTTGATCCCCTGTTCTCAATTTCTCAAGTAGTAGGTAACTTTTGTTACGCATATAACTATTATTGTTATGTTTGAACTAGACCTGTTACTGGGTTTTGCTGGCTAAACTCTATAGATGGCCAAGCTTTCTCACCTGCCTGCCATAACATTGCAGGGGAATGACTGATCTCAAGTCTGAAAAAGCCCAATATGTGGATCGACATGCGCCTCCTTCCTGTCAAATTTGGTTTATTTGTGGGGGGCAACTCGCCCGTGGAAGGTATGCTCGCTAATAGTGTAATTGATCTGTTTCCAAGTTTATTATGCGTCCTGCACTTATGTAAGGACTTCTTACTGTAGGTCAATCGTTGAAACTGGACAATCAAACCTGAGTAGTCCTTCGTCAAGTTCCAGTTGTTTGACATGCCCTAGCAAAGTGGCTACCAATTCAGAACTGATTGTTTCTGAGACATCAGAGGAGAGTCCAGACTGGCTTGAGTTTCATGTACTACTCCACTTTGGGGAAGATCTTTGTTATTCACCTATGCCTGATTATACAGGGAAATTTAAAACTTACCTTATATATACATAAAGCATGTGAGAAATGAGAGGTTTCCAATTTTCCATTTTGTCAAATTCTTTATGTTTCTGAATGAAGTCAGTGAAATCCAGTCTTTGTAAATCTTAACCTTTGCTAATGTCTTAGATGGTTTATGAATTTTCACAGGATTTAAGTAGGAATGGTCCACTCTTTGATCAACTTGAACAAGCCCTATTGGATGCTGAAAATTCAAATCGAGAAGCATTTGAAGAGTTGGACAAGCGTGTGAAAGCTGAAAAGAATGCTCTCAATGCTGTGATGCGCCAAGTAATGTACCCCTTTCTTATTTCCTCTTCTCTCCTTTTCTGTAGATAAAATTTGCTTTTGGACTAAGAAAAGAAAACGAGTTACCCTCAAATTTATAGTTACATTAATTTTTGTAGATAAAATTTAGCACAAAAAAGGAAAAGGTTGTGCCTAGCTCTTATGTTACTGATCATAGAAGGAAACACGGTATCTGCTAATTTAAGTCAGGCTTGGCTCAAAATTACAAATATCTGGGTATTTTGCACCCCAAAGATGCAGTGTTTTCGTGCTATCTTTCTTTAATCCAGCCTGCTTTCTTCAATCCCATTGCCATAAGAAAGCATTTATCAGAACTTTCTAATCACAGCCATTATCAACTTATAGGCTAGTGAATTGAAAAGCTCATATACTGGAGAGTTAAGACGCTGGAGGGAAACTGAAGCAGCACTTATAAAACAGAAAGAGGAACTTGAACAGATCAAGCAGCAGAGAGATCAAGCGCGCAAAATTGCCAGAGCTCAAAAGTTATTATTGGAGAGTCGAGGTTCCAACTCAGGTGACATTAAGGCATTGGAAGCTAAGGTATCCTCAGCTATGGAGCAGTTACAAATTTGCCAGAGAGAACGAGATGAGTTGCAGACAAAGCTTGAAAATACTTGCAAGCAAACTGGGGAGCATTCAACGAAACAAGAAGAGACTTCAAGTGTGCATATGCAGCAATTCTTCTCGGAGTTCACTGTCACTGAAATTCATGATGCAACAGAGGACTTTGACCCTTCCTATAAGATTGCAGAAGGAGCATATGGGAGAATTTATAAATGTATTCTCCGTCACACTGAAGTGGCTGTCAAGGTGCTCCACCAAAATTGTTTACAGGGCCCCTCAGAATTTCAAAAGGAGGTAAGCTAGTGTCACTAGAATTATCCTTTTAAGCTATTAATTTGTGAACATACTGTGATTATTTTGTGGCTTTAATTTTATAATTGAGAGACAAATATAACTTCTCAATGTGGCTTAATTTGGAGTAGTTAGGATTTTACGCCTTTGATTGAAATTTCATGAGTACAAAATACTGTGAGTCTAATTTTCAGTTCTATGAAGTCTGAAGCTTCTAACTTGCTGAATATATATACTTATTCTTTGCTCATTTACATATTAAAGCACTATTGCTTTTTTGATTCAAAGAAATCAGATATTTATCATAAAGAGAAAATGAAATAAATGTTTCATCTGCTGTATTTCAGGTTGATATTTTGAGTAAGCTGAGGCATCCAAACCTGGTTACACTCATTGGAGTCTGCCCTGAAATTTGGGCTCTGATATATGAGTATCTCCCTAATGGAAGCCTTGAAGATCGTCTGAGCCAAATGACTGATACTCCCCCATTGTCATGGCAAACTCGAATACATATAGCTACTGAGATATGTTTTGCACTCATCTTCCTACATTCCAGTAAGCCTCAAAGGTTAGTGCATGGCAACTTAAAGCCAAGAAATATACTCCTTGACACCAACTTTGGCTGCAAACTTAGCGACTTTGGAGTCTGCCATGCGCTCTCTTCTATCGAAAATTCAAGCAATATGACTGTTCCAAGCAGCAGATTTCCTTACCTGGATCCTCAGTTTCTTACAACAAGATCATTGACTCCTAGTTCTGACATATACTCATTTGGCATTATATTGCTACAGTTAATGACTAGGAGATCACCCTTGCATATAGCAGAGAACGTGCAGAATGCACTAAATGGAGGATATCTTAATGATTTATTGGATCCTTCGGCTGGAGGCTGGTCATATTTGCAAGCTGAGCAGTTGACTCGCTTGGCTTTGAGATGCTGTGATAATAACCGAAGTCGTCGACCAGACCTTGCTTCAGAAGTTTTCAGGGTGCTTGAGCAGATGAGAGATTCTATTGGACCCTTATCAACATTCCATGCTGGGTCTGAAGATCATCATAAGCCTCCACATTATTTCATTTGCCCCATTACTCAGGTTAGCCTCCATCCTTACCAATGGCTTATTTATCAGGACTGAAGTCTTTTAATTCTGTCACTATTTCCACAATCACGTATTCAAGTTAATACCACCATCAGTTAACTCTCGCAATTCAAAGCCTTCACATATCCCTTGTCAAATGCTAGATTCTTGATGCATATTGGGTTTTTTATAGGTCTATTAACCTAATACATACTTTTCGTATCAATTTTTATGCATTGTGGAGATTGAGAAAACTAAAAGCAAATAACAGAACTGAAATTGTTGTAACAGTGACAACCACAGGAGGCTTAGCAAACTCAACTTACCTAGAGGGTGTTATGATTTTTTTGAATGTAGCTGTAACTCTTCTTGACTCTGATGGAAGAACCAGTTTGGGTTGTATTTGAATCCAATAGAACATATCGAATTGGTTTGCTCCTGTTTGCAGGAAATCATGGCAAATCCACATGTGGCAGCCGATGGATACACGTATGAATTACTGGCATTGCGGGAATGGCTGGGTAGGGGCCACAATACCTCCCCTGTGATAAACATCAAGCTTCCTCATCGCAATCTGGTCCCGAACCATGCACTTCGTTCTGCAATCTTGGAGTGGCAGCAGCAGCAGCATTAACATTGTATTTTAATTTAGTTTGCTCATGACAGGCAACCCCAGACCTTGAGCTAAATCATGTTATGTCTTTTCACGTTGCTCCTTGTTCTAAGAACATATTGGACTAGTTTCCTAGCATTCCACATGTTGTATGTTTCTCTTTTACGTGTGGTTGCTTGTTTAAAACAGGATATATGCATATTTACGTGTAATGCATTGTACATATATGATATTTACCTCCACGATCTGCCAACTCTGCTTCTACTTATCATGACTTGCTTATCTGATTTACTACTTTTGAGCAGGGAAACTTACGATTTTGTCGAATTCGTTTCCATGTATCTGTACCATTGGGTGACATTCAGTTGCATGTCTAGGGGGTTAATTTTCCTCTCTACTTCCTGCCGTCCAGCTAGAGTTTCAATGTGAACGAACAACAAAAGAGACAAGAATTACAATGGATGAAAATGGACGAGAAAAGATTTTCACTTTTACAGTTTGTACTTTCTGTTGTGAGCCCGTGAGTTCAAAACAATCATTGTATTCTCCGATCCGAGTCAAGCTCTTGTCACGTCATTTATTTTGTCCATGACCGGAGCCCAAGTCTTAAAGAAGCTGGGGGACAAACTTTGGCGTCCATCTTATCGGATTTTGTCCTACCATTTTTTGTTATTTTTATGACAACCCTGATCCTTACCGGTTACTTCCTCAACATAAACCAGGACATAGACAAATGTTTACCTACTTGGTTTTGCTAGCTTTAAGGCTTTTATCGCCCCTGCAAACATATACAGTGAAAGGAACCATAAAAAAGTTACAATGAAAAAAGGGCGTTTCTCTCCTAACTTTGTTGTCATATATAAAAGTAATTTCACTTTGAAAGAGATGTACGCGTTAAGGCAGAAAGAAGGTAAAAGGAACCACGGATGAGAAAAAGAGGAATGGGTGTTGGTTCGCGGAACCCAGCTCCAGCAGTGACCAATGAAACTAAAAAGGTAGGAAAAGAATGCTTTTGGATCCTAAAGCAGCCAAAAAATTTTGGGCTTTTGATTGTTTTGAGAATACAAATATTTTCCTGTTGATATATTATATATACTAATTCTGATATTAGTGATTAATTCCGTGCCATGACAAGTCTCTTACATCACCAGGCCTTAACGTAGGGAATCTTCCTTTTTTTTTTTTTTTCTGTATGTATAGTCATTGACGCCGGATTGACTTGGAACTTGCCTTGAAGGTTTCTTGGTTTATATCAGATAAAGACTGAGAAGGAAATAGTTGCCTTGACAACTTTAAAACAGGTGGATTCTGGGAGTTAGCAAAGTGGTGAGGAGAGAGATCATCAAACAACTCCTGGAAAACATGGCTAGTGATGATACCATTTATGTTGCAGTAGGAGAATTTGACGAAAGTGAGCTCACTTTGTTTTGGACGTTACATAATCTTAGTCCTCTAAAAGTTTGCATTCTTCATGTTCATCAGCCATCCATGATGATCTCCTCCAGTAAGTTAACTCCATGCAATAGTTACATGTTGGGCTGTTGATTTCTACTTAGAGATTCTTTGCTATATGTAATCTGATTTGTTTTTTCTTTCGTTCCCCCTACCCCTAAGGAGTTGGTGGGAATTTAGCTGCAATGCTTTTTCACCACCAACAACTCAGGGGTCTAGAAAACGTTGGGAACGACATGATGCACCGGATCATGGATGAGTGCGTTCTTTTTTGTAGTCAAGCAGGGGTACTATTTCTTCTTCAGTCTTCTTTTTGTACAGTTGCACTTTTAATGGCCACTGAACCCAGCAGAAGAATCTCTTTTGCTTAATGGAAAGTTATTTCTGGATTTATAGGGTTTTGTAGTGTCGAGTATGGAAACGGTATGCAATTGTATAATGAAACATCGGTGATTGTGAATTGAAAGAACCCCAGGCATGTCTCTTGACACATCTCTAAGGGTTTGGCGGTGGAATTTACATTAGTTTTTCAACCATGGGGAACTGACACCAAATACAAATCCAATTTTATTCCTTAGAGAACTGTTTTGGGTGGAGAAAGTTCAAAAAACTGCCCAGTCGATGCCTATAAACAACAGTTTTCAAGAATTTTTTATTCTGAAGCAGTTATTCTCATGACTAGGTCCAACTCTTTTTATAACAAAACAGGTATATTGCCATTCATTGTCTTGGTGTAGGTCAGAGCAGAAAAACTATATATTCAAAGGGATGATGTTGCAAAGGGGATTGTGGAACTTATTCATCGGCACAATATCAAGAAGCTAGTCATGGGAGCAGCAGCTGCCGAGCACTTTTCAGAGTACCACTAACTCGTTCAGTTTCCTTAACATTCATGATCTTATGTATTTCCTGCACTCATCTGCTGAACTTGCTCTTAACACTGTAGGGGAATGTGGCTTATCTCTGAGAAAGCACAATATGTAAACGATAATGCACCACTTTCCTGTCAAATTTGGTTCATTTGCAGGGAGCAACTTGTCCACAAAAGGTATGCTCAATGATTGCCAAAATCCTGATTCTAATTTCTGTCTTATCCGTTGGAACTTTTGAGATGCATATTTCAAGCTAATGGGTGAAAAATTCTCTCTCAGACTCTCATCAATTTATCAAAAATGAGACTGCACATTCCTACTGCTTCATTATATTGACTTTAAGGTCTTTACTGCAGGTTTGGGCAATCATCACATGCACTAAGCCCATCAGGTTCCAGTTATTTGACAAGCTCTAGTGAAGCTGCTGGTATATCAGACGCGGCTGTGTTTGAGGAAAGAGAGGAGAATGAATGTGAGCTTGATCCATTTGAACTGCTTCGCTCTGGAGAGGATCAGGATCCTCTATCAATGCCCAATGTACAGGAACATAGTAGTACAATCTCCATTCATCTGCTATAAAAGCTCCATGTTGAGAATGCCCACAATTCAAATTTCTGTTGTCATATGCTGATCATCACCACGTTCATTTTGCCCATCCCTTTAGCTCGATTTTGAACTGAATCCTGAAAAATCAAGCACTTTCCGATTTAAGCCATTATTGCTAATGTCCCTCCTGGTTCATGGCTTTTGGCAGGAAGGAAGCAGCAATGATCAACTCTTTGATCAACTTGAACAGGCACTGCAGGAAGCTGAAACATCAAACCGAAAAGCATATGAAGAGTCCAACAGGCGTGTCAAGGCCGAAATGGATGCTGTCCGGGCTATGCGCCAAGTAATGTCTTTTGAAATTCTGCCCTTGTTTCCTCTCTTTTGTGAAGATGGTTTTGCTTTTTGGCATTGAGAACAAATGATCACCATTGAATTTATACTTCCACTGAAGATTGTGCTTTTAAGTCATAAAGATTAACACGTTTACTGACAGTTCCCTGCCCTTTATTTATAGGCAAAAGCATTTGAAAGGTTGTACAATGAATGCAAGAGAGAAACTGAGGCAGCCCTTGCAAAACAGAAGGAGGAGCTTGAAAAGATGATGAGGCAGAGAGATGAAGAGCATTTAATTGCCGTGGGACAAAAGTCGATATTCGATAGCCAAGTTGCCAACTCAGATTACAGGATAAAACAATTGGAAGATAAGTTGTCATCAGCTGTGGAGCAGTTACAAATTTCACAGAAAGAACGAGATGAGTTGCAAGTAGAGCTTGAAAATACTCGCAAAGTAACTGAAGAGCTTTTGAGAAAACAAGTAGAAGAGGCCTCAAGCACACATATGCAGCAAATCTACCCAGACCAGTTGTCTGCCTCAGAGATCCACGATGCAACTCTGGATCAGTTACAAATTTGCCAGAAAGAAAAAGATGAGTTGCAGGTTGAGCTTGAAAATACTCGTAAGATAACTGACGAGCTTTTAAGAAAACAAGCCGACGATACCTCAGGCACACATATGCAGCAACCCTTTACAGAGTTTTCTCTCTCAGAGATTCAGGAAGCGACTGAGGACTTTGACCCATCCTTTAAGATTACAGAAGGAACTCGGGGGAGCGTTTACTATAGATGTGTCCTTCGTCACACGGATGTGGCCATAAAGGTGCTTGGCCAAAACAGCTTACAAGACCCCTCTGAATTTCAGCAGGAGGTAAGAAAACTCGCTGCATATATTGAGTTTCTACCAGATTATTGTTCTAAAGTTTACATTCCTTGGGCATTTTCAATTTTGTCTATGTCTTCTTCTAATTAGATTTCATATGAAGCAACAAATTTTAGATTCAAAGAAGTTGCATATATATACAAATAGAGCGAAATAAAACTTGTTCTCCTGTATTTCAGGTTGATGAGTTGAGTAAAACGAGGCATCCAAATCTAGTAACTCTCATTGGAGCCTGCCCTGAAATTTGGGCTATAATCTATGAATATCTTCCTAATGGAAGCCTTGAAGATCGTTTGAACTGCAGGAATGGCACCCCTCCGCTGTCATCGCAAACTCGGATAAATATAGCTACTGAGATTTGCTCTAGTCTCATGTTTTTACATTCCAGTAAACCTCAGAGCGTAGTGCATGGCAACTTAAAACCTGGGAATATTCTTCTTGATGCCAACTTTGGCTGCAAACTTAGCGACTTCGGAGCCTGCCGTGCACTCTCTCTTCTGGAAAACTCAAGCAACGCGCAGCCTTACCTAGATCCTGATTTTCGTAGTACTGGAAGATTATCTCACAGTTTAGACTTGTACCCGTTTGGCATTATACTGTTACAGTTATTGAGTGGGAGATCAACTCAGGGTATAGCTGAGACTGCGCAAAATGCACTACAAAATCTGAATTCCTTCTTGGATTCTTCAGCTGGAAACTGGCCATACCAAGTTGCACAGTTGACCCGCTTGGCTATTAGATGCTGTGACATTAGTCTAAGCCGTCGACCTGATCTTGCTTCAGATGTTTTGAGAGTGCTTGAAACGATGAGAGTTTCTTCTGGAGCCACGTTCTCATTCATTTCCGAGTCTGATGAAGATAATCGTGAGCCTCCATCTTATTTCATTTGTCCCATTTTACAGGTTAGCTGCATTCCATTTCATTGTCCCATTTTACTGTTAACACAATAACCAATTTGGATTATATTTGCAAACATAGTATTCAAAAATTCATTTGATAATTGCCTGGCAGGAAGTTATGAATGATCCGCATGTGGCAGCCGATGGTTATACTTATGAGGCAACGGCATTGCAGGGATGGCTGGCTGACCATGATACCTCCCCTATGACAAACCTCAGGCTTTCACATCGGACTCTTGTCCCTAACCATGCTCTGCGTTCTGTGATTAGGGAGTGGCAGCAACATCATTGAAAACTTGAAACTGCATTTTTGTTCCAGGAACATGTTTCACTACGTCTCCCTCATAAGGTTCCATTGTATATATCTTGCTCTTCCATCCTTGGGTTTTTCATGCTCTTCCTTATACTACAATGTACAATGTTATACTGTTGTATATACTTTGTCGAGAGTTGGAAACGCTATCATAATGAACAAAATATAGACGTTGCCCAATTGCAAAGTACCTCAAAGATGATTGGCATAATACAACCGTTTTTGTTATGATTTGGAGCTTTCAGATTTATCCTACCTGCTTAGTTTTAATTGGTTTTATTCATCCTGGCTTATCCGTTTATTTCACTGGAGTTGTCATTGAGATTTGGTAGAACCAAATCTAAGCTAAAATTTAATAATTGATAATGATGTTCGCAGAACCAAAAAGGAAATGAACAAATTTGTTTGGCTTCAGGAGACTCCATACATATGCTCAAAAGACAAACATAGAATTTACTTGAATGAAATATATTCTCGGATGCCACTTGTACAAAAAGATCACTCATAAGTCTGGAACCATGGCCTTTACTTTGGGATCATCTGATCATAGTTTTACAGAATCAACAGTAAAGCTTCTATGAAATTAGTTGAAGTGGCTTTAAAGTGCTCTGTTACTGGTCAATTTCTAAACGGATTGCAATAACTATAATGCAAATATTACATGCTCCTCTACAACCTAAAAGGGTAAAAAGCTTTTTCAACAGGTTCTGTACTAAAAGCCAAAACAGGTATGCAACCGAGGTACTTATTTTTCATTGTTTATTACCATTATTACTTTTCTTGTAAGGGCTGAAGTTGGACATGCGGACAAGGCCTTTCTGGTTCACCTCTTGTCCAGAGAATTTTGAGATCTCCCCTCTTCTTTCCCAATGTGATAAAGGTCCCTGCAGCCCACACAACAGATTGGTAAGAAACATACAGCGGAGATAATGTTTCATCTGGGGCTTCTGAGCATGGCAATGTATGTTACAGAGACTGCACTATTCTTAATCTCATTTCCACTTACCAAGTGTGAATGGAACGATGTAAAGCAAAGCTGGTTGGCCATGTCCATCCATCATGTTCAAAGCCACATACGTGACCAGAAGACCTGTAGAATGAATTTATAGAATAGAGCATTAATGAGCCAATGGTCTTTATATTGCAAGACAGAAGGAAAAGGAAACTGCAAAAAAAAAAAAAATTCCGGTCACATTAAATAAAGCCCCCAGCAAATCTGGGAAATATCATTTTCAAGCCCTTTTGGATTATGGAATTATAAACTTTAAAGCTAGATAAGCTCTGCGTCAGGCTCAAACAATTTTTCTTTTTCCTTAGCACTGAGATCTTGAGCCTTGTTAATCAGAGGTTAAGCTAACTTGGAACAAAGTAAAATTCATGCTCGGCTTGGTCCATAATACCCCCACATATCAACAGGATGGCTCTGCAGATTTAGAATTTCTCATACCTACGCCATAAGCAGTCATTGCCCATACAAAATACCCAGCTCGGAGATTTTTCTTCACCAGCCAATCATATCTGCAAAAAATCACAGGTACAGTCAGACCAAACATCAGAAACCAATCTCATTGTTTGGAACAAATCTAAGTAAATGAACATTTGAACGAAGATAGAGTACTACGAAAACAAACAGAAGCGATTATTTCCAGTTTAAACTATGCTGCACATTGAATTTGGTCCAACCAATCTTTAGCTCAATCAATAGCACATCCTTAACCCACAGCAACACAAATCATGGACTTGTTGATGCAAATCTTGTAAATATGGTCTATTCACAAAGTACAATCAGCATGTTTGGATGTTATGGTTATAAAATCTTAAAACTATACAAAAGCATAAAGAATCAGCAAAGACATCAAAGAGCAAAATTTAATGTTGAGATTCTATGGAAAGCTGGTAGGCATGCAATTCAAACCTTAGAGAGAATGCCACAAGCAGTCCAGGTAAGATTATGTCTCCAAATCCAATAACACTGTAGCCACCCCAAGGATCAAACATGCGTGGAATTTTTAGTAGCATTGGTATGCCATCCTCTCCACTCTTATCACCACGAGCTACCTATATAGAAGAAAAATAATAATATATCGTCATTCTCTCAATTGTCCAACAGGTCTACAAAAAGAATATCAGCCATTATTAGAATTCTATGGTGGGAAAAAATGTTGATAATTGCTTACCACTATCATCACGCTCTCATGAAACCACCATTTGGAAACAAACACCCAAAAGATATCATATAAGAAAGCACAACCCAGAAGAACCGTTCCAACCTGATTCAATAAAAATTCACCAATAAAAACATCAAAAAGTTATTCAATATTTCAATTATTCTCATATGTATGCTAGACACATGCATATTTTATCCTCTGTGTACAGAAACACAGAGAAGATAAGACCCATATAATAGCAAAACATGCATGCATCTCCAAGCAGCAGGCCGAAAAAGCCAAATGAATCAAAATACTCACCTTGAGATTTGGTATGCGAACAACCTGAAGAACTGTGATTATAAGTGCAATACCCTGATTGAGCAAGCAAAAGAGGAGGTTTATATACCATCATTTTACAATAATAAGAGTGTAAATCAAACTAAGTTTCCAAGCATATTATTTTCAATGAGAAGAGATATCATTACAAGCAAATAGACACATGAGTGAGAAAAGCATGCCTTCCACGCAATACAACACGATCACCTCAAGAAATTGATTAACTAAGAAAGATACCATAACAACATATCAAGGGAAGATACTAGAAATGTTGTCTTACAAGAATATCTTGACCTATCCAGGCAAAGGAGATACGGCGATACACTGCCCAAACAACAGCAAATGCTATGCAGAAGGGACAAACAGCCAGTGTCAGCTGCGAAACAGCTCCAAAGAAGGGTACTTTGATAAATGATTCTGCAAAGCGTTGAAACCACCTGAAACTATATATATTTAGCTGTCAGTGTCATATTATTTGTAACCTGTTCATTAGAACTAGGAACGAAAAAGCATGTATTCTATGAATAGTGTAATTTTTATAACACTCTGATAAAGATTTTGTTTGGAAAAGTGTTGCTGATTTCCTTTTCCACATATTTCTGCGAGAGACTTTGGTCTTAGTGATGTTCAATTACAGTCACAGGGAAGGAGAACAATCAAGAATATGCCCATGTAAACACAAAAGCAACGGGGAAGGAATATGCATACCATGATAACAAAGCCACTAAACACGTTTGCAGGCCCTGGAAGCATAAAGGGATATCAAGGATCAGCATTCATCTCAAGAAAGTCTTCCCCTACCCCCCAACCCTCTACCCTTTCCATCAGGCCTTATTACTAGAGAATATCAGAAAAATGTAATGTGAATTCAACTGGGGCTCCTGATTAAGTAATTTTTACATCCAGGCATATTTATTCAACAGATGTTTTCAAATTGAGGTTCAGAAAAACATTGGGCACAGACACTGATTAGTCACTCTTGTCAAAGTTGCAAGTTTTTTATCATTTCCAGCACTAAGTTAGATTGCATGATTATTGTCTTCAACATTAAAAAATTACATTAAGCAACATGAGAAACTTTTTAGTAGGCGACACACTATGTTCTTTTTGATAAGATTTAAGCTGAAAGGATTGTGAGCCTTGCATCTCACGCATTCAAGATCTTCAACACATTGTCAAAAATCTTAACCTCCGCAAAAACATAAAGGAATAGAAATCAGAGTGTAAACCAATAAGGAACAAGGTATCCCTGATTGCAGCTTCTGAAACTATTTAATATCACAGTGGACAGATTCAAGATCTTTATCGTGTTGAATAAACTTTTCTTTTCTAAAGATGTGCACATATGTGTTAAACAGTCCATAAAAGCACTGAGACAAGGATGATGGTGCTTGCCATGCAGAAGATATGCATGTGCAACAACATTGTGGCTTCCATCAAATGGCTTCATAAATCATAACTATTAGTCACACTTGGGGACATTGTAGATAATGTAAAATAGAGTCAAAAGATGACTCTTCAGCCCAATAAGCTTCGCTTAAAATGTTTGGTAAGTTTCCAAAGAAGCACAGACCAAAAACAGGGAGAAGAGAAGCAAATAAATATAAGGAAAGAAAGACTAGCATCATTAGTAAAATCCAAAACCTGCCCATGAAAGTATTGATTTGAAGTGGCTCACTAATAACTAGTGAACTACCGATAAAAAGATGGAGGAAATAAACCACACTGTACTAAGCATACAAGTATATGAAGACACACGCACCTCTACTCCACCGATGCAAAACAGAACCACCAGAACCTCAACAAACCAGAATGACATAAGTTTGTAAAGCATGACCAAGAAACATGAAGCAATCACAACAAAGAGAATTGCTGATGTTGTATTTATGTCAACAAAACCGCTGGAACCTACACCTCCGGCTTGTAGAAATTCTTCTGATGCATCCTGTGCAAACAAATTCAATCAGCATATCGTTGTGGTGAATGATTAAATTATACTGAAAAAACTTTTGCCACATATGTACTAGAACAGAATTTAAAACAGAATGCATAAAATTTGCTCGTAAAAAGATAAAAATTGACCTTTAGTAGCTTGTCTTGCTCAATAGCAACTTCTCTAGCAGTCCATGCAGACCAATAAGAAGCACACAAAATGGTACCAACAGCCATTAGCCACAAAAACACTTCTGCAACATCAACTGCCGGGCGCTTTGGAGAGTAAAGCGCAACAGAGACTAAATAAAGATGAAAAGTGCAGAAAAATTAAAATCCATTCTGAAATAATGGCAGATGAGGAATTACCAAGCATAAAAAGATCAGAAAAGTATTTTTTGAGTCAACTATGACATTGATATAAAAGAAATGTGAAAGAAAGAAAGCCATACCCATAGTGTTGTTATATATATATTTTTCCAAATTTGAACCAGCATCTTGAGGGAGCATGACAGCTGGTATTTGTATATCTACATCCGCATCAGATTCACAAACCATCTTGAACAGTTCTGTAGATTAAGATTAACTGATTCAGTATTTAGAAAGCAAAAACAAGATTCCGGCTCTTCACAACTGCTCATAATAATTGTAATTAGCCATTATAATAAATTCTATCATCTTTAATGTAAAATTTCCTATACTATTATGGGTAAATTGATTAAGGATCTGATAAGACCACAACCATAGCCCAAGTAACCTTCAAGGATTAAAAATGATGATATCACAGCAGCTATCTAGAGAACTTGGACAGATAAAATGCAACAATATATAAAGACATGTCAGAAAGAACAGAACGAGTAACTTTATGAGTAATTTTTTTATCACAGTTGTAGTGGAAGTAAAGATCTATCCATCAAGATGCTGTGAATACATCTAAGAAGGCAGATAGTACAAGAATAAGTATTGGGTATGGAGCCCATCTTTTCCACACCAGGCCATCAAGATGGACAAACTCTTAAGAGTTGCACAAAGAAGTGGTAAAAGAACATGAAATACCTGTTTGGTTGTTTATTATGAGGATGGCAGAAGCACCAGCTTCTTCAGCAAAATTTGCTTTCACTGTGAAACTACAGTTACCTCGATGTACAAGAATGACCTCCTCCCCTGTAAGCTACCAACAGACGAGATATTCAAGATTAATAAAGAGTGAAGGAACAAGAATAAGGGCAACTGGCATGCACGTGTCGGTGAGAATATATCTAGGAGTCAAATAGTATGAATACATTGTAAAAAGATCAAATTTGAAAACCTGATTCCTAGGCTTGCTGCAACAATCAGGAGGATCTGCAAGAGCAAGCCTTGTATGGCTTGCATGTTTTTCCTTGGACTCCAAAGTAGGTCCAAAACGAGCACCAACACCAACATACTCATTATCTTCTAAACCATTAATCCAGGTTGGGACTTTTACCTATAAAACAAATTCGCTCAAATCTAATATACAAACGCCATATTAATAATTTTAAAAAAGAAATACCAAAGAATATGACTACTCCAAGAAAAAACATTACAAATAAACAAGAACCATTTCTAAATCAACTTTCAAAGGGCAGCAAAGAAGTAAGAAATTCTATTATGATGTCCAAAATTTAAAAGCAAAAAGAAGATAACAGACTATGTTCATTAAAGTATTTAATTTCAACATTTTCATTGCTAGAGAAAGAAAGAAGAAATTTATCTTAATACAACTATTTACTTAAGAAATTTATCTTAATACAACTATTTACTTAACTTATATAAGCTGAATTCAAGTTTCAAATTCTTCGGAGATTAAAGACATTCTGATAAAAAGTTATCATCCAAATAAAATCCACTTCGGTCTACTTTAAATTTTGAGGGAAGATTAAAGCTTTCTGTGGCTGCCAGAAAATGTCTAAAACTGTCCCACTATACTGATACTAAAAGCCTAAAACAACTACTTAGCTTAATTTAACCAAGATTTTTCCTTTCCAATGCTTAGAAACAAACAATTCAATAAAGTTGATGAATTTTCTCTCCCAGCACTTAATAAACAAATAAGAAGAAAATAAAAATAAAAAGCTGATACCAAAAAACTTAGCTCATAGCAAATTGACTACTTCATTTCCCCTTGATCTAAAGCCAAAAAAAGGAACTCAAAAGAAACCACACCTTTACTTTCTCTTCCTTTGACAGGCAAATGAAAAATAAGGAACGAATAGCATGCTAATAAATTTAGGTCTTGTCTATCAAAGTTGCAAACCACAATAATAAACCTTAAAAAAACATGTCCCACCATTTTCTCAGCAATCAAACAGGAAGAACCAAAGACTTAGTCAAAACTTTATGTAAATAAATCCCAACAAAAACAATTAAACTACTTATCAAATTCAATAAAACATCATAACCCAACATCAAGTACAAAAGCAAAAAGCTAAATTCTTTCATCCTTCCTCCATTTCCTCAGCAACCAAACACACAGCAAGGAAGAGAAAACATTAACCATAAAAAAAAGAAGTAAAAGTTTAGGGCTTTTGTAGGAATACCAGAACAAAGTTGTTAGCACAACCAGGTCTCTTTGGAGCAACGTTGTCTTGATGAACTATGTCCCCAGCTGACCCCAACCCAGCACTCAGAACTACTATTAAAATTACTATAAATACACCCTTATTTATTTCCATACTTGGAAAGAATTACCATAAAAAAGAAACAACAGGGTTCTAGGGTTCTTTTCTTTTCTTTTCTTCAAAGAGAGAAATAAAGAAACCAAAAAACAAAATAGATAGAAGTGAAGAAGAAATGTGACGAAGATGGAAGCAGCCAGGAAAAGAAGAGGAAAATTTCACTTCTTTATTTCTCTTTACTCTTTTTTTTTT